>NW_022601432.1:1396261-1535015 GCF_009176505.1 Sitodiplosis mosellana | reverse complement strand
AGAGAGAGAGAGAGAGAGAGAGAGAGAGAGAGAGAGAGAGAGAGAGAGAGGAAGAAGAAGCGAACTGAAGAAGAAAATTGAAAAGAGAACGAACGAACGGCGATTATTGAAGGCGACGGCTAGCAACACCAGTGCAGAGAACCGAGTGAGCAACAAAGACAGAACATTCCAATGGTGTGATTACATTTGAAACTATTAATTTGCGGCGACAAAGTGTCAGTTTTCCAGTCGGTGTTTGACTTACAATATACACAGATAATCGGTTTCTTCTTCTTTTTTTTTTGATCGGTCGTTGTTTTGTTCATCATTAATTTTGAATTGCATGTTTTCTTTTGCTTAAATAAACTTCATTTTGATTTGTGCATTTTGATTCATTTTCTATGCGTCAAGTTGTGATCTGTTTCAATTGTGTTCCATTCCAATATAGTATAGTTTGTTCATTTCCGTCATTTTGTTGTTAGAGTTGTGTGTTTTTTGGTTTGAATTTTAGCATTTAGTTTAACCAAAAAGAACAATAAGCAAAAAAAAACACCATAATAAGCCAGCCGAGAGTGCGTGTACATTTTAGATTCTGTTGTAATTTTTTGTTGTTGAAATATTGTGTGGCATAAACTAAAAGGTACGGTCGATTGTTCAGTTCGATTTTTGTTCGTATATTCTGTATGTGCTGTGTGATGTGTTTGTGTTTATGCATGTGTTATGGTAATGTGAATGATTTGTGTCCATTTGTGAACCGAACCGTTCCGTTTCAATAGAATCTATCGAAGTAGACAGTAAAATTTATGTGCGGCAGGTTAGTGGTTTTCGCAACAGAGACTGGGAGCAAACGAACGAATTAACAAGAGAAAAAAAAGAAATGTTTCCGTGCAATTAGTCAATTTGTTGGGCATTTTAATTTTATTCGGCCGTATATCCAGTACAAGATGATTTGTCATTAAATGGTGAATGAGACAAGATTCACAACTAGGCAGTTCAGTTGTTGTTGTTTTTTTTCCTCTCCTTTCCTTCCCTATTCAGTATCAGCTCTCCATCATCATTGTGTGTGATGTGTCATGTTTTGATCGATGTGTGTGCAAGCCACACAGTCGGTCAAGGAATGTAGCTTCGAATGCACTCTTTAATATTCATTCTCTTCTCGTGCGCCGCTGCTGCTACTGCTGCTGCTGCTTTTGGTGTAGTTGTTTTTGATGATATTTCACTGTTGCATACATCGTCGGCGCATTGCTTGCTGCATAAATATATGGATTATCGCAGCATATGTGTGCGCTCTATTGCCACTATTGTGCCATGCACACAATCGCCCATGTGCATATGAAACACTACAGTTGTTGACTCGTTATGCCATATATGTGGATGTGTGCTGCTGCTGCAGCTAATGCTTCAAAACATTGAACAACCATACAATAAATTCTTGTGATATGATAATGAAACGACAGATTGAACTAGATTTCAATATGAGTGCATTTTTCGGAAGCCGTGCGTAAACGAACGTTAACTCTGTTATTAACCGAACCTCAATAGCCAACATTTTTCATCATTTCTCTTCCTCTTTTTGTGCCTATGCTCGAAACAATGCTGTGCTCAACATCAATTTTTTTTTTCCAACAATTAGTTATAAACTTGATTTAATTTTTCACATTTTTGCTTTTCCCAAATTCAACAAAAATCCCCACAGCTCATCGTTGATCATTTCTCTCGACTCACACGATAAACGCATCGGCGGCACAGAACACATTGACGCAACGCGCTACCAACCACACACCTGTTGAATTGTCAAATTTCAACTGGGAACCGCCAAATGTCGCGCAGCATTGTTGTCGGACGTCATAGCAATAGCACAATATATTCTGATCTTTGTATTACGTGCGGAAAATAAATTGCATGGAAAATCATTTTCGCAATGAAAAACACATTTTTTTTCTTCACTTTTTTTTTTTGATTGCTCATATATTGACGCTGATGTACTCAAACTGCACAGGGTTTTTTTTCGCGTCGCATTTAAGTTTTTTTTTCCATTTTTTTTTTAAATCGATACGAGCAGCTCGAACGCAGTGGTTTTGATGACATTCAATTTCGGGGTCATAGATAACCAATGTATTAAGATAAGCTGTATTTTATCTAAACAACGATATTATTGTATACTGAAAACAATTTCTGAAATATTATCTGCGATGCGTGTGTATTTACACTTGCCATTTTTTTTCCGTTGTTTTGGATCAATTATATTGGTTTGGCTTGGCTTGGTTTGACTTGTATTTATTCAAATTTGTAAACGCATAAAAATTTTAACAGTCTTTACTTTTCTTTTGTTTATTCTCACTGACGGTGTCCAGTTTCTCGGAATAGGTCTCGAATTACGCTCAAAATTGTTGGTAAAAGTATCGGAATTCATAATATTCTGGTCAAAATATGAGTTTTTCAAGCAAATTCCATTGATTCGAAGCAATGATTTTAAATTTTTAACGAAATTTTCATTGGGTTGATCCGTTGTCACTTTCCTAATTACCGGTTTCCTTGATAGCAGTGTACTGTGACTGGCTTTTGCTTGAGCCAAGCAGTTTGTGCACATTTTTGTTATTCTCTTCTATTTGCAATTGTTCAATTGTGTGTTGTATTCCATTCGATTTTAATGTGTAGCGTCTCTTTTATAATGTGGGCGGTGAGCATGAATTTGAATGGGTTGATATAGGTTTTTGTTGGTTTCCGTATTGTTAGTTTTGTTCGAGTTTCATTATATAAAATCCAAATTTTGTTCATATTTCACCAGTTTCGCTGCTATATCAAATACATTTAGTTAGTACATACATTTTAGTTTCTCTTGCATGCGAACTAAAGCAATATTTTCGCCAACGTTCAAATTGTGTGGTGATTTTAACCAATTTATTTCGTTTTATTCGCTATTTCAGACTTTCAAACGCATATCAAAATAACATAATCAAAACCGAACTTGACGAAAGAAAAATAGAATCCACGGTACAAACGACGAAACAAAACGAGCTTCGAAACGAGCATTTGCAAAATTCAACACCAACAATATTTTATAGAAAATCGGAACCATTTCCCGAATTCGTATATTTTTTTTTGGCTTCTTTGAAGTGTGGCGACATTTTTTCCACTAAATTCACAACAAAATGCCGACACAAGTGATGAACGACAGCAATTCCGGTAATACGGAAATCAAAGTGAAAACAGCCTACAATGGCGAAATTATGATCACGTACATAAATGAAAATATTAGCTATGATGAGCTGTGCAACGAAATTCGTGGCATTTGTCGATTTTCACCCGACCAGGTAAATATATCAATCAGTTTATTTATTGTTCAGCAGAGCGGTCCCTCTCTCTCCCTTTCTCACTCTCATCCCATCATCGCCGCCGCCGCCGCCGCCGCCGCCGCCGCCGCCGCCGCCGCCGCCGCCGCCACTGCCGGGCAAGAAATCCATATACAACAATGGAATTTGAATGATGCATTCTTTCCGCAGAAATATTTCAAAATTGGCCAATAATTGGAAATCGAACGGAATTTTCGTTTCTAGTCCTGAATTCCTTACGGTTTGAAGTTAGTTGAGAAAATCATTTCTCAAACGAACAAAAGCAACATATTATATACACATACGCAAACACAAAACAACTCGATGAACTCGTAAAAAAAAATTCAATTTGAAAATATGAACGAATGGAAATGGTTCGATTTGTGATCCGTTGAAACGTTTGTCGCTTTTCTTGTTCTTGTTTATTCCATTCTTTTTTACCATATGTGAAATGTGTGCACTTGGTATTTTGCGATATCTCTCAATTCCCGTTCGACATTTTGTTTGTGTGTGTGTGTGTGTGTGTGTGACATAGATGGAACGAGACCGAAAGATTTCCTTCTCATTTTTTTGTGTGTGTGCTGAAATCATTCAGCCAATTTAAATGTAAATTTCCGTTTGCCATGAAATGTAAAAGCGGAAAAAGGAATTTCGATTCAATTCCATTTGATCCTAGAGTCTTGATCTCATTTGGGATTAAGAAGGGTGACGGAAGTTGTTTTGATATTTGCCAAACGATGTACAATGATCAAAGTGAGAGGCAGAGAGAGGGAGTGAATGTGCAAACATTTGTTGTTTGAATTGTTCAATAGATGCATCCACTCGTTTCAATTCGATTGAATCTGCATTTCATTTGCTATTTTCCAATTTTTCCGGCTCAATCTTTTTGTCATGCTTTTCTGCATGTGCGCCTCTCATAAGTAATGTTATTGAAAATATATGCACAAATAGGAAAGGGAGAAATAAAATGTAAAAAGCAGCAAAAGAGAAAAGGAGAGAGTGAGGGAGAAAGAGATAGAAGAAAATGCATTGGGCCGATTCAATATTCTGTGTACAAAACGTGTGCAATCACAAAATTTATGTATGATTTGTTTAACGTGGTGTTTGTTTATTCGTTTGTGTGTGTGTGTGTGTGTTTGTGCATTTTGCAGGTGTTTACAATGAAATGGGTTGACGAAGAAAGTGATCCGTGCACGTTAACATCACAAATGGAACTGTGCGAAGCGATTCGTTTGTATGAAATCAACAAGGATTCCGAACTGGTGATACACGGTAAGTACAATTTTGAAGAAATTTCATTTTTGTGTCGATTTAATTAAAAAAAGGGGAAAAATGTCATCGTTTTATGTCCGTCACATGGAACGGAAATCTATCTTTGGCCCATAGAATCATCATTCAAAATAAGGCAATCGCCTGAATATTCGTATATATTACGTTTGTAAACTCGCGCGTTAAGCGCTACTCTGAATATCGTTTGCACTGGATTTGATTCGGTTTTTGTGTGGATCTAGTTTTATTTTCTGAAATGAGACGCGCAAACAAAAAAAAACAAGAATAACAAAAAAAAGGTCACTTGGAAAATGTCATTCAATTTCCATTTGAATTCATATTTAATCGTTGCCATGCACTCCACAAAAACACGAATATGTTGCGCGAACTCATCGTTTGCACCGAGTGCAGTCGAGAAGAATATCGAAAGAAAAAAGAAGAAGAAGAATATGCATAAAAAAAGAGACACGGTAGCACTTTCATTATATTCAATGTGAATCGGTGAACCGTGTGTTCGTTCACTGGTGTAAGCCTGAATACAGCATCCAGTTTGTTACGATGTTACGATATATTTTTTTTGTTCTGTTTGTTTCACGTTATTTTAATCAATGCATTGATAACGATGTGCACACCAAAATTAAATACATAAACTTACAACATGGAAGGAAGCAAAAATTCAATCAGTGGAATCGATAGTGGTGAAATGCACTATTTTTGTGTATGTGAGCGACGCGATGTGGCGCGAACGAGTGAGAAAGAGCTTTAGACACATTGTCGACTAATTCTATCTCCCTCTCTGTGCCTCCTGCTTGTCTCATTTTTTTTTCGATTGTTCGCTCGTTCTCTTATTATCAGGATAACCAGGGCACATGTTTACCGCCAGCGTACAATTCATTCTGCACTCCTACTGTGTGTTTGTACCACAGAACTCGATGCTTGTTCGCATGTAACCGACGATCACTTGTTTTATAGCATCATTCGGTGTCGAAAATACACGATACAAAACTCAATTTTGAAATTTGAATATACGAGAAAATTGACACTTAATTCTGGTTCTCTTTTTCTCACTCCCACTCTGTGTGGCTACCGAAACGAAACTTTGCAAAACAATTTCCCGTTTGAATGCTATTTTCTTCATAAAATGAATACACAAACATATTTGAAAGCTGCGGTCAAAGAGCATCGTCATTTGGGGATTGTCGGACGTTGTTGTTTCTTTTTTTAATCGGTCTCGAATTCTGGATTTGTTTTCAGTCGAGGCGTCCACCTCTTTATTTCTCTCGTAATGTGTTCAAAATTTTATTAAAACTAAAAATTAGTAATGGCGATATTTTTGCATTAGTTTTGTCCATATTCTATGCTAACTGGAACATATGCAAGCATTTTGTTCCACAAATACGAGTCACACAGGGAAAATGAGAGAGAAAGAGAGAGAGGAAGAAAAAACAGCGCACATAGAGGCAGAGAGAATTGTGGCGTGGAATTGAATTGCGTGCAGTTTGTTTGCTGCATGTATGCACAGCACACACATATATCCGAAGATGGAAGCAGGTCAAATTCATGCGATGCACACGAAAGAAGAGAATGAGAATGAGCCAAAAGCGGCCAACACCGAACATTTTGTCGTACATGCAAAATAGCGATACAAATAACCAAAAACCGATTTTCTCAACTTCATTCCGAACTTTAAGCGTTTTTCGTCATCGAAACAGATATATTGCTATGCAGATTGTGTGTGTGTGTGTGTGTATGTGTACATGTTTTTACGCCTCCAGCTTTGGCTGTGTACATTAAATTTATTACAGTACTATCAATGGACTAAATATGATTAGCATATATTTAAAGGGCAGCCATTTCAGTTCTTTTTTATGCCGTTAAAAGCTCTCTCTCTCTCTCTCTCTCTCTCTCTCGAATGATAAATGTACATTAATTATGGAAACGCAAATAGAGTGTTATCACTTGTTGAAAATGCATGCCTTTGATATTCGAATGATTTAAAGTTGCATTTAGAATGAGTCCTGTGTTGTCATGGCATGGTACAGCACGTTGGAAACCAACCTCTTATACATAAGGGGTGACAAACCAATTTGTCATTAAACAAATTCTCAAAGCGTTTGAAATACAAATTTGTCCGACAAAAGAGAGAGAGAGAGAGAGAGTGGGAGGAGGACGGTAACTTTTGGCAAAATGTTCCCATCATTTCAATGTGAGAATGCTGATACAAATGAGGTGGACCCAGCCCAGGCACACGGTATTATTTTAAGGATTTTCGATTATTCTGCCAAAATGGAATGTTTACGATTTCATTGACTCAATTCGATCGAGGTAAATAGAGTGTAAGTGAGAAAATGGTGAGATATTTACATACAGAAAATGAATGCTTCGATTCGTTGTCAAATGATGTGGAAAAACATTGTTTTTGAAAGTGCTGCGCGCTCTCGTCGGTGTTTCACATTGTCGTTTACGTCGACATTATCGTAAGAGAATTGTGTCTGGTCCGAGTGCACAATTTTTGGGGCAAAATTGAACCAACCCATCCAAGTGGCATATTTTCCAGTTGAATGCAAAAAGCCGAGACTCGGTCTGACATACGGTTTTTGAGCATACGGGCATTTTGGTGAATACGACCCAGAATGTCGAATAGATTATTTTGACTACGAATTTTAAGTAAAATTGATACCATAAAATCTCTTGTCTATGTTGCTGCCGAAGCTCACAAAATACCGACCGATTTGTAGCCATATAGTTAGGCAAAAACTACGAAAATGGCACACATATTTTGTTGGCTGTTTTGTTGCTGCTTTTTTATTCCTCCTCTTCATTTTCTCTTCTGAATGGTGGGTGTGCAATGCGTTTTGCAGTCATTTCGTTATGAGTGTACGTTTTGTGTTGGATATCGGACGCAATACCGTTGTTGCTGCTGCTGCTGCTGCTGTTGATGTTACTGTTTGGTGGTGGGGTGATCGTATGAGAGCTTTAGAATCTAAAATTGCGGTTTGGTATTTAAATATTGAGTCAATAAAATTTGTGTTAGCAGGCTTTTATGCGATTGCATCCCTCCATTGCCAAAAGAGACAAATGTAGCCGAAACTCAATCACATGGCGATTGCAACGATAAATTGCGATAAAATATTTATATACTTGGGCAAATTTTATGAGGTTCGATTTAAAATGCTTTTGTGTGTGCGTTTTTCGTTTGATTCAGTTTTTTTTATTAACGTTGTGGTTGTACTGCATTCGGCCATTGTGAAGTGAACCGTTTTTGCTCCGAAAAGCCCCGATTGAAAAAGGAAATTAAATGAAGTTCATACATCAATGAACTGAGTGAGCAATTGAGCATTGAGAATGAATTGAATTCTTGTCGGTTCTTAAAATGACACACGCACCCCAATATCGATGATGGGATGATATGCCAAGCCTCATTTTTTCTCCAATCCAATTTAATGAATAGGCTTCATACACACGCACACACACCCACATCAAGATTCCCATTCCACATGTCCATCAAATGCCATCGTTACTTTTGGCTGTTGGTCTTTGGAAAACATCACGTTCAGTGCATTAACCGTATTTTCGAACCATTGGAAATTATTCCATCTCTTAATATGTAAAGCTAAATGAACTTTTTTTATCGCTGCTTTGGTGATCGCATTCGAAACATGCATATCGCGAGATTGCAACAACAACAACAACAACGGTGACAATGACGTCTTCGACAGCGGCAGCGCGAAAAAAAACGAACAATAATTGATCGTTAAATTTGATTCACACCGCTGAACAATTCATTTTAATTGAAATACAAACGCATTCAAAGCGCACGTTGACGATCATGCCTAATGAAATTTAAATTAAATGATTCAATATGCAACATGAACAACGCTTCGTGTCAACTTTTGTATTAATGTTTCGTTGTTGTTGGTGGTTGTCATTGCCATTAGAAGCAAAATTGATTCGACCCGATCGAATGAAAGGCATTGAGCTTGCAATTGTAATCGTTTAATTTTTGCTACTCCATTGAAAACTACTTCGTTCGTCGTACATTCGATTCATTTTTATGGCATCCAAAGTGCAAGATTCCGATTGAATTTTCAATTGTGTGCATACACAGACAGAGAGAGAGAGAGACAAAAAGAGCTTTTATGTGACTTTTGATCGAAATCCCAGCTTCAACGGTGCAAGTCCAGAGATATAGCGTTTTTTATTTCGTATGTACTATCGTATGTATCTTCGGTCTGTGTATTTGTTTTCCTTTTTGATGGATTAGAACAACTTCCTACGGAGGCTAAAATAAATGCGGCAGTCGCACAAGATAGAGCGAACGAGAGAGTTGTTCGAATAAATATATTCATGAATCATGGCATTGCATAAACAGAGTATTTCTCGTCTTTTTGAAGTTAAAAATCGTAAGATGAAGAACGTGGACACACCAGCAGCTTCGTCGTTTTTGGTGTTTTTCTTTCTCATTCTCTCTCTCTCTCTCTCTCTCTCTCTCTCTCTCTCTCTCTCTCTCTTCTGCAATACGAAATTCTAAGCAAATACACAAGCCAAAAAATAATGAATTGCGCTCTAGTATCTTGCTTGTGTTACTGTGCAGTACGAAAATCGCATTTGCACGTAGTCTGTTCTATTCGCTTCTGAAGTTCTTCCAATAGCGCAAAAAAAAACGTCTCTCTTTTTCTATCTCTTTATTGAATACATAACAGCGGCTGCCTGTACCCCAATAACTTTGGAGACACAATGATTTTTGTTGTTGCTGTTGTTGCTCATCGCTGCGTTTGCTTGGGAAATTTCTCAATCTTTTTCGATTGCGTATTGCAAAATACTCATGTCCAACACACTCGCCACCCATAAATTTGGTCAATTGTTTGGAAAAGCATTAAGTGTGCTACTGCTGCTGCTACTGCCTGTGATTTTTTTTTCGGCTTCGCATTTCAGAATCGCATATTTGCATTGGTGTTTTCAATCGCGTTACTTTTTCATCGAAAGACGAAGAGAGTGAACGATCCGAAAAGATTATCTTTCCGGTTTTGGAATCGTTCAATTTTATGGCCGTTACTTTGAAGCGGCCGTTTCAACCTCCACTTTGTCTTTCTCTTTCTCTCTACCATTTTTGTTTTCTTTTGGCAAACGTTCAAAATAACCAAAAAGATCTTCAAGCATCTATGTGTCAAATGCACAATCGAATTGGAATTTCGATGCTTTTCACTTGATTCACTCCTGAAATTCGGCAAAACGACTGCTGAATATGGAAGAAATGTGAAGGGAGAAAAGAAAAACTATCAAACATTTTAACCTGTCCACGTGAGAAACCACGTTTGCAGATCCCAAACAAATTACCGAAGCACTTGTGATAATCCAATATGTTTTGTGTGCGTTTGAATTTGAAACGTACACTATTTTCTCTTACTATCCTAGCTCGTCCTCTCGCTCTCTCTAACTCCCTCTCTCTTTCTATTGAATATAAAGTGAATATCAAAGCTCTTGTGATATCGATGCTTCTGCACTATAATAGCGATTCAATAAATCCCATAAATTTCACCCATTGCACATACCAAATCGACCTGTAATTGAAAAGTATGTGACGATAAAAAGAAGAAGCTCCAAACGAACCGTACTTTCTATTTTGTACACCGAATTTTCATGGCACACTCGATTCCAGCTTATACAGAAGCAGACACACATTGGACAAATCCCTTAGTGCATGTAATCATCTTTTTCATGCAGTTCAAAACGGTTCAAAAAAGCGGTATGGACTGAACGCGCGCGCGCACCGGCCATTCTCGAAACCAGCTTTAAAACGACGGCAAAATATTTTTGCATGCGAAACACACACACACACACATCGGGATACACGATGCTATGTGTCACGCGCGCTTCAGGAACTATAGGTGTTTTGTTCATCGTTTTAATGTAAATTATACCGTAAAAATTTACCATTCGTAATCCGTGTTAAATAATGCAAAAGCTAAGTCAACCCCGGCATTTGGTATCTATCTATCGTTTTACACAAAGTACTCACATACACCGACAATTTTTCTATTCATGTACGTATGTACTATGTGTGTATATGCTGGTAGCTGGTATAAATTGCGACAAGAAGCAGCCAAAAGTGCCAGAAGCCACGCACTGAATACAAAAACGGTTTGCCGAATAGAAATTGTGCGATTGCAAACATGTAATTGTACATCGTTTTCCATCTTTGCCTTGAGACAAAAAGCGATCTGGCTCACCTTTTTCACCGGGCACAAAGAAAGAAAAACAGATAGAAAGAAGGAAAAGAAAGCGGCTCTTCCGAATCGAAAAACAAAAACGTAAAATTAAAGGCTTGGCCGTTTTGGTTGTCGTCTTATTCTTCGCCGTCATCATCATGTTCGGTTTTTGATTTGCAATTCAACCATTATGTGTTTCTTCCTCGATTTCAATCTATATCTAAAAATACGTTCATCGAGAAACACAGCCACATCCACAGCCGTAGCAGCATCATCATCGAATTGAACAGCTCAAACAAAGCCCGAATGAATTAAGTTGATTAAATTCACGGCTCACGTTTAAAGCAAATGTTCAATCAATCGGATTGTTAAAGGCATTTATATTGTACTTGATGTGTGTGCGGGGTCGTTCAATGGTGGCAAAAGCGAAACAATTCGTGCATAATGCCCTCCCAAATAGAATTCCGTATGCAGAAAACGGCGAACACACATTTTTATTTTTCGTTTGTTTTTTGCATTGCAAAATTTTACGGAGGAACCGTTTGAATTCGAAGACAAGATTCCAATCGACAATATACTAGAGCGCACACACACTTTGATTGAAGAGACATTTCGTCGTCTCTATGGATGTACACACGGAGGATACTTTGTTATTATTGAGTTATTATAATGGAATAGTATGCGCATTTCGATGTGCGCAACGACCGAATACCCTGTGAATGAGTGAGTGAGTGAGTAGTTTGCACGTTTCGTGTATTTTTCGATGCAAGCAACGTAAACGACAGAGAATCCATGAACGATGGGGAGAATAAGCTGTAGCTCGTGGCATGCAATGTGTGAAGAGGAGGGGACGACGATTGACGATCACATGAATAACACACAATGTCGACACGAAAGAAAAAAAAATTCCACAAACAAACGATTCATATCGTGTATGAACATAGCATCAACTTTTCGACTATTCTACCCCATTTTCACATTTTATCCCTAAAACACAACAAACCAAACGCTCCACCACACTCTCAACTTTTGAAATACGTCATCACCGTGCATACGTCGCGATGCTGTACGCATTAACGCAACATATTCAAATGCTCCCCAAAAACACACATTGCCAATGGTGTTTGTTCAAATTTTTCGCACAGTCTGATTATGCGTGCCACAGGTAGGTCTATCACGAATAGCCAATGCATGCTTCAATTGAATCGGTCGAAAATCAGATGGTTTTCAAACTAATTTATATTTTTTAAGTCAAGTTTTACGTTTCTTCTAGTTTAAAACTTTAATGGAGTGCTTTTTTTAGTGGTCAGTTACCACTATGAAAGAATTTAGAGAATTTTTTACTTCTATACTCACTAAAATATGACATAATATCAAATGATGAAGAATAATATTACTCAAAACTCCATTTTAATGAAAAATCTTTAAGTCGACTAACGTATTTTCGGATTTGGCCGCCTCAAAAGCTGCTTCCATCCAACCAAGTGAAGAGTATTCAATTTGTGCACTATGGGCACATAAGCTTGAGTGAGCGTGGGGAAATGGGATAAAATGGAGAATGTTTTTGTGGAAAAGCACCATGCTAAAAGTACGCTGTAAATGTGTGTATGCTGTTGATATATGTGTATGTGCTATGGTCAATCTCTCTTTCTCTCTCTCTCTCATGTCATTTGTACATACGTAGACAATGTTCAGCTACATCAAATAAAATAAAATTGCCGAGGTATTGGTGAAAATATTAAAAAAAGAAACATCGAAACTCCATCTCATTTCATCCCTTAATATGCAATGCGCATTGTTCGTTCTTATTCTGCATATGGCATTGAACCATACACACACACAGAGACACACTCAAACATGCAAGCTCTCCATTTGATGGCTGATGGTGCACTTGTGTATGTCTGTGAGTGTGCGATAGTGTGTATACAGAGGATGTGAGAGTGTGTGCAATGGTGCCTACTGCTACGTCTTTATGCTTCTGATATTTGCTATAAAAATTTCCAACCCGACTGTAGTTAGTTAAGTAAATCCCTGGCATTGTCGTAACTGCTGCTGCACCCTTTTTGATAATTTTCCGGTGTTTAAACACACTACATTGTGCATAAAGAGTGTTTTTCTCTAACTCGTGTGTTTTGATTTTTTGTTCTTTTTCGATTTTCATCGTTTGCATTTAGCCATTTCACTCTCGGTAAATTGGAATAATTATCATAAATTGGTGTTTGTGTGTTAAGGAAGAAGAAGAAGAAGGACAAAAATGACGATAGAATGAAAAAAAAAACAATTACAAAAGAATGAAATAGAAAAGAAGTTTGCGTATTCCTTGTGTGTTAAGCTTGTGTGAGCAAAACCGAACGGGAACTTTTGTGACGCTTGAGAATCGTAGTAGACGTCGAGAAAACCAACACGTCAAAAAAAGCACCAAGAAAAAAAAAGAATCAAGAAAAGAAAACCAAAGTGAAGTAAAGAAATGACCAACAACATGGATACAGATGAAGAAAAGAAGAAAAAAATGATATCCAAGGCATTTTTAATAAAATGAAACAAAAAATCACATCATTTTCAGCGTATGGGAGAGATGTCACCTTTCATTTATTTTCATTTTGCGATGAAAAGTTTTACGGAATTTGAGAAAATGTCAAATGTTGGGCTCGCACACACAAAACAGATACCACCGAGTGGCAGAGAATGGGAAGGCAAAAGAAAAATAAGCAAACACAGAATCTTTGTGTACAGTCTTGGACTCTGTAATTTTTTTATGTTATTTTGTTTCTTTCTCACTTGCTCTCTCTCTCTCTCTCTCTCTCTCTCTCTCTCTCTCTCTCTTTCGCTCGCTCACCCTCATGAGCAAGCGACTCTGCTTTGTTTTCTCGTTGTTGAGGCCCAAATTTGTACGTATAAAAGCAACGAGTTTACATCGTCGTCTGAAGAAACAAAACAATGTGCCGTTTTTCTTTCTACCCTTCAAAATTAAATCAGATAAAATTCATTTCTTGTTTCACATGACTAAACGAGACAAGAAGAACAAAATAAAAAATATAACGAAGACGACCAGCAAGAGAGAGAATCATATTTTGTGTGTGTGTGTATGTGGTGGATGGATGGTGATGGCTGAACGCCAAAATAAAAATTTAGTCGTAAGGAAAAGTATTCCGTAGAAAAATCGTAGCACGAGAGGCAAAGAGAGAGAAAACAGAGAGAGAGAAAGGGAGAGAGAGAGAGAAAGCGAACGAATGACAAGAGCGAAAAACTTCACCGAGCAGCAAATGTACAAAGAGCACAAGAAGTTGTCGACAAATCGCATTAGTGTAGAAAGTGATAAGCGCGCTCCAATGTTTCGATGTGTTTGTGTTACTTTTTGAAATATATTCCCATTTACGGCACACGAACAGCAGCAGCAGTACGAGCAACAACAACGGTAACAAAAAAAATAACAACAACAACAGCATAACATGTAGAATGAGAGAGAAAAGTACGAGGAATCAGTAAAAAGAACCACATGAAAATAAAAGTAAGCACATGAGAGCTTTTCGCTGTATCGTTTCATACGTGTGCAAGCATTTTCTACTGCTGCTGCTGCTTCTCTCTCTCTCTCTCTCTCTCTCTCTCTCTGCCCACACACAAACGCAAATTTACACAACAAAATTTGATTTCTTTATCTTTTGCGTGTAATGTGCTTGCGTGTGTGTATACGCATCATACAGTCAGCTAGCCAGCAGAGTTTATGTGTGTTTTGGTTCTATGCCGTTTTGTTGCTACTTGCGTATGGTTCTATTATGATTACTAAATTAATGTGAACTATTTCGTTTGCTCTCAACAACAACAACAACAGCAGCAGCAGCAACAGCAGCAGTGGCAACAACAACAAATGGATATCTCTTAGGACCATTACTTGCAGACCGAATGTTATGCAAAGCAAACAATGAACATATTTGTGGTGGGCTTTTCTTCCAATATATCGAATCTTGTAAGCAAGTTAAGAGAGTGTGTGTGTGAGTACAAAAACAAATTCGACAGCCATCCATCAAAGTTGAGCCCACAAAAGAAAAACAAAAAGTGTGAATAAATGACAGATTGTAAGAGATATAGATAGAGACACAAAACCGTTCGACATATAGATTATTGAAAAACGCTATCACCAACTAAAAATGCCTGTCAAAATAAATTCCGACTCGTCGGGTAAATTCTTTATCTCAAAGTTTGGCCATCGGAATGCTAATCATTTGCGAATAGCAAACACATTTGCACCACCCTCATGCTTGACGTAATCGCTGCCTGTTCAGAATTAATTCGATTGAATTGAATTTAGTGGTTTCTAGTTCTTTTGGTTTCTTCGCTAGTTTTTTTTTTCTTCATATATTTTCTATCTCTTTTCCTCACTCTACCTGTCTCTCTTTTCTATTCATGTTGCGGCTGCCCCGTTACTGTTGCGGCCAGGTGTTCTTTTGATACATTTTCTAACAATGTGTAAACTATGTGTACGCTCAACTAACTGCGCCGCAACTTGTAACACACCCTTATAGTAAAATATATTGATACGGTGTCAGTGTCTGTGATAAATTGACGCACTGCTTCGACTTTTAGCATCATTATCATCTTTTTTATCAATCCATTGTCATTCTCTCGCTTTAGCTTGCTCTCCATTTTCATTCTCTTTTTTTTTCGAACCAGCCAGCCATCCCACGTCATTTGTTTGACGTTATATGGTTGTGTCGTAAATTTCCATTTAAATAGTATTCCACCCGTGCGGTTTCCGATCGATTTACATCAATTTATTTATGACAAATTCAGTGGCAAGTATGCTAATACTTATTTGAACACGAAGCACAACCCCATCAGCAAAAATGCGAAATTAGCTTAATTGAGAGAAAAGTTGATTAAGTCGATCGCTGTGATTTTTTGTTTCTCTTTCGTCAGTCTTTTTCTGATGCTGTATGGTGGTGCTGCATTCTCTCGTCGAGCGCACGCCTCTTCGATGAATTTTAATACCGACTAAAACGGATGCTTCGCTGCAACGCAAAATGTTTTATTTATGCACAAGTTCGACGATGGAAAGAGAGAGTGAGAAAAAAAAAAGACGACGACGACAACGACGACGACGACGAAAAGTTAGTATCATAATATTTAAAATCGCTAGCGAAGCAACATTTTTCGGAAATTTCGATGCTAGACACCGGATTGAGTCAACCGTGCCAAGGGAGAGTGCACAATTTTGCACAGTCACAATGGGCTAAACGTCCAAAAAAAAGCAATCAAAGTCTATACCAGAAGATGGAATATTTATCAATTAAAATTGATTTAAGCGCATAAACGCTTGCGCACTGAACGGATACACGCACTGCACCATGTATATAACAGAAAACCAGACAGACAGACTATCGGTCGATCATTTCAAACTGAATTTATTGCATTTTTTTCTTTCTCCATATGAACCAAAGCAACGGGTTTCGGAGCATGGCTTAGAAGAAAGCCACATTGAAACGGCCAAAGAAGAGAAACACACAAAAAGCATACGGAATCGAAAGAAATTTATATAGAAGCGAAAACAGTTGCGTGTCGTTTATTTCATTTAAATGCAGCACGTTCCATAAAAGTGCAGCAAAACGAGCATTTCTCGAAAATGTTCTATGTGTGCATGTGTGTGTGTGTGTGTTCGATCCGGTTGGCTCGTAGTAGTTTGTTTTTGGCTACGACGACAGTGATTACTAAGCGTATTGGGTGAATTGGCAATGTTCAGCTAATAGAGAATTCAGTTCATGTTGCATAACTATAAACATCGATTGACATACTAGCTATTTTATATGCACACGTGTTTGTCACTGCGACACCATAATTTTCTTTTCAAGACTAGCTTTTGCAAAACGTCTCAGGCACGAGAAGTGCTAAGCTTGGAATGTGTTCCTTGTTCATCGTTGTTGTTGTCGTTGTCGTCATCGTCGAGCGCAAATCGTCTAGTTTGTTTAGGGACCATAAGTGCACACGGAATGGGAAGCTCAGTGGTGACAGTGGTGGCGGCGATGGTGGCAAACAAATAAGTCCGTATTCAATTCTTAATCGTACACATAAGTCTGTGTGACTTGCACCACTGTGCACAGCATTTGAAGAAGTTCACCTCCGCCCTCATCCCATGCAAACTATTCGTTTCATATTAATTAGAGGAGAAAGAAAGAGATTCGATCGCCTTCCAAGAGACTTTCAAAAGGAAAACATGAAGTGTTTATTTTATGTATCCGCTCGCTCGCTCATCCAGCGTGCAACATCTCTCGATTGTCTTTTAAGTATCTGCAATTCTACCTTTAATTATAATTAGCTAGATTAACTCTGATTTATGCTGGACGACTGACTAAAGCACTAACTACTGAGTGCCGTGCTGATCCGAACGACACAGGCGGCTACAGATTAGCTTCGTACATTCATTTACGCTCTTGATTTAGTGCTGCCACCTTTGTAACCACCAGTTTTACTATTGTCATTGTTGTTGTTGCTATTTATGTTTGCTGCTTTAACTTTGTCTTGTCTTCATCTTCTCTCGCTCGCTCGCTCGCTCGCTCGCTCACTTTCTTTTTTGCCTTCATTTACACTTCCTGCTAGATTATTTTCTGTGTACGGTCGCTTCCGTTACAAGTTCCTTGCAGTGCCAATTTTCATCAGTGCCAGCCCTCTCCTTCCACCTCCCACCACACTGAATCTCACTCGCGTTCACAACATTTTGGCAACACACACACGTACAACATTTTCACATCAACAATTCGCACAGCGCCTCCGAAGCGATATCATTATCTAGATTATTATTTGATCTTTTCGGAATGTTTGCTTCTCATTGTGTGTCATTTTTTACGATTCTTCTCTCATTTCGCTGACACGGAATCTGGTGAAAATTTTTGATTCGTTGCATTTCATGTTGTTTCAATATTTGTCGCTTTTTTTCCATTATTATCGTTCCGTTTTGTTGCTGCTGTTGCTATTGTTGTTGTATCGCGCATACAACGTCGTGCAATAACGATGTTTTCGGTAAAAATTTATTTTATTTTAGAACCGAAACAAATGAGAATTGCAACAACACTTGAAAACACACACAGCAAAACGAACCAGTCGAAAAACCGAAAATTGATTAAACGAAACGGGTTGAAGGGATGAGAAACAACTAGGATAAATACTCGTGTATCAGTTCGCCTTATGTCGACTTTTCAACATCCAATTTTATTATTTAGTTGCATCATGGATGTGAGACTCACTTCCTCACACTGTTTGTATGCTTGTATTGTTTTGTGTATACTATTTTCTCTCACTCGCTCTCGCTCTCGATCTCTCTCGCTCTCTCTCTCTCTCTCTCTCTCTCTCGGTAATTGATGTCAGGCTTTTTTTCAGTGTTCCATGCGCTATGCACCAAATCTCTGCAAGATGCAACTGCATAAGAACACATGAAAGAATAACGAATTGAATTTCGTCGCCAGTTTCGTGTGTGTATTATTTAAGCGAGAAATGTGATTGTTAGTCTTGTTTCAGTCGAAACAACAAAACGAGAACGTAAATCCTGAATAGGAAGCAGAAGAAAAAAAATGAAAATCACAAATGTCGAATTGGTGTTATATCGTTTCCACATTCACACATGTGGTGACGATATAGCAAACTGAAGCATTTTTCGTCGCCAATTTTGAATGCGATGCAATCGTTTGTTGCCACACTCTGTTTCTGGACCATACATTCGTTCTTTTTCTTTCTGCTGACTCAGTGGAACGGCCCTCAATTATCGCGAGTTCATTTTTAGTAAAAGCCGTTTTTTTTCCTTCGTCATTTTTCTCGCAACAGCAGTAGCAACAGCATAATATATATATATATTCAAAAGAAAAACATTCATCTAAATCGGACATTCGCCAGCTACAATAACCATTGCGAAAATTGCATTAAATGATCACCAGCCAAATCCTATATTTTACGAATATAGACACACACACACACATACATACACACACACACACAGCGAGAAACACACTAATGAAGCCAAGAAGAACGAGCAGCGAAAAGAGTTTTCGCAATCTTTTTACGAGCACATCATAGCGCTTTTCATTTCTTTTCAAGCAACGGGAAATTATTTATCTGCCATTCTTTACGACACACAAAGCCATTTACAATTCGCTGTTCGTATATGATTTCAAAACCATATATTTGTATACAACAAACAAATGACGGCGGCGATAGCGACAGCAGCATAAGTATTCTCGTTGTTTGTAATCTGCAAATTGAACGCATATCTCATCTACATCCAAATAGCATGCTGTTAATTAAACGCGCGCACTCACACACACTCTCTCTCTATCTAGTTCGGTCTTATTCTCTCGCGCGCGTATTTACTTGCCCACTCGTTTGTACAACAAACAATCCAAACACATTTCGAAACTATACAAAAACTCATTTCTCACTTGAACTACTTCTAATCGAGCCGAAGTTTGTATGATTGCACTTTTGAAATGTTTCCAACGAACCGATTTGAATTAAACAAATTAAATTGAAATTTCTGCATCGGTTGCGATGATTAAAACCGATCTGCGAGATATGGCGGCATTTTTGTTGTTGTCGTCATTGCTCTTTTCGCCGACTTTTTTTTCTTTCCTCGATTTAAAATGACCGAAAGCATTTTGCTTAAGTGCTATTTGGAATCCTTTTTTCATTGTTTTGATTGTTGTTGGTTGGATGAAAGAGAAGAAGATGAAATTAAGATGAAAAAAAAACGAAGCGAAGAAAAACAACCGACGAGTTCTTTCTTCACATTTTGGCTATTTTGCCGTTTTGGTTTTCATTAGTGGTATTGAATGTGTTAAACGAACCGTGTTGCGAATAGTTTAGAAACTGGGTTGTTGTTTTTTTTCTCGCAGGCCAAAAGTGTGATACGATTTAAATGTGCAGTTGGCAATTCATTTGAAAAAATTAAAAAAAAAAACGTTGCCGACAAAAGACAAAAGAAACAATCAACTAACAGTTATTCATTTGGACTAATTAAAACTAAAAGTGTGTGCAGTGTACTTGATCTGGATGGTATAAAGAGATCAGTTTAATTAATTGATATAAAATAGTGCATTTATTCTAAAAACAAAACAAAAGAAAGGAAAAAAAAACAAAACCAAAACTTGTGATGGCGTGGGGCTATTGGAGTGCAACAGCAGTGGATCGGGGACGATCACCGCGACGTAATACACAATGCACGGTAATGCCAATCAACACAGTTCCACAAAGTGAACCACCTGCACCATCATGCTATAGCCCGTGCCGGAGTAGCCGCTGCAGCAGCCCATCGTGTCAAGGTATTGAGGACTCACACAATTTTTGTACATACAGCCACAAAAACGGAATGAATCGGATACAATTCATCTGTAGAGAATAAAAAAATCTCCGTGGTTCACAACGGATTCATTTGGTTTAGATTTTTCTCTAATAGAACCATTTTTTGAATGATTTGATTATGAGCTCAAAATTTAATTTGGAGTCAAATCACTGGACAAAACGTTTTAGTGTGGAGAAAAATGCTGTGAACCGTTGGCCGAACCGACGAAGATGATGAATCAATTTTTCATTCTTGGATATATAACATCTGTTCTATTTTTCGATTTCCATTTCTCAAGCTCAATGTCAAGATAGCCAATGTCATTGTATTGAAGATTCGCCACCGCCACATTCAGCATTATCACAGAAATCATGTCCGATTGATGGTGGCAATGGAAACGGCGGCCCCGGTTCCATTATAAACGATGAATATTCGAGGCGACCGTCAATTGATCGATTGGATAGTCCGCAGGTAATTTTGCCAAGCCATAGATGGTATGGATGAATTTGAATTTTCTTTTTTCTGTTGTTGGTCAAACTCTCTCTTTCTAACACATTTTCAAACATTCAACAACAAATGAAACACACAATCGCGTGTGTGTGTGCGCGTATTGTTGTTGTTACATACACCATCCGTTCATATCATTTGTATGTAGCATACGAGAACAAACAGGCCAAAAAAAAAACTGTGGTCGAACAATAAAAATGAAAACTCAATGAAACGAGCGAAATTTCATGGCAAAATCCCATGAATTGAAATGAGAAAATTCGATACAATGAAAATGCATTAGATTTCAGTCCATTATCATGTTGAAATAGCAGGAAAAAAAACAACCACCATTTGTACAGTGCACAAAATTTGCAAAACATTCCAAAGGACTGAATAGCAATGTTTTTTGTGCACTGCAAACATATCATGTATAGAATACAGAAAAAAAGTCATCATCATCATCATCATTGACCCATGTCTTGATGACGAAAAAAAAGAAGAGAACAAAACAAACACACACAAAAAAAAGAAATTCTTTTTCATCCAAATTTACATTCGATTCAAAAAGGTGTTACCAGAGGCTACAATCAATCTAAACGGAAAAAAGTCGTATGATTTTGACATACAGGCGAATCAATTATCGGATATATTATGTCGCGGTGCGACCGTTTCAAGTGTCCAATCCACAAATAATACATTGACACGGAATTCAACGTTACGCGATACCGGCGATTATGATGTACCACATCCGCATCCGTATACACATCATTATATGACAACATCGACATCGGCAACGCCGCAAGCAATGAGCATCGTCGGATCCAGTCCACAAGGTTCGTTTTGGATAACAAATCATATTATTAGTGTTCTTTTTTACTCTCTCTTTTATCTCTTTCGAGAATGAAACCACCCGTATTGAAATAGTGTGCGTATGTATCGATGCGAACAAAAACAAAAACAAAAATACCAAAGAAAAAAAAGAAGAGAGAAAAAAAACACCAAATAATATAGTATAACACAATCAAAGCAAATGAAACCCAAAATTAAACCTGAAATGACAATGTGGAAAAGCTCATTATTTTTTGACAGGAACAAACTGTTCTGGAGATGACTATTGGCTACAAAGCTCAGGCCCACGAGTTTGTTTCTCTGAAGAAATCATGAGCTTTTCGCAGCAAACAATGGCAACCAACTATCCGAACAAACAAAATCACAACAATTTGCCTTACACAACATCAGGATCGGCATCAGGTTCGGGATCGAGTCCCGGCATTAGCGCCGGTAGCGGTAGCATCGTCGGTATGGACAGCATGATATGTACAGGAAGAGGCGGCTATAACGATAATATGCCAATTAATTATTTGGAAGCGTGCATGCACTACGAACGACCCATACCAATCGTACCGCCGCCGCCACAAATGCACTCCGAAGACGAAATTGAACCAGCTTATGCCACAGGTACTTGTTGTTTTATTGTTGTTGTTGTTGTTGTTGCTGATATCTAGTTTATAACGCTTTTTTATCTCTATCTCCGAAAATGAAACCAATATTTTCCATTTGAGGCGAACAAATTAAATACATTCATCATTTTAATTTCTGGCGAATTTTGTAATTGTTTTATTTATTTCTTTCATTTCTCTTCAAGTTTAGTTATATATTTCAAATATACGGCGAAATTCATTCGCAAACCTATTCGACGTGCCATATATATTTGGTTTGGTGGTTGAAAATTTTCAGGCTGCAAAACAATCGGAAACCAATCTTTGATTTATAATCGTTTTTTTTGGCCACATAATCGCATTCTGATTTCGAGGAATGCACTTCGATTATTTTCATTCGGCTCTTCTCTTTCTCTCTCTCTCTTACTCTATTGTTAGTCAATCAATTTTCAAGCCCATTATCTGTGTGTTGGTGTGTTAAAGTGTATCTGGCGCGCGCTCGGTTCAATTGTTCGATGCAACTAAACGCCAATCGAAATAGTTTACAGGTCGTCGAGTTTGAAATTTTGAACATTTTCTCGCTGGCATGTGAAATAAACAAATGCACGATAAATGAATTGTCATGAATAAATCTTCCATTCACACATGCATATTATAATATTTGAGCGATAAATCAAACGGTTTCGTTTCTAATTTCGAATCATTTATTATCTCATGGTGGGTTTCCGTTTTGGTTTCTTTCTATCTACAGTCATGGACAAAATTGAGCGTACGCCTATAAATTTTGTGTTTTATTTTTTCCAGTAACTTTTCATCTCAAATGTAATATATCAATGGGAAGTACATAAAAAATTAATAATATTGGCAATTTTGAACATCTAAATTGGCCGGCCAATAGGCGGCTTATGGCTCTCGGTAAAAATGGCCAAAAATTCAATCGATTTGAAAAGTCCGTTCGATTTGAAAAGTTTAAATGCAGTTTTGAAGGCCTTCAGGAGCAGATACTTTTAAACGCTGAAAACTTTCGGATCGGCTTCAATTTGGGCAAGTTATGGCCGTTGGAAAACCCAAAAAAATTTTGACGAAAATTTTCGTACGCCTATAACTTGGTTAAATTGTAACCGATTTCTATGTTTTATACTATTAAAATTATCTTCATTAAATGGGCTTTCCAACGACATATGACATTTCGCAATCAAACGCTTGGTTTAATTTTTCGAAAAAAATCGGCCATTTTTCCAACGGCCATAACTTGGCCAAATTGAAACCAATCAGAAAGTTTTCAGCGTTTAAAAGTATCTGCTCCTGAGGGCCTTCGAAACTGCATTTAAACTTTTTAAATCGAACGGCTGGGGAAAAAGTTGAATTTTTGGCCGTTTTTACCGAGGGCCATAAGCCGCCTATTGGCCGGCCAATTTTGATGTTCAAAATTGCCAATGTTATTCATTTTTCATGTACTTCCCATTGATATATTACATTTGAGATGAAAAGTTACTGGAAAAAATAAAACACAAATTTATAGGCGTACGCTCAATTTTGTCCATGACTGTATTTTGGTGTGTTTTGGAAGTGCGACGGAGAAGGGTGTGTGGATGGGTGGTTCAACAAATCGATATTTATTCGATGGTTCAATAGACGAAAGCTCATTCATACTTCGACTGAGGTTGTAGACATAGAGAGAGAGTGAGGAATAAGTGGGATATGCGAGAAAAAAAAATCCACAAAACCATTTCTAAATCCATTGGACACTGTATTGTGGTTTGGTATGCAACTCTGCCATTTACAAGAATTACCGAAATAAATAGTTATCAAAAGTATTGTATGGTTTTGAAACCAATCGGACAATCGCGTTCCGAAATGAAATATAATGATGGAGAAGGAGGAGGGGAGCAGAAGAAGAAGAAGAAGAAGAAGAAGAAAAAGTGTGTTGATCAGCCATTTCAAATCAATTATTCACCAGTAATTATTTGCATCCTAATCGAATTACCTAGCTCAAGTGTGAGAGTTAAAGAAACCAAGTGAGCGGTCGATTCATCCAATCATTCGCCCATTCTGGCGAGGTAGAAATAAATAGCGGTGGGGTGGTGAGAGGAAGCCCATTTAGAGGGATGATGTTTAATTAAAGACAGCTCAAGTGCTGCTTGATTTATTTTAAGTGGCGATGTTTTGTATAATTAATTAATCATCAATAAATAATAAATGCACTTGAAAGTATTCCGGTAAGCTGAAATTTATTGGATTTAAAATAATGATTCGGTTGCTACCACAAATTTTTGAATCGGTTTAGCGTTGTGTTCTTGTGTGTATTTTGACCGAGAATGATATGGATAGAAATATCGATGAGTTTATGGCTAATGTGAATACCATTTGCTGTATGTCAGCATTTGAGAAATGAGTTGAATCATCGTCGTATCGATGGCTCGATGTGCGTGCGGCAATGTTTGTGTGATTTTTTTTTTGTTGCCAATCTCTCTTTTCCATTTCCTTTTTTTTTCATTCGACTGACAATTTTACAACTTAAAATCGAGCAAATGAACGCATCATAATTTTTCCACTTTGTTATCCAAATCAATTGATTTGCCATTACCGAAATTGAATGTCCCGAACAATGTTATAAATATGGATGCAATGCCGTGAATGGCGGATCTTTCTCTTTCCATTTCACGTCGTTTTGTGGTATTATCCTTTCTGTCTATCTGTATTATGTTTAATATGCAATGTGCTCTATGCTCTCGCGATTCTTTGTGTCCCCATCGATACTCGGTCGATTCCTTCATCGTTGCGCTACAAACCGATTGCTCAACATATCAGAAATAATCCACAAAATGTAATCAATGTTTGCATATTTTCATCGTTTACTACCGCTCCAAGGGGATTTCGTCGCTTTTTCTTCATTCTCTCTCTTTCTCGTCGACTCGACTCGACTCGACTTTCTCTCTTTTGCGTCGTCGTGTGTTCTTTCGGCTTTTTATTTGCAATAGCACACCGGAACAAGAGAGAGAGAGAGAGAGAGAGAAAACGATTACAAAAAAAACCCGCTGAATGCTGCAATGAAAAACGATGGAAATATGCACTAAGCTTTGTATGCGCTATCACTTTATTGAGTTGAGATTTTGTGTGCTTTGGCATTGTCGTGTGTGTGTGTCGCAGGTTGCAGTAAAATGAAATGTGGTTTCCACTGATAAAATGATGTTGTTAGAAAATTGCATTGACTTGAGCCCGTGACGAGCAATTACACGCCGAATCGTAGCCAAGCAAATGCATGAACATGAATTGATCAGAGCTATATCCATACACATACACATATTTTTGTACTCATACATACATTGAACGGTTCAGCGGCATGCAGCTCGCACACAAAATGTGATAAAAGCACGCATGTAATTTATTAATTGTTCTGAAACTAACAATGGCTCATGATGTCACATTTTCGGGTGTCTCATAAATAAATTGCACGAACAAATCATAATCGGCTATCAGGCCGGATAAACGAAATAATAAACAAATTGTTTCAACAGCTCAGCCTATTGTCATCATAGTCAATTGTGTTCATGCTGTGGCTTGGTTCATCTAGAGATAAACAGTGAGTGAGTGAGTGAGTGAACGCGCAAGATGTGGACAGATAGTGAAATGAGAATAAAGCAGACGACACAAACCGCAAAAACCAGAGTTCCAACAAAGTTCCCATTGGGTGAACACATAACGGTCAATATTCTGAGAATGAATCGTACATACACACTTCGGGGCATATGCAGCACATATTCCATGCGGTCGAATGATAAACGATTTGAGTGAACTAAGCGAAAGCTTGGAATCAAAGAGACATGCTCTTAGTGAATATATTTATATATAAATGGAAAAATAGTACATTCACTCTATACCCATCCAACTCATACCCAACAAATCCAAAATTCAGCGCTCAGAACACAAAGTAGACATTTATACCGATGTAGTGTCGACACAAAACACAAAACCAAGTGACAATCAGCAACCGATGATAGAGGAGAAGAAAAAAGAGGCAAATCACAGAGAAAGTGGTGAGAGAAAGAGACGGGCTGCGGAGGCGACAAAAATAGCAACAGCAGCAGCAAAAAAAAAAAAATCAACGAACAAACGACACAACACCTCTGCGAAACCGCATTTATTATTTCTCATATCTAATCAACGAAAGATTATTGCTGTGTGCAAGTGTGTAAACGTACTTGTACGGCTGCCTGCTCAGTGCTTTTTTTCACACTCTATATTTGCCATTTGCTTCGGTATATCATCGATGTGGGCCGATTCTTCTGGGTTATTTCTTGCCTTTCTATGGCGAAAACACAAACCAAACAACGGGAAAAATAATAGCAACTCTAATGAAATCAACATGTATCCACACAATCGCAATCGAAAACTTTACTATATGTAGTTGAACACAATCGCCCATACACATTTTGTGTGAGTCTCTCTCTCTCTTTCTCCTTCTCTCAACACACTCACTTTTGACTTTTAACGTTTTTATGCCTTTATCAGATTTATCATTTATGTGCCCGGTTATTTGTTTCCATTTTCGTGCGGCTGCGTTTTTTTTCTGTCGTCGTCGTTGCTGTTGTTGCTATTGTCTTCGTTGCCTTGTCTTGTTGATCATGTTTTTTTTTGGCTGTGTATTATTTGTCTTCGTGTTTTGGCCTTTTCTCTCTCTCTCTCTCTCTTTCTCTCTATCGCATTTTGTTTGGTAAACATTGCACGGCTACAATTTACACCGAAGTGTTAGAGAATAAAATTCAATCTACGCTTACAATCCCTCTGAAAATTTGGGCTTCAATTTGCTCTTGTTTTGGTGTTTTTTTTTCTCTGTCCCTTTCATTCATGGCTATCATTTGCCATTTCAGCACACACTATTCTCGAATTTTATATCAAAAGACTCACCGCCGTCGTTGCTGCACCGAGTACACTTTTTTGTCTTCTCCTTTTCATTTTTCCATTGTTTTTATTTGTCTAACATTCTTGTTGATTCTCGTGCGTTGCACATGTTTACTTCGTTCAATTTTGTGTGATAGTTTTTTGTTTGCTGTGTTCGTTTTGGCTTCTTTTTTTCGCTGAGAATCGTGTGCAATTTGTGGTCAAATGCAGAAAACTCTCCGACGTCCGTCCTCTGTTTGTGTGTGTATGTGCGCGCGCGATTTTGTAGACAATGAAAAACTTTTGCCAGACATTTAACCAAACCAAAAAAAAAAAAAAGGAGCGACACGCGAATAAATTTATGTTTAAATTAAAGTTACCGTGTTTTTTTTATGTTTTCTCGCTGTAAATGAAGAATATCGCTTGTCGATTTCATGTTGTGTGATTGAAGGTGTGCATAAGTATCGTTAGAGTGTCTGGGTCGGGTGGATATGTGTGTGTGTGTACAAAAACAAAAACGATAAAACAGAGAGAAAGAACTAAACGGAGAAATCGAAATTAAACCAAAAAGAGAAATGAAATGGAAAAGGATCAAATGAAATGACCATTTCACATTCAATCTATGTTTGTCATGAAACATTTTTCATCGGTTCGGTGTATGTGTGTGTGTGTGTGTCGTATTATATTGCTGTGAATTGTTTCTCATTGCAAATACATTGAATTGCATAAAATGTAACGGGATATGGTGTATAACACGCTGTAGTGTTACTATAAAGTTTGACAGAAGAGTGAAAACAAAACGAAATATATACACAGAGTAACGAGAAGAAGACGATGACGACGACAACGACAACGACGAAAAAAACGAAATGAATCGCGTCGGGTTAGTGAACGATTTAATCGTATGTGTGTGAGTGGTTCTTTTGAGCCTTATTTCCGTCTACTTTTCTAACTTCTTACAAATTGCTTTCACTTGAATGCACATACACATCAATTGCCTGTGTGATATGTGCACGGAAATTTCCTTCTATTTGTCACAACTTCAATTGCCTATGCAATCGGGTAAGGATCTTGAGCAACATTTATTTTTGGTATTCCGTTATTCGCGTTTCGCTTCTTTCTCCTTCTCTTCCTGTTTTTTTTTTATTGTTGTTGCTCATTGTGTTTCGTTTTTGTGCTCGTTAAACTGGGCTCGTTTCTGTGCTTTTTTTTCGTCTTTCATTCTCATCTACTTTGTTCGTGCTTGATGTGTTTACCATTATATTGCATTTGGTCGATTCGTAGTCATTTCGTCAAATGATCCGATATTCGATTAAATTGGATAACTCAATTCCACTTGATTTAGAAATAAAATTGAGAGCTAGAGCAAAGGAGTGAGTGAGCAGAAAGACTGAACAAAGTGACTGAAGCAAGCGCACCTCAAAAACATCACACAGGACGAACGCACCACACACACACACACACCATGTCCCAGCGATGTTACGGTATCCGAATGCATATCAAGTGGATCACATGGAGAAGAACAAAAGGTTTTCATTGTCGCATTAAATCCACCAATAGCTTATATACTTGCTGCTTTTCTCTTTCTCTCTCCCACTCGCGCGCTCATTTTTAAAAAATATAATTCGGTTTTCTTCGCCATTCTATTTCTTTGAGTGTTTGTTTCTTCTCTCTGTGATCGCGCAGAGAAACGACAAAGAGATATTTATTATTTTCTTCAGTGTTTAACACGAATACTGACGTAAAAATGATTGTGTCGTAAAAATTATGTGCAAACAAAAGTGTTGCATTAAATATTTTAGGGGCTTTATAATGGTACTGTGCTGTCGCACTCGCATTCTCTCGCTCTCCGTCCATTGCATGCAATATGTTTATTCATGTTTTTATTGTTCGATGTGCGTCAAACAGCGGCTCTTAGATCTCAGAGCACTCGGTCGTTTGTTTGCTTCTCGTCGCTTGGTTGGTTGGTTGGTTGGCTGGATGGATTGCTGGCTGACTGACTGAAGCGTTCCACATAAGTAGATATATGCTGCATCATCATTCCCATTATTATTAGTACGTTTTTATTCTCATTACCCGGCTCTCGGAAAATGTGTTTGGATTCTCACCATTTGGCATTACGTGAAGGATGATATGTGTGTGCATACTGCTCTATCTCACTCTCTCTCTCTCTCTCTCTCGCTCGCTCGAGATTGTATGCCGTTTTTGGGGTTGTCTTTTGTTTGAAAAGGAAAACAACGTCACTTCCATCATTTTTATCGATGGCCCAAATTAAATGAGTAGACAGTGTGGCTCCTTCGTGTTTCGACTTATTCATGCTGAACACACCATTCGCATATATTTTAATATATAGTCGTATTTGATGTATATTTTGTGCGTATGCGTAAAATAAATTGATTGGTTGTACGGGCAATTTCGCGGCGACGAGAGATAGAACGAGAGATAAATAAGCGCTTGAATTGAGAGCTGAGCTAAGCCGAAAGCGTTCGGCTTGATTTTCGTTCATGTGGCCTGAATATTGAGCTATGATATTTGGTCATATGCCGACATATTATTAAAATACAGTCGAACTCTCTCGCTCGAAGCGAATTTTTCATTGTACATTATACATACACGCTGTTGTTGTGTCTATCTGTGCGTAAACTAGAGCACTTTGCAACACAAACGACAGATAACAGCGATTCAGCTTTATTTCACACACACACACACACAACTGATGCCCAAGGAACGATAAAAAGAGAGATATGAGCGAGAGCAACGCGAGAGATAGAGCAAAAGCAAAAGATATATAGAAAAAAAGCGATGCATCGTCGCCATGGTTTAAGAGAACGTTCGCTATCGCTTCACCTTTTTTGTTGTTATTGTTGTTGTTGTTTGTATTTGTGTCGATAACCTGTCGAATTCGGCTTCATAACATCGTTGGCATATTTTTCAAGTTTTTTTTTTCTCTCTACATTCGAAAATATGAGTTGATATAGGCAAGGGCAGACACACCGAACGAGGTAATATTTTCCGATAAAATTGGATGATATCATACACGAGCAATGAATTGATATTTGATGTGGGTAAGCGTCAACAAACGCTTAAAATATGATACACAATGCACAATTCTTCTCATTCTTTCACTCAGTCATTGTGACTGGGGCGCGTCCGTGCCGCAGCTCTATCCTGTTCACTAGCCCACTGTCTGCATTTAAAATGTGGCAAAGCAGTTTATATTTCAGCATTGTGTTATCCATTCCTGACCTATAAATAACCCCTTTTGTTAATTTTACACGTCATTTTGTTGGCCAAACACCTCATCATCATCATCATCATCATCATCATCATCATCATCAACATCATCGGTGGAAAAAGCCACGTTCGCCAAATTTCACTTTATTTACCTATCCGCTTCACAAACAATGCAAACGGTTACTGCTGATTGTAATTGACGTTGTTTCTGTTGTTGCTATTGTTGTTGGTGCCGTGTGTGTACTTTTTTGTTCTTTCGGTTGAGCAATCGCTATTTTGCCACCAAATGGCCGACATAATTTACATAAACCTTTTGTGGCAACGACTATACGACTCTTTTTTTCTCTTCTTATATCATTTTTTCGCAATTTTCACCGCTTTCTCCTTCTTCCCAAAAGTCGCCTGATCCTTAATACACTAATGAAAACCAGTTACTGCTGATTCCATGGCACTTCTGCACCTCATCGGCATAATCATCTTCGTTCGTCTGCCGTATTGAATGCATTTTTACAAATTTTCATAGCTTTTTATCGCTTTCGTTCCATTCGTTCCTTTTCTCCACTTCTTCTTCTTCTTATACTTTGTTCCGTTACGAACATACCCGATAAAAGGCGTTTCTTTTTTCTATCGTATATCCTCGGCCACTCAAAACTGCAACGATGGAAAATTGTTTGTAACAAAAATTGGTTTGGCGAATATTATTTTTTTTAGCAAATACTGCAATAAAATCGGCAACGTCTCACCACTTGAAAGCAATCGCGAATTCATTCTACCGAATGATTTTGAAAAAAAGAGACGAAAAAAGAAAAAAAAGTTTTAAGTTTTCGGCAGGAAAAAAGGGCGAACACTTTTGGTTGGATTCGAATCCGTGGTGTTGAATCTTCGTATTGCGTTTTCAAATGTTCATAGAGAACGATGTGAATACTCGACAAAAGAGAAAAAAGAAGAAGAAGAAGAAAGTTATTATTGCTTTGATCTTTCACACCAACGAGCGGTTATCTATGCATTATCTGTTTGTTTATCTCGCCTCGGGTCCTTTTTATTAAAATATCCAACCATGAACATACGGAATACTGCAAAATGAAACTGGAATACAGAGTATCCAACACCACCACACACACACACACACACACACACGCTCACAGTATTACCACGGAATATGAAATTGATGTGGAGAATTCCGTTTTTCATTTTGCATCTTCCTCTCGCTCTTCATAACATTTTTTTTCTCTTCTCCTTTTTCCCGGTCCTTTTCAATTCAAGCTCCACTACATGTATGTGGCTTATTCGCTCGTTCTACCATTGCTAGTTGTGGTGTGTGTATTTTTTTTCTTCCATTGAGTCGCTTGTCCCGTCATCAACATCGAATGCCAGCGTATGGCATCATAACGTTGAGCTTAAGAATATTTACATATATTTCAATGCGCTCGTTCCCGTTATCCTCTTGCGCTCGCGTCTCTGCATTCTCACACTGTTTCAGCATTTTTCTCGGCTCTGGTCCGAATCCGAGTAATTCAGCATGCCATTCTATTATTCAGTGACACGAACGCGTTTTTTTTTTAAATAATTTTTTTCTTTTTCCTCACCACCATTGCCACTCATCAATAACACAAAAATACGCCAACATGAAAGCTTCAGCGAGCAAACAACACACAAAATGAAAATGATGTGTTCTTCATATTTTTATTTGCCGTTGTTTTGGGCTCTCTCTGTACCATATATTATTTTTATTTCTCATGTTTTTATCTTAATTGATTTTTTTTTCGGTCACATTGTGCAAACTCACTTGCTTTATTCGAAAAATTCGCTCAGTTGGTTTCGTAGTTTTTATTTTGTTTTATTTACATTTGGTGTTTCCTTTCTTTTGAACACAGAGCAAAGTTCGCATGAGTAATTTTTTTGCCCGCTTTTTTTTCTATTTTTTTCGACACCACTGCCGTCGCCGCTGCCGCGGTAGTGGATCTGAAATGTGATTCACATGGGGAAATTTAATGAGTGTGTTCTCCCATTCAGTTGAGTTATTTCAAAATGCATCAGAGAGAGTTTATTTGATTTGGTCATGTGAATAAAATGCTATTAATTTCCAAATTATCACGCAAAATTTGACGTGTGCACCAAATATGTGCCCATAGTATTTTCAATAAACACGAATATTTTATACATATTTATTTTGTCGATTGAAAAAAAAATGCGCTTGCGATAGTTTAAACATTGGCGAAATAAATATTGAATTCAGAGCTTCATTTGAGCTGAAGCTCATTCACATTGACCGAATGGAAAAACAAAAATTATTCAAACCATCGACCGCAAAATAATTGAGCACCTTTTTTTCACAAATTCAATCCAAAGCGTGAATATCATAACGCGCTTTGAAATATGACGAAAATACGGTGATCAACGTAAATATTTGTGTAACACATTCACAAAAAAGCCCCCCCCCCCACACACACACATCGCTTTTTTGTCCCGTTCCACCGGTGCTGGGGTTGGTTTGACACGGCTTGTTTTGACACGAATAATTTATAGTTTATTGAATGCATTTTGAATAAATATTCAATTTGCAGCAATGCCTATGAACTTGGATATTTATATATCTATGAATATTTTTGCATTTTTGCATACAATTGACTAAAACCATGGATAATATTCTGAAACAAGAAAAAAAAAGAACTTTGTGTTTTACACACAAATGATCCTCAACACTGGTGGTTGGATTTGTTGTTGTTGTTGTTGTTGTTGTTGGGAGTGCATGCATTCATGTGTGCTGAATGGAAGAGATGTATTGTTTGAGGAAGAAAAAACAACAACAACGGGGTAATTTGCGGTCATGGGACGAAGTGATTAAAAGTAGCTGACAACCAAATGCGGTGCCGTGCCATTCCTCTTATTCTATTTAAATTATATACTTAAAAATTCTGTCAGTGGCCTTCCGAATGTGTGTGTTTTTTTTCTGCTTTGTTCTCTTCAAGCTATTTCTTCTTGAGACAGAGCGAGTAAGAGAAGGTATAGGAAATAACAGTTGGTTCATTTTTTATCGTCTCTCTCTCTCTCTAACGCTCTGTGTCGGTTTTTTTTGCACCGTTTTTCGAGTGTGATTTAAAACATTTACGTTTGGTGTGCTTGTCGGCTGTGGTTGTGGCACAATTAATGAACAGCTTCAGTGACGTCAAAGTGGAACTATAAATGCGAACGAGCTCAGCATGCATGAACAGTGGTGCATTTAGTGCACTGAGTGAGTGAACGAATCTACTGGCACACAATAGATTTAGTCCGGATTTGTCAAGAAGCATGTGTATGTTTGGTTTTGTTCGCTGTTCGCCTCTCTCTCTCTCTCTCTCTCTCTCTCTCCTGGATTCTGTCGCGCTTTTCCCAACTGCGTCAGAAAAAAGTGGATCTCTTAAGCGAGAGAACAAACGTCAGAGAGAGAGAGAGAGAGAGAGAAATGGAAATGGAAATGGATCTCTGCTCCATGAAAACCACCATGCCATTGGATTCTGTGATGCTTGTTCGTGCTTCTTTCGCTTCAGCGATTCATTTTCACTGGGCTTATATGAGCGATAAATTTGCACACAAAGCGGATTCGAGGGTAAGGGAGCAAACGAGGTAGATAGACCATGTGTGAGAGAGAGAAAAAACGTATATGAAACATACTATATATTCCCTAAGGGAAAAGTTCAAAACCGTAACGATGTGATTTCTTTACTTTTCCATCTTTAACGAGATTTCAACAGTTCACATTTTCCCAAAGATCGGCCTGTAACATGGGCAAATAGCCTGAATTCAACATAAACCTTTGCTTGAGCACTTTTAGTTTTTTTTTCCCTTCTTTTTGGAAAAATTGATAAAAAAAAACTGTACACACGCAACTAACAGTAGTCGGTTGTATTTTTTTTTTCCCTAGTGGAGTAATGATAAAATCAGAACAAGTGGAGTTTTTTTGCCCAATTCAATTGATGCGAATTTTCAAACTGGCATTAATAGAAATACTTGAATGACAGATATGTTGTTGCCGTTTTAATTAACTCCGCAAATTGTTTGTGCTTATTTTGTTTATTTACATTCATATTCTGTCGCTAGTTCTAGACCTATTCTTAGAGTAATTTGTGTACGGGGTAAATTCTGAGATATCTTATTATGTTTGCTAAATGAGACGGCACTGTGATTAATTAAAACCATTATAATAGCGACGACGACGAGTGAGAGTATTCAGGATCCACACATATATGTCTAGGTGTCTGTCGATTTTTTTTTGTAATTCTTTCTTTTTCTTTCGTCGCATCGTGCGTTGCAATTTGTGCACATGGAATGTTGAATGAAATGCGTTGAGGTATGAAGAGATGAACCATGTATACTACTAGAAGAGACTGAGAATCAAGTGTACATATTGTTTGAAAGGAATTTTTCGTCCAGCATTTGACATGCCACGATGATGGTGGTTCGATGCTGTAGTTTATTTTGCATTTTTTTTCTGCAGTCGCAACGATGGCTGCAGCAGAAACATGAAAGAGAGCGATGGCAGTGGCCTTTGTACCAAATGAAAAAAATACAGTTCGTGTTCCTTTTTAATGAGAACAAATGTACACATTTTTCTTATTTGTCGCACTGTCACGAGTGAAAAAAGCAGCAGCAGCCACGATTTTATTTTTATTATACTGGATTTCGTTTCAGTTGTTCCTATTGTTGCCTACTATTTAGCTTCTCTATAGGCAAATGGTACACTTTTTCTCGCTTCATCCTTTTCTTTCACTTTTAAACACACACATACACTCTTCCTTGCCTCACTCTTCCTATACATTCCTCTTGTTGGCACACGCTCAGCTTGTTTGGATTCAGAGGCCGATATTTAAAATATAACAACATGTGAATGCATTTAGCATTTGCTTTTGCTTATTTTATCCACATTTTGTATCGGTGCATATAGGTTGTGTGTTTTGTTACGCCAAAGATTCTAACACATAAATATATGAATGGAATCCTGTGTGTCGTGCTGCATTGTTTGCTCTATATGAGTTAAGGAGTATAATGTATGTATACATACACGTAACAAACTCACAGCTATAATATTTAATGAAAAAAAGGTGTGATGGAGCAAAAGATGGAGAGAATATTACGACATACTTTTTATAACACTTGCATACACACACACCAAGCACATAGACAAATGTTTTGCGCCATAATTTTCAAGTATAAATTTAAGTATATTTTTTCGCATTTTGTCGTCATCGCAGAGGCTTTTCAGTGGAGCCCTTTTTTCCTCTTTTTCCTCTTTTTCTCACTCTCTCACTCGTTCGGCTTGTTCATTTTTCTGTGTTTTTTTTTCTTCATTTTTGACTCAGAGCTTTATTGCGGATGCTTTGTCAAATGTTTATGTATGTATGAAATTATGTATGAATATTGCGATGCTACTCTGTTGATTGGCTTACTATTACGTGCCACCAGCTACACACATTGCACACTACACTCTTTTTATTTTTGTACTTGATTCCATCGACACAAAAAACCTTTTTTTTCACCCGCCTCCGAGAGGCCTTCATCTCTGCCTCACTTTTGCCTGGACTCGACTACATACGAGCCATTTTATTGTTTTGGTATGTTTTGTGTGAGTGCACTGCACATTGCATAATGCCTAAACAGAGGTCCGCATAACTTTTCCATAGGCCAACATCGAACGATACACACGGAAAACAGTCCATCCAGAGCGAAGAAGAAGCAAAGATCTAGAGAGAGATTTACAGAATAATAGCGAACGGGAAGAAAGAAAAAGAGAGAAATTTGAAGAGAGAAAGAGGAGAGAGAGAGTTAGCGAAGTGTTCACATAAAATATTAAAACGAGCAAAACCGACCCCGAATCAAAATAGGAGCACAATTGCGAAGGAATATGATGCTCATCACTTTTGGTCTGATCTGCCAAGTAAACTTTTCTTACGCTCTCTCTCTCTCTCTCTCTCTCTTTCTTCCACTGTGTGCGCTGTCGACGGTTTTGCTTCCTGTTAAACATTACATGAGCTCAAAAATAGACAAAATATAGTATACATACATACATTTCGAAATGATTCACTCTGGATTCGGTTTTTTTGCTATTGTTGTTGTTAATTCTCTCCTTTTTCTTGATGCGCAATGCAATAAGCAATGGCAAAATGGAATTTCAATTGCGAAATAATTCCATTTATAAATCGATCATAAATTCCCTTCCCAGCAATTTTTTTCTCCTTCCTCTCGAACTGAATGTAACAGCCGCTTTCTGTTCGGCTTGTCGTCATTGACATCGCACCGGTTTAACGGTTCAACGTGTATGTATCGACGATGAGGGAGAAAACACGAAGAGCGACAGGGAAATATAGAAAGAGAGGTGGAGATAGAGAGATCGAATGCGAAATGCACACAATTCACTTCCGTTTGTGCGGTGATAACGCCAAATGAGAGAAGAAGAAGAAGGAAAAAAAACCATTGAACATGATAGAAAAATTCTGACTGAAAATGTGATTAAGATAATTCACCATTCACAATTTTATATTTCATTTCCATTAACAGTGGATATTGCCACTGCCACCACTACCGCCATCGATGATGATAATAAATATGGTTTTACCATTTTTCAATGGTATCTCTGCTTAGCTTTTTCGCTGATTTTATTACAGTCAATTGATTCTATTGGTTTTGTGCGGATGTTGGCTGTGGAGCCGGTTGCGCGCTCGCGCGCGTCACTCTCAATTTCTGATTACAACTTTTCTGTTGTGCTGTTCAGCATTTCGTTTCAATTTTTCACCATTCTCTCTCCCTCGGTGTGTGTGTTCCTCTTGTCCTCACTCTCAGCTCATTGTGTTCGGTTAATGAAATTTTGCGTCATTTTTCCTGCGCTCGGAAGCCGAAAGCGGAAATTCCATGAGCCAAATAACATCAAGTATCTTGTTCACATATCCTCATTTAATCAGAGAGAGAGAGAGAGAGAGAGAGAGAGAGAGAGAGAGAGACAGAGAGAGAGAGAGAGCTCATAACTCATAACTGATTTACTTCGAACGAATCAATTCTTTTCGATATCATTTTGCATTCTCTTGTTGTTCGTAAAAATAATTTTCCCTGTGTTCGGCAGTGTGTGTGTGTGTGTGTGTATTCTCTCTTTCAATTCATTTTTTCCTCTGAATGATTGTATTCTGGCTGGTTTGAGCATTGTGTCGGTATTCAAACGTGCTACGGCTTTGAATCGATACACATTCACTCATTCTCTTTCGCTGTGTAGTACACTAGTCAAATTGACAAATGAAGCAAATGCCCGGAAACCTGAAAGCGGCAAGCAGCAGCAGCATGCTGCATGCCAATATCATGAGTCGAAGGCATGAAAACGTGTATATTTATCGGAACCGTATCGGAAGAAATTAGGATTGCAATGACAAACAAGTGTACCGTCAACATAATGTCATGCAGATAAAATTATTGCTGTGCGTTATGTCTCTCTACCTTGGTCCGTGTGTCTGTATGTCTCTATGTGTTTGTGCTGTTCATTCAGCGATGGAGTGTGTTTAGCTGCCCCCTGACAAATAGCAGTCACCGGCTGAGCATAATGCAAGTTAGAAAGAAAACAGCACGAGAAGAAAAGAAGAAAGCGGCAATGGCAACAGTAGCAAATAGTACTACTGTTACCACCATCATCACCGTCGTCGTCATCGCACAAAGAAAGCTGAACAAAGCACATGATATGCTATTTAAGGAATTTTATCGCCACATTTTGTAACAGTATTTAAAGTACATATGTACGTTTTTGCATAATTTGTCATGCATAAAGAAGGTTTGCCGTCACAACGAATAGCACACAGTACGAAATGAGCTGCGGATATGGCTTTTTATGATAACACGTCTTAAATTGTAATCGCTATGGATATTAAGACATTTATAATGTCTTATCCCCAGCTCCGATATCCATATCACTTTGCTGTCTATTTTATTTTCATTTTTTTTTGTTGCTTCCATTGCATTCGCGATGGGAATGAAAAAAAAACGTAGGAAAAAAACATAGAGAGAAAGAGAAAAATAACACTCGAATGCAAATCGACAAATGAGTTTCGCTTTGCATAGATTTCGATCAACAATTTTTCGGCAAGCGAAAAAAAAAATCCAGGAAAAAGAGAAACGAAGAAGGAAAAATAAAAATGTGAATGAGAAGAGAATGAAGAAAGAAAAAAAATTGTCGAGTTCCTGCCACATGGGAGCCATATAATGTGGAAAATTCGTTTTTGAACAGGTTCACGCCAAACGAGAGTCTGTCTTGAGCGACAGTATTGAAGAGAGAGAGAGAGAGAGAGAGAGAGAGAGAGAGAGAGAGAAGACGAGGAAAAAAGCATGTCGAATAAGATAATTTTTACATTTTTCCCCTTAAATAATAACAGCCTGAATGTATTTGACTTTTTTTTCGTTGTTCCTCTTTTTCTGACGATCTTTTGATAATTTTTTTTTTTGTTCTTCTTTTCCTTTTTCATTTGCAGTATTCCCAAATGTGCCATCAGCACCTGGAATGTCTTGTGTCGGCGAAGATCGTAAGTATCATTAATGTTAATATCTTCATAAATACTATAGAAAATTGTGTGCATGAAATCAAAATAAAGAGCCGAAGGGAAACACAATCAACAAAATAGCAAAACGAACGAACGAACGAACGAACGACCGACCGAAAAGAAACAACATCATCATCACACACTCTCAAAAAGAATATAGTTCGAGTTCAAGAAGATACAACTAAAGTTGCTGGATATTCTTTTTTTCGTTTGCTTGCTTTCTTCTCGTCGTTATTATTCCAAAGTTGTTAACGAAAATCCCAGACATTTGTGTATCCTCTTGAATGTGAACGCGAAATTGCACGTGCAAGAAAAAAAGCCGAAAGAGAAAGGGAGTGAAAGAGAGTGAGAGAGAGAGAGTGCGGCAACAACACTGAAGAAACATTCAGAAGCTTAAAGCACTGAATCGTGGATTTATTCAATCAAAGCTAAAATGCAATTTTTTCTCAATCACTCGTACTTCTCTCCCTCAAAAGCTGCTCTCGGTATATTTTTTTTCTTTCGTTGTTGACGATGATGATGATGGTGAGGTGGTTGTATGCTGTTGCTGTGTTATTCTTCTGTGTCATTTCATAAAAATGACATGGAAAAAAAATGTTTTCCACTGATTATGCATCTTATAGTTGATGCTGTCTTTTGACAAATTGAATTTATTTGCTCGATTGGATTACGTCATTGCCGAGCTTCTTTTTTATGTTGAAATATAAGAAGAATACTCAGAAAGAGATTTAGACAGACAAATGCAGCAACAATAACAAAAGGGCATTCGATAGCCGATAGAAGTGATGCATGGCGTTGCAAATTGGGATTTCATGTTTCAGTTTTTAGTTCACATTTCTATTCCTTTTCAACGTCTTCTGTTCGTTTCTCTTTCTGTTGTGCGTAATTTAATACGCAAAACTATAAGCATGTTAGGCAAACGAGATGTCAATTTTCCAAAGTATTATTATTCATTCATTTCATAATCTTTTACACAACACAATTTTTTTTTTGCCACACACACGCACACACAGGGAGCATATATCGAAGAGGCGCTCGACGATGGCGAAAATTGTACAGAGTTAACGGTCACATTTTCCAAGCGAAGCGTTTTAATCGCGTAAGTACACACAAATGCACTTCATTCATTCACGTTTCGCAATTCCCATTTTTCGCTTCCCACTCCTTTCGTTTCTGTCTCTATTCTGTGCCATTCGATTCTCGATTCACTTCCGAGATGGAATACGAGACTTGTCATTTATTAGCGTACAATTAATGACAGAAAAGGAAGAGCAACGGAGGAAAAAAAATATGGAAATGAAAATTACACTTGAATCAAACTGAATGAACTATAAGGTAAGCCCATTGAATTTATATACATTTTTTTTTTGGTTTCGTTTCAGCGTGCGTTCTGTGCATATTGCCACGATCGCATTTGGGGATTAGGACGACAAGGCTTCAAATGTACGCAATGTAAATTACTTGTTCATAAAAAGTGCCACAAATTAGGATCAAAATCGTGTACCAAGGAGCAAGTGGAACCAATTCTAAACGAACGTGACAGCCATAATGGCGTTAGCAACGATCATCAAGCAATGGATAATGTTCCACAAGCCGCCGATTATCCACCAGAGATTCCTGATCATGGTAATGAATGTGAATGAAACTCGGTTTTCATCATCCGTATTTTCATTTTTTTTCTATTCGTTCTTCCGCTCATTGCAGGCGATGTTGGTGCTATTGAGGCAGCGCCTGCTGTTCAAGAGCCATTAGAAGTGAGTCCGCAACGGCAATATTCATTGGACGATTTTGAATTGATTCGTGTGATCGGACGCGGCAGCTATGCCAAGGTGTTGATGGTTGAACTGAAACGTACCAAACGCATCTATGCAATGAAAGTGATCAAAAAAGCGCTGGTCACCGATGATGAGGACATCGATTGGGTGCAAACGGAAAAGCATGTTTTCGAAACGGCATCGAATCATCCATTTTTAGTTGGCTTACATTCGTGTTTCCAAACACCATCGCGTCTATTTTTCGTCATTGAATTTGTACGTGGCGGTGATTTAATGTTCCATATGCAACGTCAACGTCGTCTCCCCGAGGAACATGCACGCTTCTATGCGGCCGAAATTAGTTTAGCGTTGAACTTCTTGCATGAAAAAGTGAGTTCAGCCTAACAATAGTAAATAAATGATGTCATATTTGTTTTGTTTTTTCAAATTTTAACTATGTCAACCTTCATTTGAAAAACTACCATTGTCAACGTACTAGAAAAGAAAAGTGCAAAAAAAAAATTGTCCAATTTCCATTTGCAGGGGATCATTTATCGAGATTTGAAATTAGATAACGTTCTTCTGGATCACGAAGGTCATATTAAACTAACCGATTACGGTATGTGTAAAGAAGGCATTCGTCCAGGTGATACAACATCCACTTTCTGTGGCACACCAAACTATATTGCTCCAGAAATTTTACGCGGCGAAGATTACGGTAAATTGATTGGAATTCATTTTTTTTCTGAATTTCATAAAATGTTCAATAAGCTGTAAAATGCAGTTTGTGTTGGAAAAATTTCAACTAATTGACTGTTATTGTCTGGTGTTGTAGGTTTTTCGGTTGATTGGTGGGCGTTAGGCGTGCTATTGTATGAAATGTTAGCTGGACGCAGTCCATTCGATATTGCTGGTGCATCTGATAATCCAGATCAGGTAGGACTATTTCGTACATTGAAAATGCCAATGCGACAACGATGATGATAACAACGAAAAATAAAACTAATTCTCTTTTCAATTTACTTCATTCCGAAAATAAATGCTGCAGAACACCGAGGATTATCTCTTCCAAGTGATTCTAGAGAAGACTATTCGTATTCCACGTTCACTTAGTGTCAAAGCGGCAACTGTACTTAAAGCGTTCCTTGAAAAGCGACCACTCGAACGGTTGGGCTGCAGTCGAGAGAATGCATTCATGGACATTGTCAATCATCCATTCTTCAAGTCGATCGATTGGGAATCGGTAAGTGTGGCAACTTATTCAACAACAAAACGAAAAAAAAAAAACAAAAACAAAACAAATCAAGTGTAGATTTTCTCTGGAAAATTCATAAATATCAAATGGTCGAATTGAATGAAAGAAAGAGAGAAGCAACAAAACTTCAACAAAAATGATCTAGTAGGAGTGTATATCTGGAGACATTCACATTGAAGTGATATGTCTTTGGTTCGATTGAAACAAATAAATGTGCTAATTGTTGATATGACTATTTAGAATTAGAACATTTTCGCATCTCATTTTTGTTCGATAATTAAATGAATTAAGTTCCAACATGTTTATGATCTGAAACAAACAAACACAAAATGAAATCAACTATTATTTGTATGTACACATGTGTATGACCAAAAACCAAAAACAAAGCTTGCTCAAAAGGAAATCACACCACCTTTTATACCGACATTCGATCCGGACGATTCGGATCTTACTTCAAATTTTGATCCTCAATTTACACGAGAGCCGGCTGATTTAACGCCTGACGATCCGTAAGTGTCCGTTAAATTTTGATGAATGAGAGAAACGAAAAAAAAACGAAGCATTTTTTTTTGAATAGCATAGAGAAATTTCTGTTCGAACCCATATCATACGATTGATAGACCGTGTTTGCAACATTTATACAATCTCACTCAGTATTCAAACACCCATATTCATACTATATACACACACACCATTCATAGTCCAATACATTTTATGAAAAATGCTTGAGTCTTTCTCTCTTCTCTCTTGTGTTTTTTTTTTCTTTCTGTTTGATTTCATTTCTGGAATGTGTTCTCTTCTCAATGTATTTGAACGCTCTGGCTTATCTATATCAATTGTAGCACATTTTTCTTTTCTTTTCTTTTTGCCTTGGTTTTTCCTTTTGTTTTTGTTTCGATTTTGATTCCCATTGTGGAATGAATTTTAATGCGTGCTAATTTAAATCCTATATTAATCCAATTGCAATTGAGCCTAGCTCGTTTTCTTTAATTGAATTGTTTATCAACTTTTTAAAAACGGCAATGTATCAATCAGTCCGAGTAGGACAAGGTGAGCCAATTTTATATGAATATTTTTTTTTTTTCATATTACGATTTTTGTAATTATGTTTGGGTTCATTCGTTCAATTGTTGTTTTGATTTATTTTATGTGTTTTCACTGTTTCTAATGGGAAAAGCCCATACGATGTGCTTTCTCATCGAAAGAATATGTGTATTAAATCCGATCGATAGAACGGCATGAATACAAATGTCAGCATTTTAATCAACCTAATTTAGATTGTAAACACATTTGATTGACGTTGAGAGTGGCTCGTGAAAGCGCAGGACAAACAATTGATTTTGTATGTTCGCGCGCTCTCTCTCTCTCTCTCTCCCTCTACGAAATAAATACATAAAACCACAACAATTTTTCAGTTTCAAATCGATAAAAATATACATTGCGAAACTCTCTCTTTCTACATATTTTCATTAATTTCGCAGAAAAAAAACTTTCAGCAGAAAATACACACTCACATATAGAAGTAGAGTAACATACCTCGAGAGTAATAAGTAACTTATTACTTATTACTTATTACTTTCATTTTATTACTGTAATAAGTTATTACAGTAATAAGATTGTAATTGTAATAACATTGTAATAAGTATCTTATTACTTTTGGTGCAAAAAAAAATCGCAAAAAAAGTTTCATGTAAAAAACATGTCAATTTTTGTCAGACGAAAAAATGTTGAAAAAAAATGTGTTTTGCAAAATTTGACATGATTTTTTTTCAACATTTTTTCGTCTGACAAAAATTGACATGTTTTTTTCATGAATTTTTTTTGCGATTTTTTTTGCACCAAAAGTAATAAGATACTTATTACAATCTTATTACTGTAATATATACTGTATAAGTCTTATTACAGCAATAAGTAATAGGTCATCTTATTACAGTAATAAGTAGGTAATAAAGTAATAAAAATTACATTTTTTTACTTCTATATACACACACACACACAAAATGATGATTTATACTCGAAAAAATGAGATTTTTCATTTAGTTTATAATGTTTAATTCTTTTCTCTTCTCTTTTTTTTGTCTTTTCATTTTATGTTTTGGCTAACAAAAAAAAAACAAAATCACTTTGCCATGCTTTTTGGTTAATTGCCTTCGGTTTTTGGAATGATGCGCTCTCGCCTGGTTTTGTTTGTGTTGTTGTTTTTTTTTTGGTTCGGTTTGGTCCGATGGAATGACATTTGCATTGCATAAACGCACACATACATATTTGTCTGGCCACAAATGGCAAACAACAATGAAAAATAAAACAAACAGCTTGAGCAAAAGCAAATTACACCTCCATTCAGACCACGTTTAGATTCAGATAGAGATTTGGCTAATTTCCCACCTGAATTCACCGATGAGCCCGTACAGTTGACGGTCGACGAAGAGTAAGTACAAAACAACATCACACTCACACATTTATTTTTTTTATTTTCAATTGAAAACAAAAAAACTTTGGGAATGCATTAGTGTTTCATTTTCTCTTTCTCGTTGGCCTTTTGTAACGAGATTATTCCTTCAGTTTCGATCGATTCGCTTGCAATTGATTTTTCATTTCGTGTTCGCATTCATCCTATCTATAGATACATATATATATATATATATACATATATTTCGTATGACTGAATTCGAACAGCACTTTTTCGAACAACAATGTTGCAAATGCATTGTTGTCAATTGATTTCCCGTTGTTGGACTGATTCGCTTTCCATTCGTTACTAATAACATGAATTTCCTTTTCTTCCACAACCATTGCAGCCATGTCATCGAACGCATCGATCAAAGCGAATTCGAAGGTTTCGAGTATGTGAATCCATTGTTAATGTCATTGGAGGATTGCGTCTGACATCAGCCATCGTGCCAATTGCATTCATGTAATATGCAGGTAGGTTAAACATGAAGAAAAGAATTGAAATCCATTTGTTGCACCAACAAAACAAAAAAATTGGGAAGAAAATTTAACCCAAAATAATCCCTTCAACCAATACCGATGATGAGCAATCAATTTTAATTTCCTTTTTTCTTTTCTTTTTTGTCGTCTGTCTTTTTCCTCTTTTTTCGTTTTTTTTATACATGTATATTGTACCGTTGGCTTTTTTTTTGTTCTATTTTCGGTTTTTACTCACAAAACGCGTTTGAAACGGCACAAATACACCCACACCCACACACACACACACAACCCCGTTCATCGGCTGTTCAGTCAACTGTTCCATACAGCAACCACAAGCGTGTCAACGATCAAAGAAGAAAAGTGTTTTGATTTATTATTATCGTATGTCTTTAGTTTTCATTGTCAACATTCCAACGTTCATCCGGACGCCGATTCTTCCCCAACACTCACAAATTCAATCTTTATTCATTTTTTTTTCTTCCTTTGGGATACATTTATTTATTTACTTAGAGCAACCACAACAAAGGAAAATCAAGTATTTTTATGAGTATTATTTTTCATCATTGATTGTACGCCATTTAAATCTCTTTTTTTTTCTCTCTCTCTGATTATTTGCAATTCTGCCATGTTTTTAGTTTCGTTGCCAAAAAAAAGATACGTTAGATTTCATTCAGTTGATTTTTCTTTCCTTTCTTCTTTCAATTGAGTTTAATATTAGTTTCTTTTTTGTCAATTCAACGAATAAAATATACACACAAACACACACAAATTATAAACACAATACAAAAAAAAACAAAAAAAACCTTAAACTTAATAAAAAAAAAACGATTTCGAACAAATATCACGATGAAGCTATACGGAGATGGGTCAAGCGATTATTATGATTCAGTTGCTGATGACGAGACTTTAATGCAGATACCTCCGCCACCATCCAAAAGTATACTTCAGCACATGTTTTGCCTTCCAATGAATTACAAAACGTAAACAACAAACTACTATAACTAACCATTTAACAACAACAACAACAACAACCAGACACACACACACAAACCCGTTAATGAGCAACATGAAACAAAGAAATGGAATGAAACACGCGATCAGGATGATGTAATGAATAAAGGATACAGAGAATGCAGAATCCATAGAGAAAATTAAGAAGAAAGAAAGGGGAAAAAAGAACGGGATTATGTCGATTATGATAACGAAAAAAAAGACAAAAAAAAAATTGAATCACAAAGTAACTAAAAAAAAATTGTAGGTAAAAAAACATAGAGATATAAATTATTATTAACATTATTATTACAATTTACAAGGCAAGAATAGAAGAGGACGAAGAGAAAATAAAGTCTAAAATCAAAGTTGAATGTGGCTGCAGCAAAGGAGCAAATTTACAGAAACAAAAATTTACATTTAAAAAAAAAGAAAGCATGAAAGAATAAAGAAAAAAAAAAGAGCGAGATGAAAGAGATGAACAAGAACAAAAATGTTAAGCCGACAATTCGATATGTACTATTAAACTAGATGCATATAATATAAATATATAACATTGTTAAATGCACGTTATAATTTTAGGTTTTTCGGTTTGTCCAAAACGTTACAGAAAAACAAAAATTTCTATTTTAAATCTATTGAGTTTTCTGTTCTACAGTCGCTTTGCGACAATTTAAAGAAAAAAAAAAAACAAATCATATAGAGAAAAAAAAAATATGAATATAGCGCCAATTTTAAAAAAAACCATACATACAATGTCGAAAATTTCTCCCATTTCTCAAATTGGATATTGAATTCTATCAAATTCCACCAACAACAACAAAAAAAACTTAAAATTTATCCAAGTGTCTCGATGCTGTTTGTTCATTTCAACTAGAATCAATATTTGATACGCTTTCATTTGGTATCATTATTTTCACACTTGAAACAATTCGTTTTCCATTAAAAAAAAAATTACGTAATTTTCCAAAAGATTTTTTTTTCCGTTGATTTCTTTCTCCTTTTTCAATAAACTTGAATAGAACTTTCTCGAAATTTCGTCCACATAAAAGAAAAACAAACAAACAAGTTCATAATAACATTTTCTAAATGCACTTAACTAATAATAACCAGAGGAGGAAAGAACGAACAGAAGAATTGCTAAGGAAATACAATGCATTGGTCCAGTGGAAGCAATAGTTTTGTATACATTTTGAAGTGAAGATATTTTTGATTTCCATTCTTCTTGGAACAATAACTGAAATTTGTCTTTAATGCACAGGCACACACTCACACACATAGCGCAGTACACAGAATATAATAAATGAGCGAACAAAACAAAAGGAAACACTTAACTAAGTTTTTCGATAGACGATGACAATGACGACGATGAAGAAATGAAGGGAATTACGGTTGAGCACTAGGACACACACACAGGAAAATCACACTGATTTTGATGCAGACGATTAGAAAATATTATTGCTCAGGGATGTTACTATATACGAACAATTAAACAATTGACGATTTTGCTGATTTTTTTCGTTCCAAAGTCTCGAGACTCGAGTACTCGTTTCAATTTTTCGCGACGCAAATACCGGATTTTTTGTTTATTGATCTGCGGCAAACGGAACGTTAATTTCCTTCTTTTTTTTTCATTTTCAATCGATCAAATCGACTTTTCAGTGAGTGAAAAGTTGTCACCATTTCGAAATTCAAGCAGAAACACGCCTTCCAAAGAAAAAGAATCAACAAAATCTCAAAATTCGAATAATTGTCGCACGCGCACATAACACAACCATCTTCTTTTTGTATACGCGAAACTAAAAGACGTAGATAAAATTAAACCTAGCGAAATACCAACCAAACTGAAAATGGAACTGATTTGCAAAGCAACAAAACAATAGAAGTAAAACAAAAAATTAGCCCGCGTAAAAATAAAACAGATTCCTGGCTAAATGGAACACCACGTATCGATCCCCGGTGAAATTTCTATTTTGCTATGCGCTTTTTTCTCTTATCATTCAAACAAATGCGAACAACAAAGCGACAAACAAAAAACTATGACAAAAACCGAAAAACACTGGCAATAAATTCAAAATAATGTAAATTCCAATTGTTATTGCGTAATTTTCAAATGGATTTTGTGAGAAAAAAATTTCTTTATTCCTTTTATTCTGTTGTATGTGTTGTCTGTTTTGTGAATTTAACGAGAAAAACTATATTTAAAAACGAAATGTTTATACGCATTTTTGTGTTGGCATTTAAATCATTTTTAAGCGACAAATGGGAAATCGAATGCGACCAAAAAAATGTCAAAATGTGACAGAAAGATGATTCAGTGGATGTGTTGGTTCATTTATTTGTATTAGGATATGTGACGAACGTTTAAATTGAAAATGGTTGATTTTTTTTTTCTTTTCAAAATGATAAATTTACTTATATTTAGTGGACTTAAAGAAATCGTGAAAATTTAAATGGCTAGACATTCTAAACATTTCAGATCATTCAACGTTGATACACCAGAATGAAAATTGTGAACGAGTATTTATCATTTGGACTGAGTTTTTCTTTTTCTGGTTCGATTGAATATTTTTCTAAATAAATTTGAAAAGAAAAGAAGAAGTGAAAAACAGTGTACCGACGAATGAAGTACCGAACGAATGACGAGATCATTAATGTTGTTTTTGTTTTGTTTTTTGCTTGGTATTTACTGTCTTCTATCTAATTGTTAGAAAAAATGTATTGCAATTTTTATAAGCGCCAACACATATCTTGTTTTCCGTTTCAATTCTCTTTTTTTTTTTACTGAGATTGGTACTCCGAAACGACGACGACGACGACGACGACGAAAAAGATGAAAATTAAACGTTTGATCGCGCACACGACAAATGAAGCGATTTATTTTTGGTTTCAAACTAAAACATATATTCATTTCGATCAATCATTCTGAATAATTCGACTCTATTCTCTTAACTCTCAATCTCTCAATATTTCTCTCAGCAAATTTCGAGCACACAATACTTCTTCAGTACCAAAGATTTAAATGAGAATCATTCCAATGCACTTCAGATTGACATAAATAACAAACGAAAAAAAAAAATCTATTGTTCAAATCAAATAAAGGCAACCAACTTAAATTACACACGCAATTACTCACATAACTTAAGAAGAAGAGTATGAACAAACAGAGATTATTGGAAGAGAAAGCGGGGGAAAAACGAAAAGGGATAATTTATTGACGTAGATTTTGGTTTAGCTGCACTTTAAGAAACGAGAATTATTCGATTCAATCTAAAATAAAAATTAAACAATGATTATTGTAAAGAGCAAAAAGGCATGAACAATTCATTTAGTAAGTTAGTGCGAAACGTAACGAAAAATGGCAAATGAAAAAAGACAAGATTTTATAAACAGCAACCAAACAAAACAAAAAAAATAACGGACAACTTTTGATTGAGTGTGAATTTGTGGAGAGACAGAAACAGAAATGCGTACGAACATGGCAGACAAATGGCGACTGTACTTGATAAAAAAAATAGAAGAAAGAAAACATACAGTATATACAGTGTACACTTAATTACAAACAACAACAACAACAACAAAAAATGAGATGAAAAAAAAATTTACACAAATAATAGAGAAAAAAAGTTATTGATTTATTGATTATGGATTATATTATACCGACACTATTATTACGATTATTATTAAACAATATTCAAAGTAAATTTACGAAATTGTCAAATGATGGCAATTCAATCGATCGGTTTGACAAATTTATGTGACAACAACAAAAAATGCGCACCGTAATTCAAATAAAAATTATTATTTAATTACAAAAACCGATTTCGTTTCTCTGCTTTTCCACTTGTTGTTGGATTTTAGGCGGGATATTTCACACTTTCAAGTTGAAACTTTCAACGATACGGTAAGTATGTGTTATTAACCCTTTGATGCACAATTTTTTTTTTTTGAATCATTTTGATATATGTTTTGTGCCACGATAAATAGAGAAAAACCTCATACTTAGATTTTTGAAAAATTGCGTATTTGTCGAGAAAATCGGAAAAGAGTCAAAAGTGTCAAATCACTATAAAAGCTTGAAAAAATTAAATTTCATAAAACTAATGATGCAGAAAGTTAAATTGATGTGTTTTGGTCCTACGAGTCCTAATTTGACAATTGAAAAGAATGTACAAACCCACAAGATAAGAGGAGGAAAAATGTGGAATTCTGCTATAATTTCGCATTTTTTTTACAGCAGTACATGAACAGAAAAAACTTTCCATTTAGCCAGCCGATTGTAGCCTGTAAAGTATAAAATGAAAGCTAGTTCATTTCCCTACATTTGTTTCCAAACAAGAATGTAAAAATATTCAGTGGTTTCATAGCTATAGCGTCTGGCGTATCTGGTTACTTAACCCTCAACTGTATGAATTTTTCCTAGGACTGGGAGTACTGGTATTTGGTTGATTTTTGGCCATAGATAACGAAAAAAATATTCATAATCCTAGATTTACCATGGTTTAGTCAGGAAATGCGATAGAAATAAGTCAGAGAACAATGAAATCCATTGTTTAAAAGTGTCAAAAATATGTCTAATTTGGAAACCGAATAATTTATTTTGTCAAATTTTCGTTTTCGTGCACATTTTTGTTTATAACTCACCAATCGTACGACATAGACAAATGATGCCAAAGACAAAAATAAAGAAAAAACATTGACAAATAAAAATTCCCCTTGAAGCAATGTCATCCGCCGTACGATTCACATTATACAGGTGTTTAAATGATGCCCGCCAAAAGGCGGGCTTATGCAGTTGAAGGTTAAGGAACCGAAATGTGATAAAGGGTTAATACTTAGATTATCACCAGTTTGCGATTCAGTATTTCGCCACTCGTTTCCACTTTTGATATTGGCATTCACTTTAGCCATGTCTCAAATCGTTTACTTCCGCTCAATTCGATAAAAATGCTTACAATCTGTAAATGAGACGATCTTTTTTTTCTTTATTAAATAAGACATATCTCCATTGGATATGCTCGCGAAAAAATTTCAATTTAAATATAAATATTTTCGGCAGTCGTAATGTTGAAGTATTCGAGTTCAGAAGTAGAACGATTTAAAAAAAATGTATTTTTCAACGACTCGGGTCATTATTTTGGTTTTAGCGGTAAGTTATGTAGAGAGCAGACGCGTTAAACGAATTGTTGGTGGTATTCAAGCTGCCCCACCACCTCCGGATGATCCAGTTGTCTTCACCAAATTATACAGCAAAGATGCGCGCGTTGAAGGATATCGGTAAAGTAGAAAAGAGTTTGAAGAAAAAAAAAATTAACAAAAGAAACCATGTCTTCTTTATTACGAAGAAAAAGCAAGTTTCTGAGTATAAAAGATGAAAAATCGCCAAAATTGAAAGAAAAAAAGAAAATTTATGAATTGAAAAAAAGAATGAACCATTTTTCTTCTCCATTAAAAAAGGAACGCACTGAGTGGCTTGTATTCATTCCTGGCGATACCGTTTGCCTATCCGCCGATCGGAAATGATCGTTATCGTCGTCCGCGTTTTAAACGGCTAGAAGGAGATGTAAATGCCACCGTGTTTGGTCAACCTTGTCCTCAACCAGATTCAGAAGGTTACATTGTTGGTTCCGAAGATTGTTTGTGGCTGAATATTTACACACCTCAAATGCCGGACGAATCGACGGGCTTGCCGGTGATTGTATGGATTCACGGCGGTGGTTATCGTTATGGTTCTGCAAATCAATATACAGTAATTTGAATTCGCTTTTTTTTGTTGCTCTTTTTGAACATTGAATTTTTTCCCAACTTCAAATTATGAAATAATTCCAATGAAAACAAATTATCAACTCGGATAAAAATAGATTTTCTTTTTCCGAAAAGGCTGAGTCGTTAACATCGAAAAGTGTAATTTTTGTGCCGATTCAGTATCGATTGGGATCGCTTGGATTTTTGGGCGATGGCACAACGGAATTTTCAGGCAATGCTGCTCTATTTGATATGGCAATGGCTCTTCGCTGGGTGCACGAATACATACACTTTTTTGGTGGTGATCCAAAGCAAATTGTCGTAATGGGACAAGGAAGTGGAGCCCAAGCGGCAACCTATTTAACAACAACACAACGATCGTCACGTGAAATGGTCAGCGGTGTGGTTGCCATGTCAGGCTCACCATATACACCGAATGCCGTTGATGATACACCAACGCAAACCAACAAAGATGTCATTGCTATAAATAGTTGTCAACGAGAAAATGAAACGGAAATCGTGAAATGCATGCGAGCTGTAAGTATTGAAAAATCGATATGAAAAATTCGTTTCTATCATTAAACCACTTGCGAGTTGACAAAGAAAACCCTAATCGTTTGTTGATTGTTCAAAAGCGAAATTTTGAGGATATAATTCGTGCGGATTCAAAGATACAAGTTGAGCGATTGCAAGGCCAAAATATGGTTCGAACAATGAATGGCAATGTTGGATATCAACCAATTGTTGAAGGTAAAGAGAATCATCGTTCACTTCCTGGATTCCTTGAAGAGAATCCAAGATATGTTGTCGGCAATGGTACGTTCAAAAAGGTACCACTACTTACGGGTGTAACTCGCGATGAGACCGCCAATTCCATCAATATTAAACAGATCGAAAAAATCTTCATGACAACCACCAAATTTTTGGACTCAGTCACCAATACTCTGAAGAAAAATGGCGTGCTTGGAAATGTTATGAACACTCTTTTGCCCGGTGTTGGTAAGAAATGCTGGTTTTTGAATTCGAGTTTGATGCTTTTTAGCCATTCACTTTCATATTTTATATTTTTGCTTGCTTTTCTCTCTTAATTTACGAGTTTTCATCATTCGCATTCCATTTCAACATTTTCTCTTCGCTTCGTTCATTTCAACAGAAAAAGTGCTTTCACTGAGTGAATATTTGAAAGTTTCCGATAAATTGAATGTAATGCAAGTGGTGAGCAAATTGACTGAGGCCACCACCGATGCTCTTTTCAATCTTCCGGCAATTTTAACGGTGCAAACATGGACAAAGGTGGCGCCCGCATATTTGTACAGTTTTGAGCATATTGGCCGAAGTAGCAATCGTGGTTCGACATTTTTGAAAGGCCTTCCAATTGTCGGTAATGCACAACCAGCAAACAATACCGTAGGTCATGGTGATGAATTGGCATATCTATTTGATGCTCGGGATATTTTCGGCAAACAATTAAACAATATCAAACCGTTGGATGAGACTGATAAAAAAGTTCGTGATATTTTCTCCAATTTGGTGACACAATTTGCTTACTGGAATAGTGGCCAAGGAGTGAAAAATAAAGCAGCATTTCAGGAATTCAAATCGGATCAAAGCAACTTCATTCGCATTGGACAGGAAGCGATGCTGGGCAAAGATTTCCGGTGAGTTTTAACTTTGAATGGGAAATAATAAGACAGTCAACCGATAAAACTGATGTGTTCCATAAAATAACATCTAAACTGAGTTTGTTGCGAACAACTGCTCTTTTACGCTAACAGCAATTCGTACACGAACGGCACAGTGTGACAGTTTGTGTAAGCGAGACAAAGTTTATCAGTTGAAATGATCTTTGAAATTTTATTTTAAAAACAATTCTAAAAATAAAAATTTTAAACTTTTCGATTGATTTAAGCATATGATATTCGGAATTGTTTATAAATTTTCCTGAGCTAATCCGTTTTTTAAATTAAAGTTTCTGCCAAATGGCACTTTGGGGTGCAATCGTAAAACCATCGTCCAAAGACACATCATGCAAATTCATTGTCAATCAACTGGCGTCATCTTTACTAACGGCCACAGGAAATCTTACTTCATCCCTTGGCAATACACTGGGAAATACTTTGGGCATTTTGAATCTTGGCGGAAAGAAGGACGCATCAGGAGTAGCACCGGCAAAAAGTGGCGTTCAACTAGGTGCAACAGCGAACAAACAAACCGATAAAAAGGGTGCCGTTACGAATAATCGATGAAGTGGCGGACTACTTGGCCTACTTTAACTGCGAACATATCCAGTTTCGTTCCTGATTTCATGAAAATATTTTCCATTTTGATGAATTTATAATAGATTTGATTTCCATTATGGAAAAATCCATTGGCAAAAGTTTGGAATGAATTGTATGAAAAGAACGCAGTTTTAGTACCATTAATAAAACGTCCTTAAAAATTTAATGTTAATTTATAAAAATCTTTAATTTCAATTGAAAGACGAAATTTAATGGCATAGATCGAGTACGTTTTTACCATAAAAAAGACGATATTCAAAAAGAACTGCCGTCATCATTACAGTGAGTAAACGTAATCCAAACGCATGCTAACGCATTAGACCAATGCGTTATGTTTGTGACTGATCTATGTCTGTGTATGTGTGTGCATAACAAATACATGGCCACATCGTTCCGAGGTGCTTTAGTGTGATTGACAAGTGATCTGTCATTGAAATTGTCAAGCATGTTTATGTTGTGTTCAGTCAAAAAATAACCACAAATAAATTCGTGTTCATTGACGCTTTTCCACCATTTCAATCATTTCCATTCGTTTAATTGTGGGGAATTTCAAGAAATCATGGCGAATATACTGATAAGTGATGCTGAGAAAACATTTATTTTACACGGTGTCGAAGATAATTTGCGTTGTGACGGTCGAACTCGTTGCGATTACCGGCCCATGGAAATTGAAACGGGAATAGTCACACATGCAAACGGATCATGCCGATTGAGGTTGGCCAATACAGATGTTTTGGTAGCGGTTAAATCTGAAATTGACATTCCACCGCTGGAAAATCCAGACGAAGGCAAAATCACCTTTTTTGTCGATTGTTCGGCAAATGCAGCACCGGAATTCGAAGGCCGTGGTGGCGAAGAGTTGGCTATGGAATTTTCAAATACACTCGAAGGTGCATATCGCTCAAGACAGGCATTCAATTTGAAAAATCTATGCATTTTGCCACAACAACGCTGCTGGAAACTTTATGTTGATGTTTTGGTATGTCGTGCCGAACTTTTTTTTCCCGTATTTTGTTAGCTTTTGAATTCACTCATTAAAATTCTACTAAATAATTTCTGAGTCAGCTGAGTCTAACTAATTATTTTGGTGGAAAAATTTCAGATTTTAGAATGCGGTGGCAATTTGTACGATGCCGTGTCGTTGGCCGTGAAGGGTGCTTTGTTCAATACACGATTGCCAAAGGTTACCGCAGCCCTAATGGACGGTGGTAATGTTGATTTGGCACTGTCCGAAGATCCATACGACTGTGTGCGATTGCAAACGGAATCGATTCCAATTTTGGTGACAATTTGCAAGATTGGCGAACACTGCGTTGTCGATCCATCGGCCGAAGAGGAAGTTTGCAGTTCCGCTAGTTTGGTTGTTGGCGTTTCAGTGCGAGAAGAGAATGGTAAAATAGCTACAAAGTTTTTTTTTATTTTTATTTTTTTCAAAGAGGCATTTCAAACTGATTAAAAATAACCTTGTTCTTATTCCATTTTCAGCTTATATCACAAACATTCGAACGAGTGGAGCCGGTTCATTTCACATGGAAACACTGAATAAATGTCTTGAGCTTGGAAAATCGGCTGGTCAATGTTTGGATCGCGTACTTTTGCGGGTGCTTCGTGAAGAGGAACAAAAAATTGGAAATCGTTTGATTGGACAAACAGAAATTTTTGGCTTCCTGAGATAAAAATGCCATAGTTTAAAAAAAAACACACACAAATTTTACAATTTAATAAAAGCAAAACTATTTTTAAACAGGAATTTTGTGACTTTTTCTTTTATTAAAAAACATATTTTCATCTTTTTCTCCATTACAATTGCTAACTCATCGTGTTGCCGTATTTCAGTCTCAACATTACAAAAATAGACAATTTTCCATGCTATAAATTTCTTTCGTCGCATACATTTCGGTTTTCTTTTTTTCTTATTCTTAATTTTTTTTTCAGAATTGCTTTTCATTTGGTTCATTTCAAAAATAAAAATAAATTTCTACTAACTAATTTATTTTTTGGCCATCGTTTTGGACAAATAGGATAGACGAACAGAGGCAAATTGATTTAATAGTAAATCAATGACTAAATAACGATTTATATTTGTTTTCTTTTTTTCATAAGCGTATTAAGGTTTAAACACAAGAAGCGAATCCCTCTATCTATGGAGAAAAAAAAAATTGAGGGTACTAATGATTTCAATGTGTTCGCTGCATTTCATTTCAAATGGCCACCGGATGTTGTCGTCGCTTTGTTCCCTTGTATTTACGGTACAGTATCTCCGGCAACCAAATCACAATTACAATAATCAACAGCACATTCTGTGCGTGCAAACATATCGAATAACTACCAGTGTAATCTCGAATCCATCCTAAGAGCAGGAAAAAAAGAGATTGAAATTTAAAAATCAAAATCAAACGACAAAAAGAACACTTAAATTACCAAGCAGTTGCCCGATGGTCATCACAAAAATGCCCTTCATGATCATGGTTAAACTTAAGGAACTCGCCAATTTATCTTGAGCTGCATACTCTGATATGGTTAAATTTTGATTAACCACCGTCGCTGCCCGAACATAACCATAAAGGGCTGACATTACAATCAAACTAGTTCGATCGGTTGTTTCGGCTAAAATCGCTCGAGTGACGGTCAATAAAATGGCACCAATCAAGAATATTACGCGACATGACAATTTCAATCGATCCGTTATTGCTGGTAATGTTAAACGGGAAGCTAAATCAAAAGTTGCTAGAAATACACAGGCGGTTTATTAGTTTCATCAGTTAGTTTGAGCTATAAATGAATCAATTGGACAAACACTTACCTAGCACCGACATGCACAAGGCACAATCACTCCGGCTTAAACCACCCTCCTCCTAGTTGAGATTCAAAAAAAAAGAATTAACGCTTCATTTTGAGTTTCAATCAAAAACGATAAAGAGCCGCAATGTGATACACAATAAAAACGATACCTGTAAGAAGTATGGCAAGAGCATCGAAAAGTTGATTGAAGCGGTATAAGCTGAAAGATGAATTTTATTAGTTTTAATGGAGATTTTTTGGCAAACAATTTCCATGATCAAAATTCGATTTTTTGGGGAAATTTCACATACCCAAAGACAAACCAATGGCAATAGAAATGAACTGTAGATCGAATAGTAGATCTAAGTCTAATGCTTTAGCAATCCGTTGTTTCCACGTCGGTGTTTTGATAAGGACGGCTTCGCTATCGATGCTGATGGTGTCACTAGCATCGTCATCGTCGATTTCGGCATCGGTGGCCATAACTTCATGGTAGGCATGCTTGTTGGCACTATGTCGACATGGTTGCAATAGCATTTTCTTTTCATTGAAGCACGTGTCACTCATTCTTTTCATGTGCCATTCAACGGGTTGAAAAAGTGCAGCACCAACTAAACCATGAAACGCTAATGCTCCCATAATCAATGCCGCTCCACGAAATCCATAGTTGTCCAGCAGAATTCGTACTACATTCGGCATTATCATTTGACCCAAACCAGTGCCTGTTAGAACAAACGATTCAATTATTTTATTTTTTTTTTTTAGATTGAAAAACGATCGAAAAGATCATGAGATACAATTAAAGTCTTAAAAAGTTGTGCAATTTGTTGAAAATTCCTTACCCGCTAAAGCGAGCCCAATGGCACGGCCTCGTTTCGTACTAAAGTACGAATTGACTGCAATGAACGATGATGGATTTATGAATCCCAATCCAAGACCTTCAAATAAATAGAAAAAAAATGACGCTTATTGCTCCGCAAAACGAATGCAAAAATCACAATGTATTGATGTGTTTATACCGTACCTACAAGTCCATAGGCAAAGATAATTTGCCATAGTTGATTTGACATGGAACTTAAAATCAAACCAAAACCCGACAAAAAACTGCCAATCGCTGCCACAGCTCTGGGTCGAAAGATTTTCAGCGCTGGCCCAGTGATCAAACCTTGAATAACATTACAAATTATGATGACGTTGAATTGATTTTTGGTGATGGAAATAACATTTTTGGGAGAAATACAAGGATGTATGATAAATGAAATTTAAGCAAAACGTTTGACTTGAGTTGATTTATAAACATGACTTCCATAAAAAATTGAAATTTTATCGGCAACCAAAAATGTAGTTTGATAAAAGATTTCTCCAAATCAAATATTTCTATTTTTAGCCTCTAGATATCAAAGAATTGCTCAATTTCACGCAATGAATCAACATAAACCATATTAAATGACATTTAAAAGTTTCAGTACATACCTGAGAAATTCAACGCAACACTATTTATGTTCATCACTAGAGCTGCACCCACCGTTCCCTGGCCCATATTCTGTAGATGATCGCCTGTGTGTATGACAAAGACATATTTTCTTTAGCACGGATTTGACTAATGCGAAAAAAGGCAACTGTAGATTCTTTGGTGGCAGAAAAACACTTACCATAGAGCAGTCCAAAGACGGACACCAAACTTTGATTGAATACATTGATGAGTGCGGTGCCAGAGACGACGATCCATCCATAATGACCATTTGGAACGAGCGAATTTCGATACAACGATGATGATGGCATCACAGTACTTACACTATTCTATGGTGTTTTTAATTGTCAGGTGTACATTTTGAGTGACAACAATGTTTTATTGCAGAAATTGTGTGCTAGATTGATTTGTAAATTTACACGTTGCGTTTATTCCTGGAATAATACAAGAAGCGAAAAGAAAAGAGCGTCAACTTACAGGCACAACACAGCTGTAGTGAATGTAGTACAGTGTACAGTCTTGTTCGCTTTCTTCAACGATCAAAACTGCGTGACTAGAACGATCAACAGTTTGTGAATGCAACAACAACGAAAAAATACAACACTTTTATGAAGTGTGACGCAATTATTCGCCGTATTTTGGACAGAAAAGCACCAAACAATTTGAGTGAGTTATTTTTTTTTTCATTCGTTTCAATTACAAAATGCTTCAGTGGCACAAAGCCTAAGAAGAATGCTATTTCAATATTTTATTCAACCAAAAATTACGCAATTGAACGCATATAGTTCGGAATTGTATGGTGTGATTGGCTGTTACTTGACCGACAGAGATAGTAAAAACGTGCAAAATTGACTATCTATTGCTCACTTGGAATCGAATTGTGATGAAACGAAAACAAAACAAAAACGACCGAAAAGAAAAGAAGAGAAAAATGATTGAAAATCAATATTGGCAATGGGCAAAGAAACAAAAGTATCAAGCGGCGGCCCTATTGATTCACTCTGTATGGATCATTGGGTTAATTGAGAGCTGAAGGTTCTTTTATGCTTGATGTCGATGAAAAAGTTTTCATTAAATCAAAACCACACAAAACGCAACCAATTAAAACTTTGTTTGCCGCATTCATTTCCGACACTCACTGACGACAGATAGGCGGGTAATTACATTGCGTTTTGGGCCAACAATTCAATTTACAATGTCAAACCGAACTCTAAACTTGCAAACTTTTTTTTTTATATTCACTTTTGTTCGTCGATGTCTTACAGAGATTAACAACAACAAAAAAACCATCTATCGACATATTTTTACCGAAACAATTTCTAATAACTGTGTTTTGAACATATTCAATTCGATTGCCTCCAACGAATTGCCATTATTATTAATTTTGAATTGAACACACATAATTTATCTGATAAAATAGGAAAATTTTATTTCGAAAACTTATGAATATGCCATGATTATGAGCTGGCCCCCATTTTCATTGCGTAGCTCCAACCAAATACACAAACACTTCTGATTCATTTTCAATGAGCAATCCTGATTTCTTTTAAACACTTATCACGGTTTGAAACGAAATGAAACATAAAATGAGAAAATCATTGATTTCTTCAAAACGGATGCGATTAACATTGAACAATTAATAAGAATTTGATTAGTATACATGTGTAAAATGGATAACATTGAGCTCACCGAAATTTTCGTCGATTTGAATGGGAAAACAATGGAACTGAACAAACAAACAAACACTAGCGTCTTGATTTCCTGTCGGTGAGATATAGTGTGATATTCTCAGAAAAATGTATTTTTACCCGTTTCGTTAGGCAATAGCGACGACAACTGCGATTCACTCTGACTTTGTACACACAACTTTTTTTTTCTCTTATTGTGCAGTTTGATACTGTACGATGACTTGAACTGATTTTTTTATTCATCATTTGCGTTACATTGTTCGAGAGCACTTGAAATGAAGAATCACGGGTGGAACACGTTTACGGACATTGATAATGAAACGATATCATCATTATCGGTCTCAATAATGTGCACAAACACACAGCGAGTGAAGAAAAAAAAAAGAAGAACAGAACCGAAATCGCCGATTGGATAGATAATGTGAGAATCGCAACGATGTGGAAAGCGCCACATTAAGCGAAAACCTTAATGACAAAAAAAAAACGTAAATATTGCCATACCTTGGAATTGTGCTGATGTGAATATCCCTCCAAAAACGCGTCGAAATCTCGCACGCTACTTTCTAAATGCCTAGCTATATTTTATTTGTCTATTGTTTTGCTGCTTCGTTTCCTATTATTAATCGGGTATGGTGTGCTGTGTGTGGATTTTTCTTATCTTTCTATATCCAGGCAGCAAATTTCGAAAGCCTTATCATCCCAGACATTTTGGTTGGTGTGTCATCGGTTTGGTGCTCAATTGATTATTTACTGCATTAATACTCTTTTCTCTTTCTATATGTCTGATATTGATAGCAACTTTGGTGAACTGAACAAATTGATTTGATTGTTGCCTATTCACACACGATTCTATCGAGTTGGCTTTGTGTTTGTTCTCGTTTGTTTGTTCGCAATTTACAACACACACACACTGATCAAAATCGATCATGAATGGTTGATTGTTGGCCTGTTGTCGAAGGGTTGCGTTACCTGAGTGTTGACATTTCGGAATAGTTTATCTGATTCTCTTTCGCTCGACAGAGCAAACTGTCTTTCTCGGTCGTGCCACTTAAATTCAATGAGAATCCAATTCGGCCACTATGTATTGACATTCCAGCACACACAGCACAACAGAGACACACATTTGTTGATGTGTTTTATGCGCATGTTCACCATCCAACATAATGTTATACGGATTGCCAGGGAGTCACGAGGTATAAATCATGCTTTTTGGCGCGCGATTTTTCCTTTCCCTTTGCTTTTATTCGTTGCGTTCTTTCTTTTCGAGACAAAATCTAACAAATCGTTGGCAATTATTGGTCATTTAGGGCATATGCAAATAAGCTTTGTGGTCAATGCACTCAAGGCCGTTGACAATTCATGATTTTTTCCACTGCTATGCAACCCAATCCACCCATGTCAACCACAATTGTAAATCAATCATTTCTGTAGGCAATTAATTCATTTTTATTGAAAGTTTATCGGGAAAATGGGTTTGTTGTTGTTGAAAAAACAAATAGTTGGTTACAAACAAATTATATTCCGAAATGAAAGCCTCGCATTCCATTTATTTTGAAATATTTTCCGCATCTTGTTGTTGAATGAAATAAATAGTTTCCTTTGACAAAATTTAAAGAGGTCAAGAAAAAGTGCGAAGATTATTTGTGATGAAATCGAAGCGGTTGAAAATCAAAATAAAGATTTCCGTCAAAGACGCTCGTTTTCAATCTCTCTTTCTCTAATTTCGAGTTGGTTAGTTGAAAAAAGTGTTTTTGAAAAAAGAGCGCCATCTAAATAAAAGCGATTTCCTTTGTTGAATAGAATCTTTGAGGCGGCGCTAGTAATAAATATTAACATAGCAATCAAAGTTTGGCATTGCATTGAGAAGCCTAGCTTCAGATGTCGCTGATGGTGACGTCGCCGTATCAATGTGTTGGTAAATCATTTAAAAGACCACGTAATTGAATGTTACTATGCCGCTACCGCATATTTATGACACAACGATTGTCGACAATCGCACAACGACAACGATGGAAACGTATGTGCTCGCGTATGCGCCGCACGGTATTATCAATGTATTTATAGTGGTGGGTGCATGTATACATGTATGTATATGTGTGTGTGTTTGAACTCAACATACATTACACACATTGTATACTCTCTTTTTTTTGTTCTGCTTCTCCTATTTAGTGCGAGAGCGATACCGCAATGGCCTAGCACTCAAGCGAGGAAAAGCATTTGCTGACGAAAAGTTCGTGTGTACGACACGAAAAATGGCGTTCGATTGATTTGGCAGTGTAGTTTTCACATCAGCAGCAACATCAACAGTAACCGTATAGTATTTGTGTATTCCGCGCGCGCTGTCTAACCAATTTCTAATGCTCTTTATTTTCTGACTCGATTCTCGGACTGGTTTTTTGTGTATCACACATTTTTTGAAGAAAAAAAATTTTTTTACATGAAAACACACAAAGCAACGACAAAAAAACACAAATCAAAGAATTTAAAATCTTAGTGGATCACAAGTGGAAATTTTCCGTGGATATTCCAGTACGAGAGCAAAAGAAAAACAATAAAAGTTAAATAGTGCATCTACAACAACAACAACAAAAAAGCCAGGAATGAAAACAAGCTACCAAAACAAATCGTAGCCCATTGGAACATCTATCAGTGTGAATCCGTTTGAAGAGCAGAAAAAAAGTTAGAATCAGATACGACAGATCCATACAATAAATCTGGACAAAATTTAACAAACAGTTCGTATGTGTATTGCCGAAGAAGACAAGCATTGCTGCAGCAAAAGATAATTCAAAACAAACTACAACTCATTAATAAAACAAAAAAGAAAAAAAATAACCGTGGCTGTTCAGTGTTTGTAAATGTTTTTTTTTTTTTTTGGTGGAGTGACAGGGAGGATATTAGAGAGAATTAACAACACTTATCAACAAATGAAAACGCAGTTTTATGTGCATTTAAGATTCGTGCGCATACATTGAGACGGGGAAAAGAAATAGCGGTAACCTGTAAAGAAAAAAATTCAACGACGGAACAATTAAACGATTTTCCATCAAAATCTGTACAAAAATTCGAATCGAATCAATGTACACAAATCGTCAATACAAAGCTGGTGAAAAGTGAAAACAAGACAAGGCAAAGAAGAAGAAAAAAAAATACGAGAAGAAGAAGAAGAGGCGAAAAAAAATCGTCACTTAACAATAGCCCAACACGGCACCGAGCAATTTGTAAGTGATTTTGAGTACAACACACAGCAACAAGAAGAAGAACGAGAAGAAGAAGTAATAATATAATAAGAGAAAAATAACACACATACGAAAGAGAGAGAGAGAGAGAGAGAACCAGTCAGCCAAACTCACTGACACACACCATCACATCAATTCAGAAATCGGCTACTACAATACACAAAAATTGTGTATGTTTTTTTCTCCTTCTTCTTCTTTTCTCTCTCTCGTGATTTTGTGAAACGTAAGACCAGCAGTGTGCGTTTCATTGAAAATGCTTTCCCTCGTCTACTGCATGAAATCGATTCGCATGAGAATTTGCACGGAAACCAATTAACAATTTTGAATTTTTCTCTGTACGGATTTTGTTTTCTTCTTCCCTCGATTCGAATCGTATCAGAAAATCCGACCAACGAATAGAGAGAAAAACCAAAAAATAAAAAATAAAATCAACAAACAATCTGTGACTCTTACTCTGTGTACCGTTCCTAGTGTGTTGTCGATTGTATTTTTCTTCTGTGTTTTCGTTTTTGCACCGTAACCAAAAGGCTGTCGCGCGCGCGACCCATGTGTATGTGTGTGCGGTAATCATCGAATGTGTTCATGTGTAAGTTTTTCAGTGTGTTTGTAAGTGCTTTTCCATCATTCCTTCGTACATATTTATAAACAATGCCGAGTGAAGATCAAAAAGACCATATGAGTAACCAGCAACCACAGCATCAACAACAACAGCATCAGCAGCAAGATACAAAAACCGCGGTAAACTCAAATACCAAACCAAATTCGACCATTAGTAATGAAATTGCCAACGTAACACATGCATTCAAAGAGAAGAAAAAACTGGTTCGACGAGCATTTTCAATGCCAAGAAATTTATTTCGTTTATCCCGTCGCATAAAAATCAGTAGTTCGGCTAGTACAGCTGCGAAGATTTCAACGCCAATCGATGCAAATACAACGGCCGCATCAGCAGCAGCAATCAGTTGCAATCAATCGGTGCAAACAAATTGCGATGAGCAAAACAACAAATTGAATATGGAAAATGCGGAAAATAACAAACATCGAACGTTGCCAGTGTCATCGTCGTCATCGTCGCAGATGTCACAGTCGGATGCAAAACAGCAGCAGAAGCACCATCTCCCCGAAGCCAAACCAGAGCAAGACAATAAACATCGTCTATTCCGTCGTTCCACATGGAAGAAGTTCCTCTTCACCCGCTTCATTCTACAATCAATTAGTCTCAAGGTAATTTTGCTATTCATATTTTGCATCCCGTTTTTTCGTCACGTTAGCCAAATCCTACCATCAAAACTCACTCATTAAACCCCGAACAAAAATGATGTTACCCATGCCAATGATTGTCTCGGTTTTATGGTACGCAAAATGCGTCTCTATCTATATCTATGTCTGTGTCGGGTGCGAATCGCAACCGTGCGATTCAATTGAAAATGTATTTTGACGAAAACACTTCCGGCACTAGTAAATCAATTGCAACGTGATCCGTGCGCCGATATTTCGTGCAGTTTTTTCCAGCACACCTCAATTGCCATCTAATCATTTTAGCGTGCCTTTAAAAATTGACTTAATCACACGACTCTGCCTATAACTTTGCTATCGCAGTTTACTGATTACAATTTGATTTATTTACACAGTAATTGAGTGGATTGCATGTGAGATGCGAATGAGAGATACGGTGTTGTTGTTAGTTGTGCGTTTTGTTGTTGTTGCTTTTGCCGACAATTAACACTTGGTGTAATTTTGCGAATCGTAACAAACCATAACCGTGTTGCTGCCGTCATCCTCATCGTCGTTGTCGTCGCCATAAACTCCTGCCGTCAATATTGATGTCGCTGGTTATTTTTTCGTCGTCGTCGTCGTCGTCGTTGTCTTCTCCTTATTTTTATTTCGTTGATAAAATGACGTCGATGAACTCAACTACTAAAATTGTATATTGAAACGTGCACTGGATTCGAAGCGCATCCCTCTCCATTTGTGTTTGCTATCTGCATCATTTTCTAAAAATAGTTTTAATACACAGTCAATTCCTCAATTCCTTCGTTTTGTTGTTGTTGTTTTTTCCTTCCTTTTTTACTGCTGCTGCTTTCTTCTTCACTTCAATCAAATACAATGCAATGAAATTGGTTTTTATATTGAGATCTATAGGAAGATTGTAGATTCGTTCGATTGGTTCGTTTCTTCGATAATATTGATGTTGTTGTTTTTTTCTTTTCCTTTTCGTATAAAATCGTCGGAATAAAAGCCCACATTCTGTTTAGTGTCATCTTTGTTTCGCGTGTGTCCAATTAGTGTTTTGCTGCTTTTCTCTCTCTCTCTTTCTGTTTCACTCTTTCACTCTTCCACTCTCTCTCAATATGGAAACAACAAATTAGTGTGTGACATTCATTCAACAGTACGTTTTAATTGTGTGGTGTCAATTTCCCTCCATTGATCTAGTTTTTTTCGGTCATTTTGGCCAAATTTCAATGGGACACAATGGGAATATTTGCATATAATTAGCACAGAAATTTTGTTTCTGTTTGACTTTCTCGGCTATAAATCCTTTGCTGAATGGGTTTTCATTTTGGTACATGACAAAATTAGAATTTGTTTAAATGACTGGACACATGGAATGTGACACCATGAAAATGAACACACATATAATCTCGGTCGCTTCCGTACGTGTCTGTCATATAATTCGTACAAATACATCGATGGCATATCACACTCGTTTGATGCAACTACTTTTTCGCGAAATGCAGTTTATGAAGCAGCAGCAATAGCAGCAAAATAAAAATATCAAAAAACGAGTGGCAATGTATTGGTCATTGACGGCACGAGTGATCGTGTGCTTGCTTGCGCTTTTTCACGCGCGCGCTCGCGTCACTGTATTATCGAGAGCAAGCCACTTTTGCGTTAGTATTAAATACAACTATTTAAACGTGTTATCAACAACCATGCCAGTTGTATGCAATGCACACGTTCCACTTATCTTGTCCCAAATTCAATATCGGACAAAAAGAGGCAAGTGAGCGCGTGCGCACCCAACTTTATCATTTTTAAAATGCACCCGAAGAATTAAACTTAAATATATGTACACACACATTCCGGTCGACCGAAGCAAAAAAAAAAAAAACTCCAAATATTTGTTGCAAATAACAACAACAACAGCTTGTGACTTTGGAATTTCCAATTTGTCGTAGCCAATGTACAAAACGAGGCGATAAAATCTCTTGACAAAGTTGTTTTTTTAGACGATTTGGTGTACGACAGACGCAACGCACTCTTACACCCATACACAGAGACACCAAATACAGTGACAAACACAAACAAGGGAAGATAAATAACTAAAAACATAGTTAACCTTGGCCCTGTACGGATATGTAGTATATCAATAAAAGATATCAAATTTGTGAATCAACACGGAAAAAGAAGTGTAGAGTAATTGCCTACTTAATACATATATTTCTTCGTTCTTTATTTTGTTTATCGAGTTTCCTTGGGCAGAAAACAGAATGATGTTGGGAGCGGAGTATGTGTATGTGTCACTGAGAAAACGCATATCCAAACAACACAATTAATAGTGATAGAGCACAATTTGTACAGACACCGGGGAAAAAAGAAAAAAAAGAAGCGAAATAGAAACGGCATAGAATGACGAAACAGCTCTTCAGAATCGTTTTACCTCGATTGTGATGGAAATGCAATGTGTGTGGCACTTGCAAATGCATTGCAATTGAATCATCAAGTTAATAATGAGGATCATTTTCATCAAGTACGAATATCACAGTGCACACACAGAAAAGAACACTTGTTTGGGAGATTTACGATAGCAAAACGAAGAGAGAGAAGAAAAAAAACATTAGCTCGCACGCGCACATTGAGCAAGAGTGCACGGACTAAATGTGCGCGAGATACTTGGTTCACCCCGTTAATTGACTGAAGCAAAAATAAATGCGCGAGCCATTTCAAAACATGAACGAAGAAAAAGCATAGAAACAAAATACACGAAGTAGCAACAGCATCAGCACACATTAGCTAACTAAGCGCGAAGGTGTTACGCAGACCTTTAATGTATCTCAAGCACATTGTGCGTTGACACAGTAATTCATTGGGGGAAAATGTGTAACATTGCGTACGATGAGCTCATCCATCGTACGTTTACTCGATCCATACGATCATACAATTTGTCATGTGTTGTTTTTTTTTGTGTATTTTAATTTGTATACTGTTTCTCTCTTTCGTTCACTCTTTTCGCTCACGATATCGTCTTCTCCTGTTGCAAGGAAAGTTTTGATAACTGAGGCAGAGTAGAGAGAGAGAGAGAAAAATGTGCTTTATGTTCACATTGTATTGAGTTCACTTGGAAACTTGTACTCGTAATTTAGTTCTCATCTATTTTTATTTCGAAGCCAATTTTTATTATTATTATTATTATTGTTGTTGTTATCATTGCTTCTGGTTTCAATTCACATAAAGTAGTGTAATTCAAGTGAGAAAAACAAAGCACTGTTGACACGCAAACAATGACACGGTTTAACAAAACGATTGTGTCGCGAACAGCAGTAGCAGCAGCAGCACAATACACGAAAACACATTTTACTTACTCTTTAAAGTGAAATAAAGAGAGAAAAAACAACAGCAACGGAATTATAGAAAGAAAGAAAGAAAAAAGTTAAATGCAAATTCGCACATAATAAATGTCATGTCATGGCGATACATATAAACAATTCTCATTGTGTTCGAATTTCAATTGCCCAAGTTCGGGTCTTGAAGGAGCGAAAACTGAACGAGTGCGAGTGCGCGCTCGTCCGCAGTTTTAATTCTGAACAAACGTGCGCGCCCGATCATGAACACATCATAACGCAAATATTTGGCGAAAAAACGAAGCCGTAAACCGCTTCGTGTGTATTTAATATTTGGTAAAAGAGCGCTATTTCATGATTACTATTATTTTACCGCCTTAAATGACAATTATTTTGTTTCACATTTTGAGGGTACTCGCATCGCACCATATACCATTCGGTAGCGTACAAACGATACACGGATACGACAGACAAACGCAAATTATTAACTAGCAGCATTAGCCGAAACAGCGTAACGGCAACGACCATTAAAGCAAACATAAAACTCTTTTTTTTTTCTTCTCATCTTTGAGGCACGCTTATTTTAGCCGCATTTTGCACTTTTGCACCCATTACACGTGTGTTGTTGATGGGGTTTCTATTAGAATTTGAAATTGTTGCCACTTTTTTCCTGTCTCTGCTGTTCTTCTTATGCTTTCTATGTATGTGTTTATGAATGAGTGTGTAAAAATTGGGTTTTATCCACAAGCCGGTGATCGTTAATTGTGTGTACCAAAAAAAGAACCGATGACATAATATCCCCGAATGGCATTGCATGACAATCAACTCTTGCCATGTGATAATTGTCCAAAATTGTACCCACCAATTTTGGGCATTCCGTCGTGTTTGTGTGTGTGTGTCACATGACCATTTGGTGTGTTTGAACTCATTCAAATGTTCGATACGAATAAAATGGATACGTTAGCAATTCCGTACCGTTTTCAATTATGGCTTCGGATTCGTTGAATTGAATTTCCATTCCAATTTGATTGATAATGATGCACTCAAGCTAAAGTCTTTTTCATCGATTAAAGCATACCATTTCATTTTTCTTTCATGCTGCCCGTCCATATCGAACCCTTGCCGGATATATTCGTCAAGGTTGCAATGTGCGCACACATCACAAATGGATTGTTTTTTTTTGTTCTGTTCTGTTGCGTGTTCTGCATCAAGTCAAATGGTATTATTAGGGTTCATTGAGAAATTAAAAATACGGATCGAGAAGCGGCAGCATCATGCCATTTTTTTCCTTCGTTCAAATAAAAACGCGAGCGCAGAGGGAACAAAAAATACACAGCAAGAGTCGTGGATGTCACGATTAATAGATCTTGCAAATTAATATTGCCTTGATATGAAACTGTGTGTGTGTGTGTGTGTGTGCGTTTTTTCGTGCGATTTGTTTCTTTTTTTCTCTCTCTTGGTCACAGAATTGGTATGTGGAGAATGCTTGCTGCTATCGTGTCATCAATATGTATGGCATTTAATGTTTCTTTTTTTTATTCTTTCGCTGTGAGAGAGATCGGGAATAGTGCATCGGCATTTATTATTAAATAACATCAGTACTGTCCCATACATCACACACACACACACACACACACACATATTTGTGAACCATATGCAAGAGCACGTTGCGTTGCATAGTCCAATGCAAGATGCAACGTGCTACTGACCGAAACAAGCACAATATTTTAACGAACAAAACGAAAAATAGTGAATGAATGAACTCACATCACCGCTTATATAGATAAAGGTGTCACATGATTGTGTTACATGCAATAAATCACCGTTTCGTGAGCAACTACCAACTTGGACACCACATTTGTTCAATGCCCGTCTCTTTTTTTTCGTGGTTACTGTAGTTGCTGCCATTGTCGTTCCGTGTAACAAATCAATTATTGTCGATTGCATTTCCACACTTGATTAGATCTCGATTAAGCAGGTTTGCATGAACAAATTGAAGAGCACACAAAACGTTGACTCGTTTTAACGATAAATCAAGTGGAGGGAAAAGTGCAACAACAACAAGAGACAATCATCACTCAAATGACAATTTAAACGATCGATTAAAAAAAATATGCGCTAATTGTATTAATTTGAGATGGGATGTGACACGAACCGAATATATACAAGTGGAATAGAAGAGAAGAGAGAAAATCTATCTCATTCACTATTCATGATGACTCACACACCATTCAAAGCCTCACAAAAACATCTTGAATGGATGTGATTTGGTTGCTTTTTGCTGCGCAAAAAGATGCACTTCCTGTGTGCACAATGTGCTCTCAGCACACGACACACAAATCACTACCTAATGTTACGCTTGATAAAATATTCTTGAAAATTGTGCAATCCGAATCGCCAGCGGCGTAAACACGTAATATATTTAATTGAAGGCATAGTGGCAACAGTAGCAGTGACTGTGACTGTGACTATGGCTGCGGCAACAACGACGACGACGACGACGGCAGCAGCAACAATAACAACTGCACAAGGCCAATGCAAGAAATGTGAAACGTACAATTGATGGTGAGAATTGCACAATTCAACCGCATTGAGATAGATATGGTGCGAAAACGCAAAATCACTCCCGATTGTTGTGCTAGAAAATGTAATGAAACTTTTTTTTATTCAGCTTTTGATTGGAATTGCGTAAGAATTAGACAAGAGATCCCTCCAAAAACGATGAATGCAATTGAAAAATATGTTGTGTGATTTTGTGGAGAGTGGATTTTGTGCCGATTCGGTTTCTCATCGGAATTAAAACTGATATATAAGTTTATTTTGCGAGGATGTTATAACAATTCGAAAATGTTTTGGTGAAAAATAATATATAGCAATAAAAAGAAGCATAACTTGATATCATGAGCTGTCTTCTGTGCATTGTTATATCCAAATGCATTCAAATTCGAAGCTAAAGTTCACAAATGCAAATCAAAATGCAACCGAACACGAATGATGAACGACGGGAAAAAAAGAGAGCCACATACACAATCAATTCATAAATTATGACTGAAATGAGTTTATCAATGAGTCGGTCAAATAAATTGAGTTCCCGTTTTGTACACGGCAGTGATGCTGTGCCACCGGAAATGAAATGTGCATTGAGGAGAAGCAAAAAAAAAACGCAGACAGAGAGAGAGAGATATGTTCGATTCGTTTTGATAAATTTAGCCAGAGAAATTTTGAGTCGATTTTCCAGCGTCCGTCGTTGTGCTACAATTTTCTCTCTCTCCCTCTCTCCATCTCTTTCTCTCTGTATTCGATTCTCAGCATCTATTTATAGATGACTTATTTGAAGATTCGATTTATATAGCAATGTATTGCACAAGTCATCGATGTTTTGCACTGTACACACTCAACAACATAATTATTGAGAACGTACTCTTTTAAGACTAAATAAATTTGCTGATTGTTGCTGCTATTGTTGTTGTTGTTTGTGAAATAATGGTAGAAGAAAAAAGGGAGAGAAAAAAAACATACGCTCCATGCGAACTATTCACACTGCCAACACAATTCATAATCAAGGAAAAATGTGCAATTGTTTGTTTTTCGCCAAGCAAATTTCAATATGAAAATTTCAAATTTGTTATTATGCTGCTGCTGTTGCTGTTGCTGTTGCCTGGTGTCTGTCTATTTTCTCTCTCTCTCTCCCTTTCTCTCTGTTTCGAAAACAAAAGACGGAACTAATGCTACAAACGAAGTAGTATTTTAATTAAATTGTTGTGCGATGTTGCTGTTTTTTAATTTATTTACGTTTTTTTTTTCTTCTCAAATTCTCGCTCGATTCGAAGTAGGGGAGGGGCCTCCTGAAATTGACACACCAAATGAAATGTGAAAAATTGCCAATGAAATTGTTTCTGGTTTGAATTCCAACCACATTTTTTCTCCATCTCTCAGCTCATTCTCAGCTTTTGTTGCTATTGTTTTGTGAAATCAGCGATTGTTTTAATTTTTTTTGGACCACACGACCAATGTTCTTCCACAGTCTTGTGCTGAAGTTGAAATCGTAAACGCAATTTCAAATCGGAATGTGAATAATTGGCGAAAAAAAAAACGACAAGAAAAACAAAGTACAAATATTTCCAGTCAATTTTCATAGCAATCAAACGGTTATTGTTGGACTTTTTGGGTCACGGTAACCAAATTGTCATATAAAATTTGTTGTTGAAGAACAACATACGACAAATGAGCGACAAAAATAATCACATATACACGTTATCGCTGGGTTTGAGCGTCTTTTAGACACTTAGTTTCGATGCGTTCTCCTTTTAAACACACTTAATAGTGATAAGATTAGAATCGACAACGATTTGTAGAACCAAGTGCCAGTACATTGGCTAGACTGTATGAAACGTGTGCAAACTGAATGGCTGTTTATCTATTTGGTTTTCGATTTGGTTTTGCATGTGTGCAGAAAATGATTGTCTATCATTGCTTAGAGACTGAGATAAATTGAGGCTAAGTATTTAAAAAAAGGCAATCATTATCGTTATATAAATTATACGACTCAAGCACACAAATGCACAAACACATACAGAGAGAAGAGCTCTACATATCGTTTGTTCTTCGCTCGCAATAAATATTTGCATTCCAATAAGCAGTAGATTGGTAGCAAATTTGCATGAAGGCCAACGTCATCCTGTTTCGACCTGGAGAAATGCGTTCGAAACAGCCGTTCATCCAATTGAAATTTCTCGGCAATTTTGCTGTCGCCTTGCGTAGAGAAAATAAATTTCAAAAATATGAAAGAACCTGAAAATAGGAAGAGGAAGGGAATAATGACTCAGCGAATCGAGTAGCCTTGATAGGTTTCCTCGCCATGAAAATTGTGTGTATAATGTATATGTGGATGTGTGGTATAAAATCGAGAGAGAAAAAAAGAAAACGGAAAAGAGGCAACAATTCGTTAGTGTTGAAGTCCAAATATCCATTTCCCTCTTGAAAAAACAACGCGCTTTCGATGTGGCCACAACAAAACAACGAACAATTGTGTATTTTTCTTCGGCATATTGATTTGTATAGTTGTTATTGTTGTTGCTGTGCGTTGGATAGTTTGTTGGTGGGTCGTGTGCATGGTACGTTTGTAGTATATTTTCGGTTCGGGAAGTTTCAATCTAAATGGAGTTAATTCATTTTATATGTGTCCTACTTTGTCTACCTGTATGAGTGGGTGTGCGTTTGTGTGTTTCATATGATGATACACTGAACTTCGGTCAATATTTACCTTTGGCATTGGTACGCACATGGCACAACCGTACACACGCACACACACAAACACACATGAGTTCAATCTTCGCACTCGGTTCGTCGAAACTAAAAGTGAAATGCCATTTGATAGTGGTTTTTCTTTCCCTGTCATTTTGATTAGATTGAAAATGATGACTTTATTTTTCCATCCATTTAGTATTAATTTGTCATTGAGATGGTTTGCGATTTTTACTGATTATGTCCGCTAATCACATTCGGTGTCGTCGATTGATTTGCCAGTATTATCGAGACGTAATCTTTTAACCGACGAAAGCTTTCGTGACACTTTCACATGACAATTTTTTTTTTGGCTTTTTTCGCGATGCGTGTAAAGCCATCATAACATTGCTCAATTGAGGCATCCGCCACAATGGAAATGCATTAGGATGGGCACAGACTATATATCTCTCTGTTTCATTGGGTGCCGACATTTTATGGATCGCTTCAAACACACTAATCGAATTCTTTTGTTTCCGTAATGGGTCTGGTCGTCGCACAGAATAATCGAAATGGTTCCAAAGATATTTCTCAATCGATTTGGTTACCAAGTCGGTATAGTCTCTCTGGCGCTATATTACTTTATGAACTTGCGCTCGCGCATAGAAACCGTGCGTCAATTAATTTAGTTATAATTATAATTGAATCATCGATTTTAGTCTAATCCGTCAAACGGACGATTAGTCAACGGCACAGAAAGGCAGTGAAAAAAATGACCGTAAAACATTCCATTCGAAACTTCGAGAAAAACCAAAGCCAATGCGAAAGAGAAGAGCAAAAAAAAGGAATTCGAATGGAAGAGAAAAAATTGTGGCCATAAAAATGTTGAAGCTCATCGATAACCATCCACAATCCAATTGATTTTGTTTGTTTGTTTTAGCTAATGCCTTTTTTTCTCTCCTTCACTTCTTTTCCGAACTGAACGCAACGATCTTGGGAAAAACACGTGTCACTCGCAACGATTCATGACGGTTTCGGCGCGTTGGAGCCACATTCAATATATGATTGAGCGCTTCATCGTACGTGTGCGCTTCATTATTAATATTTATGCGAAGGGAAATAGCACGTTATCGCATTTCATCCAAAGAGAAAAAGCATTTTTTTCCATATATAGTTTTTTTCTTTCTCTCCGTCTCTCCCTCCCTCTCTCTCTCTCTCTCTCTCTCTCTCTCTCCCTCTCTCTCTTTCTCTCTCTCTCTCTCTATGTGTGACTTAGTTGTACGGCTTCGCCAAAGGAAATTTTCTGATTGTTTGAATACAAAAGCAGTTCCTTTGATTTTTTCTGTTTTCCTTTCTTTCTTATGTTTATAAGTCGAAGTCATTTCCATAGAATGAAACGTGATCTTTAATACCAAAGTAAATTATGAACTGTTGAAAAAACGAAAGAAAAAAGAGACATGAATGATTGGTTTCTGATTCTCTGCTCTTGTACCACCCCCCCCCCCCCCGTTGCCATTGTTCAATACAAACGATCGATATATTCACCTGAGGCAATTTTAGTCTGTTTAACAAATACGCGTGGTTTTGCGTCATGAATCACAATACCGACTTTGAAAACAATAACACACCACCATCAGTCAGCCAGCCAATGGGGAAAAAAACACTTTGTCAATTGTGTGTATGGCACGGTTTTTTTTGCCGTTTGTTGCTGGTTGTTATTGTGTGAACGCATGGAGAAAAAATCGAAAGTATTCTACATATTTTGTACGCTACAAAAGTAATCACGTGGTTCAAACAACCCAGTGAATTAGTCTTTCGGTTCGTTAATGACTGTGGATTCCCTTTAGTTTAGCTGCTCATTTTCGATCGTTGTTCATTCAAATGGACGAATTGAATGCGTTCATTTTTTTTTCTCGTTTCTCGGCTTTTGCGCCAAATAGAGAAACAGTAGCCGAATGGCTGATCGAAATGATATAATAATTTTCAGTTTGTGTGGCTTTTGTGCCAGCTCATGCACGGTCAAATCATTAACAAACTTTAGTCATCTGGCCACGTCATGATGAACTGAGTGTTTTTTTTTTTCGTTGGAAAATTTCCTGTACAAAATAAATCGACCGACATTATTTGCTCAAGCGATAAAGATATCGGATAAAACCGAATGAGCCATTTGTTCTCTTCTGTGTTTTTTGTAGCTTGTTTTTTGGTTCGTTGGTTCGTTCTACGGTTTGTCCATTATTGGCTTGTCGAACAAATTCCAAACTATTTTGGGTTCAAACTTTTCAATGCGACCGCACACATTCATGAAATAATCCACTTGTGTATTTTGTATCTGCTGAGCGTCGAGCCGCCCGCTAACGTTGTTGCTACTTGCCGTTGCCATTGCCTCCACCGACGCCACATTGCATCTGTGTACGTGTATGTCGAGCACGGGTCAGAAAAGTTTGAGATGTACAATCTGTTTATTTTCTCTCGTTCTCAAGTTCACTGCACTTGTGTTTACGTTCAACGTGTGTGTGTGCGCGCGCGCGCGCGTGTGTGTGTGAGTGCATGTGCCAAAATGTGGAGCAAATACAATTGAGATCAGTTTGGAAAGGAAAAACATGGACTAAACATTGAAGCATGAGCTTCGTGTCAAGTAGCAAACAATAATAGAGTTTGATATATCATGACGAACAAACAAATCCCGGAATAAAAAGGAGAAAGAGAGAGAACAACAAGAAAAATAACAACATGAGCAGCAGAAAACTTTTGTTTACACGCAATATTTGCCGATTGGAAAGAGATAGAAAAGAGAGAGAGAGACAGACGATTCCGACCGAAACCGAATAGTTGTTCCAGTTTGTGATCATTGCACAAGATTAACTGCACATCTCATTAAATTATCTCATTCTCTCTCCCTTGTTCTTTCTTCGTTTTCAATCTGCTCGAGCGTGCATAACATATTGCACAATTTAAAATATTAGAAATCACACACAAAGTGGTCCACTTTGAAAAGAGATAAGCCCAGAAGTGCATCCTTTTTTTTCTCGGTGTGTTTTGTTCGTTGTAAATAGACACACATTTTGAACTATTTCGTATGCTTTTTCCTCGCTCGGTGCATTTTTCTCACCCGAAATTCAATTTTATTGGCTCACAATCCAATCGCAACGATGGATGAGTGAATAGTTTCGTTTTTTTTGCGTTGCTTCTGCTGCTGCTGTGTATTCTTAAGGAATTAAATGAGCTGGCGCCAACAAAGTTCGTTTGAAAAACTCATAAATTTATGCTTTTTATATGGAAATGCACGGATGTTGTACTTGCACTACCACTTTTTGGCAGCATTTTTGTGGAAATCAGCAAAATGAATCTTGCACTCGATGAACTCTCTTTTGATACTTTTTGCCTCGGTTTTTCCCCTTTTTCTCTCTCTCTCTCTCTCTCTCGCGTTCTATTTCTCTCTTTCTGTTCCATCGTATCTCTGTTTCGTGCAATTCGATGTGCCCATTTCATGTATTTGGGAACTACATAAAGAAATTGCATAAGCCTTTCGTCGATTTTGATGATAACAATTTTCGAATAAGCCAATCTATGCCAATTTACGGAACAATGAACGAACAACGAGAAGAGAAGAGGCAAGAAAAGAGAGAGAAAAAAATGAATCGAACAAATAATGAACTAAATTGAAGTTTCGTCAAATAAAAATGGTTCAACACAGTCTATATTATTTATCTATACATTTTTGATACTAATTTTTTTTTCATTTTTCTCCGTTTGTTCAATAGGCCAAACAAACGACGACAACAAATACAACGACCACAAATGGACGTGTACCACCATTGAATCGGCATGCTTGGCCGCCACATCGTATACCTGGAGTGGTTGGTTTGCAGAATCACGGTAATACATGCTTCATGAATGCGGTGCTACAGTGCTTGAGTCACACTGATATTTTGGCAGAGTATTTTGTCCTCGACCAATACAAGGTAGCGTATAGCAAAGTTGAAAGCCGGCATTTTATCCAAAAAAAAAATTAAAAAAAAAGAAAAGCACTTGAAGTAACTTTTCCCATCGAGTTTTTCTCATTTATGTGCAAAGTTTTCATCTTTTTTTCCATCGCTTAATTCAATTTAGAATGAACATAGCAAAAATTTAACATAATTTTATGTTGTTGACACAAAAATTATTGCATTTTTTTTTGTAGGCTGATTTGAAGCGTCGCAACAAGATCAATTCTCGTAAGTTTGGTACAAAGGGCGAACTAACGGAGCAACTGGCGTTGGTGCTGAAGGCGTTATGGGCGTGCAAAAATGAATCGGATTATAGTACCAGTTTTAAAGCGGTAGTGGATCGCTATGGTACACAATTCCGTAGTTCAACACAACATGATGCTCAAGAGTTTTTATTTTGGTTGCTGGACAAAGTGCACGAGGATCTGAATACGGCTTCCAAGCGAAAATACAAACCAATCAAGGTAAGAGAGGACAACACGGTGAACAATGTGTGTAAACAGTATTTTCGAAAATTGACCGAAAACATACGATGCCTGCGATTTATAAATATACACGTTTCACACATATATACACACATGCTCACACCAAAGCCAATTTGAAACGAGACGCTGATTATGCCAATTAAGAAATGGAGTTTAAGGTCAATTCAGGAGGAATTGCGCTTGATATTTCAGTGGAATAGTTACATCGACAGATTTTAGCTTAGCAAATTTAATTAAAACTCTCTACTCTCTATTTTTTTTTTTGCTATCTCTCCCTCTCTCAATCTCTCTCTCTCTTCCTCCCTTTCAATTATCTCAACCAAAAATCACACGATTCATTTCAATAATTCAAAACAACCGAATTTTTCATTCAATGGGAAATTAGGCAGTTATGGGAAAGAGAAAGAAAACCAAGATTTCGCTTGTTGCGCAATATGAACATATCTTCCGGCATAAATTGAACTAATTCGCTATTAAAAACCTATAATTGATTTTGTTGTTGTCATTTAATTAGTTAAATGAAATGAATGGGGAGATTGTATTGGTCGATATGCTGGTTGCGGTAAATAGACACCGAAGCGAGCGAACAAACAGTCCAACAGTCGATAGTGTCTCACATCGAATCGTTTGTGTGTCAAAAAGTCAATCATCTGTTCAATTGAATCGTGTGTGCAGTTGATACAGTTGAACAGCGAAAATGACTAACTACCATTGGAATTTATTGTTGAACACACATTCCATTTCATTTATGCTATGCGCAAATGCCAATTAAATAATTACCATTGGAAACAATGTTTTTGATCATAATAAAATAAATTTCTAAATATGGATGACGATGATGATGAAAAAAACACCACATGTGTGTGTGTGTGTGTGTGCTCATTCTAAGACCAACATTTCAATAAATCAACAGAAACGCTCATAAAAAATGCATTTGCCGTTTATGTGATTGAAATTGGCAAAAACGAACGGTTTCGGTCAGACATTGTTGTTGTCGACAACGACAACGACGACGACGCTGCTGCATACTTGAGATTCGAGCTGTTCAATTCATAACAATATTTTGAATGAAAATGAAAAGACGACGAAGTTTTTATGTAAACACATTTCTGAATTAATTCAATTGAATTGCAAAATGACTGCATTTGCGAACGGCAAACTCACGCTCGCGCGTGTTTGTATAATGTATATACTCCTCCTCGTCTTTGTCGACAAGTTTTGTGTAAAGTATACTGAAAAGCCGAAGCTAAAGTGAGCACAATTTCTTCTCTTGCAATTGCATATCATACAAGAGCCGAAACGACAACAACCGATTGATTCAATTCATGTCAATGACACTGAAGAATATTGTCAAATGGCTATTTAGTTGAACAATGCAATTTATTTAAGCCTCTGTTTGAGTCCTTGTATGCTCTTTCCCCTTTCTCTCTTGCTTTCTCTATTTCCACTTATTAATAAAACTTTTCTTCTTTCGAATACCATAAATAGCAATCGAAACGGTGTCTAATTTTTTTTTTCCATTCTTCCACTTCAACAGAATAACTATGGACGTCCGGATGAAGTAATCGCCGCCGAAACATTGGCCAATCATATTCGTTGCAATAATTCGTTTGTGCAAGCGGTATTTCAGGCGCAGTTCCGATCATCATTGGCCTGTCCACGATGTCACAAGCAAAGCAATACCTTTGATCCATTCCATTGCATTTCGGTGCAACTTCCGCAGTTGGCGCAGCAATTTGTATTTGTGACGGTTTTGTATGCAAAACAACATCCGCGACAAGTGAAACTTGGACTGAGCGTTCCGCTAGGATCACCCATTGTTGCGTTACGTGAACAACTTCAAGCCGATACGGGCATTCCATTGGATCGTATGGTTTTAATGGAAATTCAGGAGACCGGCTTTGTGCGTGTATTCTGTGATTCACAGCCCATTTCAATGCTATCACCAGACGATTCCATTTATTGCATCGAAACGGTTGACGATGAGACCGGCAAGGTAAAATCAACAACAGCCACAACAACAACAACAACAGCAACAACGACCAACACCACCACCACAACCACCACCACAGCTAACGACGATACAACGACCAAATTAACACTAATTTTAACGAATGTCAAGCGTTTATCGCCCAAAGACAATGATGTGCAACGCTTTAGCACACCGTTTTGTGTTCAAGTTAATCGTGATATTTCATATACCGAACTACAGAAATCTTTGTTGAAAGAGATGCGTGCAATTTTAAAATCGGACGTTTTCACTTATGCAACACCAACGACAGACATGTTTAAAATTCGGCTACAAGATCCATCGGCCGATCCAGATACTTACATCGAACCAAATGTAAATACTTGTTTTTTTTTTCCTTCTTAATTCGCTCAATCAAAATCCTCGATTGATCTTAACGCATCGAAAATTTTATTAATTTTTAAATTCCCATTCCAGGTTGAACATCCTCTCTTCACCGAAATGATTGATTTAGCATTATCAGTATTGCCAGTTGATTCTGGCCCACAACATGTCAAATTACTGCTGGAATGGAACGAACCCGATGAATTTTTCTGTGATACAAGCGATGCATTTGTCGAACACGAGAGTGTATCTCAACTTCAGGTGAGTGAAAGTTTCCCAACGACAACTTTTTTTTATTTAAATATTAGTTTTTTCCCACATTTTTTATTGACCTTCCCATGTTTTTTTTTTCTCTCTCTTTATATTCATTTTAGAATAAAATCAAAGGAGATACAACCCTAACGCTGGAACAATGTTTAGAGCATTATACAAAGGCGGAAACATTGAGCGCGGAGGATGCATGGCGTTGTCCACATTGCCAAAAATACTTGCCCGTTGTTAAAACGCTTGGTCTATGGTCACTTCCCGATATTCTTGTGATTCATTTTAAGCGATTCCGGCAACAGCACACCAAAGGGCCACAATCAGCAAAACTAACCACCACCGTACAATTTCCATTGACCAATTTTGATATGTCGCCGCATTTGGCGCGCGAAACCACCAACACTACTAATACTAACGGATTCATGACTGAAGACAATTGGAGCCCGTGGCGTAAGCTCAAGCGAAAAGATTTGAAAGACGATTTAAGGAACAATCGGTATGACTTGTATGCAGTTTGTTATCATCAGGTGGGTTGAATGATTCGGGTTTTTCTATGTGAGAAAAAGAAAGTTTTTTCACAGAAAATTTAACATTTTCTTTCTTATTTGCAGGGTGATACACTCGAGACCGGTCATTATACGGCAGCTTGCAAAAATCCATACGATCATCAATGGTACAAATTTGATGATCAGCGCGTGAGTGTGGTGCCGAGTGACAAAGTACAAGATGAGATTGTAAACAATGAGGCTTATATTTTATTCTATCAACGCCGTAAAGTTGATTCGGCCGAGTGCTCAGGTTCGAATTCAAGTACAAGTGAACATTGGCTGTCAAAGATGACATTGCCACCAGAACCAAGTACATTGACCACAATAATAAGCTCGGAAACGAAGAAAGAAGATGTGGACAAATTGCCGGAAACATCTGAAAAGCATGAAATCGAAGTAGGACCAGTAGCAGCCGTAGCAGCAACAGCAGCAACCGTAACGGTAACACATTCAAACAAGGAGATTCAAACGGATGAAAGTGCAGCAACGGAGAAGAGTGTTGAAAGTGTGAAAGAAGCAACGACGCCAGAAGAATGTAGTACTCCAAATGGTGATAGTTCGCCGGTGGTTAAGTCATCATCATCAATCATCGATGTGCCGGTCAAGGTTGAATCGACCAATGAAGATGAAATTGTTGACATTGAAACGATCGAAAGTGAAAAGAAAATTGACAGCGAACCACCCAGTCCGAGCAAAGAACCAAAATTAGAGGAAGAAATTAAAACGGATTCGTATAAAATTGAAGATAAAAAGCCGATTGCTATTGATGCGCTGGAGAATGATATTGATATCGAGGTTGAACTTCGCAATTTAACGGTTAAAAAGAGTGAAGGAGCGTTGAGTATGTCGTTTCCAACACAACGATCGCTATGGCCATTTGAAAATCATCATAATACCATTCATACATATACGCCGATTTTGAGCCGCGGCAGTCTCAACTTCAATGAATTGCTATCGAGCGAACGGAATGCTCATTTGAGACACTCACTGTCAACATCACTTGGCCATCAGCGCAGCTCAACGTCGTCGGATAAAGCGAAACTAATAAGCGTAGCCGCAAATGATACACTGGCCATGGTCAGAGGTGTGAGTTCGTGCAGCAAAGACACTCTTATTTACATCGATCAACAAAGCCATCATCGATCGCTTATGGATGATGAGACGAATTTCATGGCGAATCAACCTCTATGGGTATTTTCAATTTAAAATGAATAGATTCGAAGTCAGCCAACTGTTTATTGAATCATTTGTTTTGATTACAGATTTCACCAGTTACACCACATAAACTAATAACCGTTTCACCAAAGAACTAGTGGGTTCATTAAACCTAGAAGCATTGAGCAGCTACATCGATTTTTGGACCGATTCCAGATGTGACGCTCTTCTATTGAGAGCCGCGACCAATTAAACCGAAATCTGCAGTTTGTGTTTCATCACAACATCCTAAAATTGTATACGTTCACACACATTCAAAATGTTCCAAATGATTTTTTTTTTGTTTTTTTCTGAAGAGATACAATTTATTAGAGTTTACGTTAAGCGTGAAATCACAATCAAAAAATGAACAGAACCAATCTATATAATTTTTTTTTTTTTGAATAGTTTATGATTTTTCTTGTAAAGTTAATTTATGATATTTTTTTTCTTGTGAAAAATATATTGCCTTAAAAACTTACGCGTCATTTAGTTTGCGATAAAATATTCATTCGTTTGTTCCTTTTGTTTCATTTTCTTTATTTTTGTTTCATACTATTTATTTATTCGATGTCCTATTTGAAATTTAGTTCTTTACAACCCCTCCCCCCCTTATTTGATATAAATGAGTTGTTTTGATTCATATCGAATTCCATTGACTGAATCCATTGTTTCATCTGCTTGTGTTGTATTTGTTTTGTCGAACGGTTTCTCTTCTGTTTGTAGCGTTTGAGTTGATGTTCGGGTGGATGATTCTGAGTCATTGTTTCTGATTGAATTTATCGTTGAGATTCGTTGCTTGGCCATTGCATTTCATCATTTGAAGGCATTCGTCAAACTTTTTTTCCAGACGAACCGGCGTGTAATGTTGACGTTCAAAGCTTTTGCGAGTGGTTTTGTGCACCAGCTTTGGGCAATCAGCCGATTTTGAATGTTGACTGGCATTCACTAAAACAACCACGAGTCAAGAAAAAATTTAGTACGGATTAAGTTACGAATTCAACAAAACAACAACACCAAACTACTTTTGAATTGAACCCGTCAGCATAAAAACGAATTACAAAAAAAATCGCCGATCAAAACGTAACATAGATTTATCGGCGTAACATACCAGTGTACAATTTGTTCCGAATTGAACGAGTAACAAATAGGTATTTCGCTTTGTTCGGCGACGTTTTTATAAGTCGTTTTTATGCGCACGGGTTCAATTTCTCAATTTTAAATCGTACTTTTTCCAATTTTCACAATAATATTCCACTTTCTCGCTCTGTGTATCTCTCGATCTACTCAATGATATTCGCTAAGAAATGATCTGAATGATATTCTCCGAAAAATGACAATTTTCACAAAGAAATCGATTTTTTGTTGTTGCTTTGATCGTATAAAATTGAAATGATCTTCTCGATGTTTGCACGAAAACTGAATTGAATTGATGAAACGTCACAGTTGTGATGAGCCCAATCCAGTGGCCAATGGCAAATATAAACACCCAAAATTTTATCATTGCAACCGGGGAAAAAATTGTCGACTCGATCGAATTCCGTTTATATTTGGAATTGACGGAAAGCGGTTTAATTTAAACAAAAATTGAAATTTATTCATAAACAATTATGACGATGTGCTGTATTTGCGGTGTTTGTTCTTCTTTGCCTGTGCACTAAACGGTGTGCAATTGGATGAAATTTGCTAAATCGGCGATAAATAAGAAGAATGAAATGGCATTCGTTTGTTCAACGAAAGCAAAGAAAAAAAACTCCCTCTGGAAATAAATAAAGAAATCGAATCAGAGAGACAGTTGAGGAATTTTTTTTTTTAATGGTAGTGATAACAAAAATAAACTCATGACTACCGCAAATCCAATGAATTTTTTGTATATCTCATTGAAAATGCATGCAGAGATTTATTATAAATGCCAAATATAAGATATATATTTAAATAATTAACAAAATGAGATACAAAAGAAACCGCACCGAATTCTTCAACAAATGAAAACAAACAGAGTTTTTAACTATAAACAATTAGTTGGTTAGGATGTTTGCGAAATTTTTTTTAGACATGTTTTAACAAGTGTAGTTACGAAATTTTCAGCGAAACTAGAAGAAACAAAACACACACACACACACATTCAAGACGATTTGATGTGAGGGAGACACGGTTGGCTCGGCCTCCTTCCCTTTTCTGATTCTATTTGCGATAAAAAAAATGGATGTAAGAACAAACTGTTTAGATGTTAAACTCACAACAACAAATGTATTATGTGTATTTCGCACTACCCCTGTCCCCCTTCCCACAAAATGTACGTGTCGCGCTATACTATAGATGACCTGCGAATGAACATGAAATCTCACACAAATACGACATACGCAAATGATCACAGACTCACTGTCTATGAAAGAAACTAAGGAAAAAATAAAACTAAAAACACAATGTCAATTAGTTTTTGAATGCGAAATATTGGACACATTTAGAGGCATTTATTTTTTATTTTCGAATATCATTCGTCTTGTACGAAAAACAAAACTGAACACTTTTTCGGATTTAGACAATTGGAGTTTTGTTGAAGCGATAACAAAATATGATTAAAAAAAAATACATTCAATTAACATAGATAGAGAGTATTCTGCAAATTTTACGCAAACAAATTGGAAAACTGAATTTAAAGTAGTAGATTGAAAACGACGAAACATAAAATTATGTAGAGCATTTACAAAAAAAAAGAATTGGACTCGTTCAGTAAAAAATTGTTACATTTTCAAAGAAAAAAAAAAATTCAATGAAAAATATTAGTTTTTTTTGTCTATAGTGAAATTTGAACATTTCTATATTTTCATATTGATTGAACATTAAAAAAAATCGAATAAAAATTGATAACAGAGAATAAAAGAAGGAGAAAAAATGGAGAAAAAAAGTTAAAAAAAAATTAAATCAGAAAAAGGGGAATTTGTGCCTTTAACAATTAGAGCACATACACACAGAGTTTTACAATTAGAATTTAAAGCACAAGAAAAAGAAAAATTAACGAAATTGGATGACAGACATTGTAGAAATGAATCAGCTATACAACGCAAATGTATGTGTGTATGCATGTTCGTGTGTGACGATAGAAAAAATAAACAGAAAACGCTAAAAACAATTTTATTGCATTTTACTCGAACATGTCAAATCCTGTAAGAAAATCGCTTAAACATGAATTTTAACTAGAAGAAAGAGAATTAAAACAAAAGATAACGAAGATGAAAATAATACCAACAAAACTCAAAATATAAATATAATGTTGAATTTTATCAAAATTTTATATAAGCAAAAAAAAAAAACAAACAAACAAACAATATTTTCTTGTAGTTTATAATTGAGAAGAAGAAGAAAATTATTAAATGGCTCATAATTCTTATTTTTTTGGTGAAATCAACGCATTTTAAGCAGTTTTCATTCAAAATCGAATGATTCTTATAGTGCGTGATTCCAGTCTGTTTCATTTTGATAACCAACAGACAAATCACCACCTAGTTCAATTGTGAGCCGATTAGGATAGCACTATTGTTGCATTCATTTAGCCTAAGTCAAATCCATATGAACATTTTTTTTTGTATCGTCGACTACGACGGATCTCTGTTGTTTGCCACTTTTTAAAAACTCTGAATAAGTCATAATCCTCCAGATTTTCCACTAAAGTAATTTACAACAAACAAACAAACAATTACAAACATTTTTACTAATAGACAACACATCTCAAATGCAAACCCAGCGATTCCGAGACCAATTTCTGTTTGCTGAACCGAGTATAAAGCTTTTTGAACTAAATTTGAGATTTGATCTCTTTTTTTTTAAAGAAATAAAATCAAATTTAGACTTAAAAATATTGTTAGGTGATTTTATCCATTGCGTAAACCAACACTTGGATTTTCTAGTAGAATAAAGTGTCATCATTCGGGTGTTTATTTCGGTTCCGTATTGGAAATTGTCCAGATCAACGGAAACATTGATGGCATTGTACAAAGAAAGGAAAAAAATGGACAACGTAATTTAGAAAAAGAAAAAGAATATGACTTTCGAGTTTAGTCGCAAATCTGAAGTTTCCACAGAAATATGCTAGGTGACTAGGTGTTTCGACATTAATGTAAGCAACAAATGTTCATTGTAAAAACAACCGAGCAAATGAATGAATCAATTGACTTAAAATAAAACATGTATTAAAAACTGTACAACTGTGTTTGAATTATTCTCTCACCTTTACGGATCAATTATTTCATTGATTTTTTTTCATACGTTTGGAATGTTCCATGAGAAAGAGGCACATTTCAGCAAACATGTGGGCAACAATTCAATGTTCATTGCACAAATAGAGCAGATGAATTTAAACTGGATTAAAATAAAATTGCTAATAAAACCCTTAAAATTGAGTTTAAATTCTTGACTTTCTTTTTACAGGGGTGCCCGATCTGAAGTGCATTTTGTGCGTCTGTCATCTGATTTTGCATTGTTGACAAATTCGAATGGGATCATAACCTCAATTTTCGTGCCGATCAACAACATATAAGTCGTAGTAAGAAAGTGAAGTGAATTCCTGTGATATTGTATCATTGGCAATATGTCCAAAGAATTAAAACAGTTGATTAAGGATGCCAAACAAGCGTATGCTGAGAAACAATTCAAAATTGCTGAAGAAAAATGCCACGTAAGTGTTATTGCAACGATGATATTGCTTTGTGTCAAGGTATTTTGAGTGTGGCTTGATGCTTTTGTAGGACGTACTAAAGGCAGATCCGAAGAGTTATCCGGCCAATTTATTACTGGGAGCCATCTATAAAGAAAGTAACCCAGCACAGGTATGTTTATTGGATGCAATGTAAACTAAATGGCCGTTCAATTTCGGAAATTAAGTGACATTCCCTTGTAATTTAAGGCAGCGAATTTCCTGTTCAAAGCCATCAAATGCACAGATGACCCAAATGCTCTGATCTCTCCATTTCAAGGCCTTTTAAAATGTGTACAAAACACTGAATTACCCAATGTGTGCAAACAGTATTTGCAACGAGTGCCGTAAGCCACTTTTTCATTCAATCAAATTTTATACAAAATGTTCAAATTTCAACATCATCATCAAATTAATGAGAAATTGTGTCATTATTTCAGTTCAAATTATGATAAAGTGCATAAGCAATTGGAAGAGTGTGCATTAGTAACAAAAACAACGGTCTCCTGCATTGAAATTCTCCAGAATGAAGTGAATAACACTGCCAACAATGAAGAGCGCATACGATCGGCGTACAAAAGTTTGGTCGAAATTTATATGACTTGCATAAATATCGACAAAACCTGGCTACAGCTGTTCCGTAAGGCATTCGAGACAGTAGTTAACGATCAAACCATTCGTGATCATTGCAAAGTGTACATCAAATACTTGAAAATATTGAAAAATTCTAAAGATTATGAAGCACTTTTGAAAAGTGCCATTCACATGTTAGAGATTTATCCGAAGGAATTTATACCACTTGAGATGGTATGCTGGGTATATGTAAATGAATACTACGAAAAAGATTTGCCGTTTGAGGTGAGTTTTAACGAAATTTTGCGAATATTTTTTTTTTTTGATGAAGTCAATAAAAAAAAATTTCGACAAAAAAAAACGTTGTCAAAGCGTTAGACGAAGTAGACCATTGGGCATTATTCCATCAAAAATCCAAATTTTCGTTCTCTTTACAGGAGATTGTGCCAAAATCAATCGAAGAATATGCCGATGAAGTGCTTGAAATGGGCGGATCACATCCATCATTATATGCCCTGATAGCAAAGGGTATTCACTTGTATGACACGGAAAATTACGTGGCTGCCAGGGACTTTCTCAATCGAGGTAAAAGGGAATTGCATTTCCATTTTGCATTTGATGCAGCTCAAATCGTGAATTTCCATGGAAAAAATGTACAACTTGAAACTCAATTCGTAATCGTTTTATTTTGTAGCTATTAACATTTCCAATGGCGATGCGCTGTGTTTAAAACTACTCGCTGATACGCACCTCAAACTGCATGCCTTTACATTGGCTGAATATTGCTACACAAAGACCAAAGCAATAAACTTGAAATATTTGCAAAGTTTGGTGGGACAGAATAATGCGGCGAAATGCCAAGAGGCACTAGCGGCTGTGTCATCGGTTGAGAATGAAACGCTAACGGATGAAGAGAAGATTGAGTTGACAGTGGTTTTGATTAAGTATGTAATTCAAAGTAAATCTCCATACCAAATTTAATTCAAAATATCAATTTAACTTCCAGATCGCTAATACAAACGGATGAACTGAGTAAAGCCGATGAAAAGTTGCAATCAATTTCATCAGATGTGAATCGTTACAACAATCTGTTGGTCTACAAGTTACAGCATCAGAGTCAATATGACAAATGCCTTGAGCTGTTGCAATCATTTGAAAATGAGTCCGGTGAATACTTTTTGCAGCTAGGTGAAACTCATTTCAATTTGTCCCATTATTCCGATGCATTGAATGCATTTTTGAGAGCGACCAAATTGGAACCATACAATGCCGACTGTTTCTTTTGGTTGGGCAAATCTTACCTGCAAAATGGTGATGCGGAACGGGCAAGAAAATGCTTTGAAAAATGTGTCTTTTTGAATCCACAACAAGAGCAAAGTGTGATTCTATTGAGCACCATTTATCGCCAGCATTTGGAATGGGAATTGAATGAGAAACTTTTGCAAAATGCTGCGCAAGCCATACCAAACACACCGTGCAAATGGGCCACATTATTGTTGGGCTTTCATCATTTGGCACAGAATCAATTCGATGATGCGATCAACGCGTTTCGAGCCGTTTTACGCATGGATGCCCTGCATTTTGCCAGCTGGGAAGGTCTTGCCGATTCGTATCTCAAACGTGGTTCGTACAATTCGGCACTCAAAGTCTATCGAAAGATTTGTGAATTGGCCGACGATAACATCTATGCACAGTTGCAAGTGGCGAATGTTTTAACCACTATGAAACTGCACAAGGATGCTATTTTGGCCTATGAAAATGTACTGAAAGATCATCCCACTTATATGCCGGCACTGAAGGGAATAGCCGATGCACATCTCGGCATTGCCAACTACTATTTGGAACAGCGTTTGGTTGGCAGAAGCAAAGTTCATGCCGAAGAAGCGATTCGCTATTTGATTAGGTTAGATTGATTTTTTGAAACGATTAGAACATTCGATTGAAGTTTTATTAACTAAATTTTCACTTTGCTTCTCCTCAGCGCCATCGAAAAACGAAATAATTTCATCTGTTTGTGGCGTATTCTAGCCAATTGTTTCGATTTCATCGCCGCGTTGCCAATCTCAAAGGCAGTGCTTACCATTCCTGGCTCGTTGGCAAATGAAAGCGATGAGTTTGTTACGCTTTGCGGTGATAAACTATACGAATTGGCATCGAGGTAATGAGACTTCTTATTTATGATCTTGAAATTATTAAATAAATGAAGAATCTTCAATTATTCTCAATCACTCATCGATTTTCATCAAAATTAAGATTTTTCCACCTATTGTGATTCTTCAATTCGTTCGAAATGATGATTTCATTCTTTTCTTCTGAATTTTTCTATTGAAAAAAAGAAACGAAATTAAATCTGAGATCATTTGAGTTTTCGTAACAATCCAAATGATTCGAATTGAGAAGAAAAAATGGAATAAACAAAACTAATTTCCACTCTGCTGCTTGATTATTTCTCGCTCAGATTTTATTGCCGCGCCATCAAATTAAGTGCGTCCGATTTATCGCTGTGGTACGAGCTCGCATTGAATTATTACAATCGTTCAATAAAATATGGAACGAGTGAGACGCGTAAAAAGTATTTGGATCTAGCCGCCGAAGCGGCAAAGCATATAATTAAAGCGGCGCCACACAAATGGAAATACTGGAATCTATTGGGAGTCATTTGCACAACAAAAGGTATCAAAATCATTCCACGTGAACAATATGCGATTTGTTCAATTGCATCTTCTTGATTTAAATAAATTTTGCATCTAATTTTAACTTCATTTTTCCTTCTAATTGTAATTAGATGTGCAAAATTTGCCATTGGCGCAGCATTGTTTCGTAAAGGCCTTGGAATTGGATCGAAAATTGGCGGTAGCCTGGACAAACTTGGGCATTTTGTATTTATCACAGGGTCAAATAAAATTGGCAAATACGGCATTTAAGCAAGCCCAACAATCCGAGCCCACGTATGCAAATGCATGGACCGGTCAAGCACAAGTCGCTGAAATACTGGCACCAAACGAAACAATCGATTTGCTTCGACACTCAATTACACTGGGCTATCACGATGAGTCAGCCATACAGTACGCCTATTGGGTTTGTTCGCTACTCAACGATTCGGAGAATCAAAAGCGTACACAATACTATGTTGAGCATTTGAATGCCATTTCATCGGCAATTGACTCAATCACCTGGTACAGTAATGCAAATGAAACAAACATAACATCGGAGGCGCTATCATTTTTGGGCTATTTAAATCACAATCAACGCAACTGGCGCATCACAATTCCCACTTTTCAAGCGGCTACCCAACAAATTGAACAATCACCCAAACGGTAGTTATTTTTTTGTTCTCTCATAATGCCGTGCTTCTAATTTCGCATGTTTAACACGCTGTCTCTTTCTCTTGCTCTCGTTTCCAGAGATAAAATGCTATGCAACTTAGCGTACAGCCTACTCAAAGACAATCGACCTATTGAAGCTGTACAAGCATTCGAGAATGTAACGGAAGCAACATTCCGTTCCACAATCGGTTTGGCTCACTCGCATTTCAAGGCCAAACAATATGAAAATTCGTATGCCGTTTACGAAAGTGCGCTGGAGTGTCTGGCTAAAAATGATGCAGAAAAATTATACATTTTAGTCGCGCTGTCGTCAATGGTCTATGCATTCCAAGGTGAAAATGACGCTAAATCCGTTCTGTTTCAATGGTAATAAATGGCTTTGATTTGCCTTATTTTTCTCGGTTAAACACGTTCTCTGATTGGATTGAGAAAATTGATTGAATATGTTTCATTTGCAGTATTGGTCAAGAAAACCGACCAATCGAAGCACTTTTGTCAGCATGCGCACTTGGCATTCTTCACAATGACATTGAATTGTCCGAATTGGTACTGAAAGAATTGAAGGAGTATGAACGCGATGATCTCTGGTGTCATCACATCGCATTTTTAACAGCCGAATTATACTTGAAACGGGTAAGAAAACCAAGTGTGATTTTATGAACGCCGACCACAACCTTTTTCTAACCTTTTTTTCACATTTGGAACAAACAAAAAATCATTTCTTGCAGAACGAAAAGGCAAAAGGGCTCAACTATTTGTACTCACAGATCCACAATTTCCCCGATAAACCATTGTTGCGGAAAGTGTTGGCCAATTATCTCCTGAACAATATTGAAAAGAACGAAAAGCATTCGACTGCCGCCACTCGAATGGTTCAAGGAACTATTGTCATGCAGCGGAAACATTCGAAGCGGTAAGTCAAACAGAAGAGAGATAAAACATTGGAGAAGAATTACCTAAAATTGAAATTACTGCACTTTCATTCAGGGAAATGTCATCGATGGATGTGGCCAAGCTGCTGGTTCTGGCGAGTGAAGCGATGCGATGCATAAACCCAACAAAGAGTAAACATTTGGTGCAGAAAGCCATTCATGCGAATCCTTTGTGCCGAGAAGCTTGGGCAGCCAAGCAACTACTGTGTGCATGAGTTTATATGATTTTTAAGGGGAAATCTAATCATGATTAGCGAAAGTTATAATTTTTTTTCTTACATTTTCCATAAAATGGTTCAATAAAAAACAGCATAATTTTCATAACAAAACATTTTCTATTTATTCATTTTTTTTTTACCTAAACGAAACGATAATAACAATGTTTGGATGATTTCTTAAAAACGAACGATCGAATAACAAAAACGAATCGATCGATGCGACATAATAGCTAACATAAATTAACAATTCATTAAAAGTCACCAATTGACGTATTTTGAAAAGTACGTGAATGCGCGCGCTTGTCGTTCGCCTCTTGCATAACCAATTGTGACGCGTAAGCACTTCAGCGCTGCTCATTTGTTGCGATGGTGTGAAGAAGAGCGTGTTTGGAATATGTCACATTTAATATATGAAAAATGTATGCAACATCGGCCGATCGACGACGCACTGTGCGTTCAATTCAAAAACGTTTTTTTTTATTCAAAAAAAAATTTCCGCGTTGAAAATTTCCTTACGATGATACAAGAAGAAAAAAAAATTATATGAATTCCTTCATCGAATGGTTCAAAGCAAATTCCAATAGAATTTGTGTATTTTTTCATAATCCCAAAGACATCAAAGTCATCACTTAAAATGCGTCTTAATTCACGGTAGAGCGATCGGCGTAACGTTCGTTTCATTCCAAATTTCTTCGCAGTAATCAATCAATTCACCTTCGATGGCCGTGATATCGGCGGCATTTATGGTTGACTTTTGAATTAAACAACATGTTTGTGATTGACGTGTGCCCAAAATGCGTGTTAATTTCTCAGCTGCATCCACTTTAACCATGTAAATGTCGTTTTCATAGCAGTAGGCCTCCAGTAGAACTTCTTGAATATGGGTCGAGGTGTCTCCTTTGGCTGGAGCCAATATACAAAACAGGCTATTGTCTGGTGCCTTTGATAACATTTTCACTGCTTCATTTAATCCAATAATTAGCCGCTTTTCCACTTGTGCACACCAAAGTGCGGCACGAATTTTATGCCCAACGCTGACCATTGGTTTCTTTGTTTCACTCAGATAATTTGTCGCAACCATTTTCGTTTCAATTTTTAGTATCCCTACCGTTGTACGTGTGTGCCGGATGATCACTTCAGCGTTTATTTTATCTATACAAACAACTGATTCACAATCTTTTTCAACGTAATTTTCTTTTGTTCGCTGGTTTTTTCGTTGTTTTTTTTTTCAGATGATAAACGTTTGCGCAGTCTATTTGAACTGGATGATTCACTAGATACACACAATTGCTCAATACAGCAATTGAAATGGAAAAAAAAGGTAATTCAAAGCTTGCAAAGCAATTCGTTGATTCACAAACAATATCGAGGGAGAAATCGTCTAAAATCACATGCAAATTCTCAACTAAAAATAGTCGTAGCGTGTTATTTGAATAGTCTCATCCGCTTGTCCGCTTTTTGCGTGTTAGATAGATATTCCAATGTCGACGGTATCGTGCTTACTGATAAGTCAACCATTATCGGCGCAAAGCTTTATATACGTGCGCCCCACTCTTGCGCCAAATCAGCATATTATTTCCATGAAATACCCAAATATCACGATCGTTTCACACTCACACTTGCGTCGGTCGGTGATTGTGCGCTTGTCCGGTGCGCCTATTTCAATGAAAAAAATAAAATAAAACACGTTTCGAGGAATTCCCAGCGCTCGTCGCAACCGAAAATTCACCGTATTCATTAAAAATAGACCCAATTTAATAAATTATTATTCTGTTGGCGCGTATACGCGACATTTCTTGAAAATCGAGAGTATTTGGCGTCAACGTTAGTCGCACCATCACTTCTTGGGAAATTTTCAATATTTTTCTCTCTCTTTTTGTCGGTTTTTGGTTTATTTTTGCGGAGTTTTTTCTCCATCAAATTTAAGACAAATGCTAAGTGACGAAATTCATCAACACATTGGATCGTCTACAAACGTTTGTGTTTTGTGCGCAATGATAATACAATCACGCAAAAGATTAGAAGCCACATCAAACGCTTTGATACACTAATCTTTCACCGTGCTAAAATGCCACTTGACAGAATATCGATGTGATTCATTCGCTTTTCCTTGGAACATCTGAAGGAAAATCAACGCAATTCGTTCATTCACAAAAGCCATCTAATAAATTGTCACCTTTTATCTGCGTGTCATGTTTATGGCTTGATTGTAGCCAAACAGATGTAATATTAGTCATTTGACACGGTCAAAAACGCCAGAACATAAACAATGAATTGAGGCAAATAGGTCTCATCGAGTTTTTTTTTCTTCGAATATTCAGCTTTCTTTTACACATCACATTTCATGATTTCGTGCCGATTGCCGGAACAGAACTTTTCGACGAATTGCGGTTATTTATGCGTGTTTTTCTTTCTCTTCGCAAAACCACCGCTATCACCAATTAATATGTTTGCATAACCGTTGTATATTTATCCGTTCGTCGAACGGCATGCAATTCACTGAAGTACGAAACGAACGCGCGTTATACACGAGTAGTCAAGGCTCTTTCCAGGGAATCCCAAGCGGGTATTTGATTTAACATGCAGAAACAAACATGAACGATCGTTTATTTTTTTTTTAAAGAATTCTCTGTTTCTTATGTTTCTCGACCGGTTTTCAAATGCGGATGAAAAGGACATTGGAAATGGAAAGCAAATATTAGATAACACTTATCTCTCTTTTTATTCATTGGCCATATTTTCAACGAGTTGATTCGAAACAGATTTAATTCGGTGTGTGGATAATACCGGTAATTATGCAGATGATTTCCATGTAAAAATAGAAGCTAAGGTCAATATTCGAGGCAAGTGTGTTTGCATTTTGAATTTATACCGGAATATTCGCCTCTCGAATCTATGCTGGTATAATGTTTGCTTCGGAAATCTAAACTTGAAGATATTAAAGATATTTGAGTTGTGAGTTAAGTTGCGATGCATTTGGTTTTCAAAAATTCAGAACCATTTGGGTCTTCAATACCTTTAAGTTTAATTTTTCTCACCATTTATGATGAAACAAACATTATTCTAGTAATTAAAATCAATGATGACTCAGAAATAAAAAGCCGATAATAAGTTATTATAAATAACAACAATGATTACAATCGTTTTCATTTCAATTTATTAATTTTATTTTCTCTCTTCTCTGACATTCGTTTGACTCGATATTCTACATGTTTTCACAGTCCTGATTTCGAACTTCATTGAACTTTCATGAATTTTAAATAATAATTTTAGTTAATTTTATCGTTTTCAGTACGCCAACAGTGATGAAACAAGACAAAATTAGTACAATCAGAGTAAAAATAATGAAATTATTTTGTATATCAACCAAATAGTAAGTGGATATATGTTTATTTTGTTATTTGTTATATTTTTGAGTTCTGTCTGGGAAGTCCGAAACGTCTATTGGCACTATTAGGGTGCAGTCAATCGGTGTCTTATTATGCACCCTCTCGAACAATCATGTTTATTGCACATAAATCGATGGCCACTCGAACAAAAACAAATTTCGAAGCATGACGTAGTCGTTCATTCGAATCAGCTACATTGACAAGATCAACCAATTCCAAATGCTCCAGGATTCCTTCCAGGCAATCGATATTCAAATCTGTTAGTATCATTTTTTCATAAGCGGATTTCGATACCTTTTGACAGTTGAAGAAGAAAATAAAATTTATTCACAAAAATCACAAACGCAATTTTAACACAATGGAAAACGCTTACTTTCGATTTTTTTTTCTCGTATTTTTTACGTTTTTAATGGTTTTGAATAAAGTTCTCCGTTTGATGCTGTTTTTCTGTTGAGCACCAAAATGTAACTGATTTCATTCTCCGGGCACACGATCTAAAGTCTGCTCCTGTTTGATAATGACTCGACATGAAGGTAGAAAAAAATCATTAAATCAGGTAAACACGAAAAAGTAATTGGGACAATCCAGACGGTTGTAAAGACATTACAATAGTTTGATGCCATCGAAAATTAAAGGATCTTCGAATGGACTTTCAATAAGCCGATTTTCACCGAATGCAAACTTGAATTTATCTTGCAAATCCTCTAGCCTCTATTGACGATCCAAAAAACTTGAAATCGTCTACAATTTCTCCTAAGACGTGGAAAGATGCAATAAGTATGTATGTGAACACAAAACGGTAATGATCTAAACGGTACGGACGAAAATATCCGACAAAAAATCTCGTAATAATGAACACGGAGATGGAATCATCTCCGTCACATCAACAATACGAAATCGATATGCAATGTTTGTTGCTTAATCATTTTAAAATCGACAAAAGAGTCTCATTCTAATGAAAATTCATAATAAATATAAAATCAAAAATAAATACGCTTCGAAATACTTCATTTGTCGATTTTTTTCATGTCCATTATTTATAGGTAATCATCATCATCAACGTAGTCGACGTAACGGATATCTGATGAAATTCCTCAAATGTTTATTGCATCAATAAAAAATCTTCTGCTATCAGCAAACACCATGTGAAGTATTTACATGAGATGGCTCAATCTTGTGACATTCACCATTTGAAGTATCATATCTAACATTATCTGCTTTAATTGAAGCGATTAATTGGAACAATAATGGAATTGAATTAAACAATTTCTAGTGAAAAGTCAAATGATTTAAAAATAACATAATCCATTCACAAGGACTCTCTATTCACCATATTCCCCACACGATTTGTATGGTTCATTCACAATAGCGATGTGAAATGTCATACTGACAGTTGAATCGTATCCAAAACAAACGAACAACGTGCGTGCTGATCGAATGAAGTTCAAACAATAAACACAATGGTTCGAGTGAAATACAGGTATTGAATCGAATTTTTTTGTTCAAAACATTTTATTTTCAGTTTAATTGAACGTTTTTAAACGTTTTTTTCCTCATAATTTGATATTCCATTCCTAGATACGTGGTGGTCAAAGTGGAACCACAAACAGCAATTGCCGGCAGCATTTCGTTTTCCGACAGCGCTCTTTATTCATCCATCACCAAATCGGTGCTGAAATACTACGGAGATTTGGGCGCAGCTTCAATTCGATTTGGATTAAAGTGTAAATACTGCAATGATCGGACTAGGATCGCAATCGTTCGTGTGAAACATCGCATCCATCGATTCGTAACCAGCATTTTACCATTGACATCAGTTGTAAGTACCTTTTTCGTGATCACCTTCGTTTCTAAGACATTTTTTCTACATTTTTCTTTTCAAAAATGAATCCATGAATGGCATCATAGTTGACTTTTCGAATTAACCACAATTTCGATTTATCCTCTGCAGCTCGGCGAGCATATTGTAAAATATCGCATTCTTTACAACGGCGCTACCATAATGCAATGCAACAAATTCATTGTGGAATACCAAAAGAAGTACTTGGACCAACAAGTAGGCACAATCGCTTCGGCCAATCAACGAAATAAACTAGTCCAAAATGTGATGGAAATTTCAACCGTCACGAGATAGTCAGCCGATTTTTGAGATTCATTTTGATTATGTAGCTTCAAGTCTGTTGTAAGAATTTCGATTTTGCTTTGGAAATTTAAACGATTCTCTTATGAATAAATTTATTTCAGATGAAATCTTTTTAATGTGGCTCAATTTTTTCTCATTCCCACTTGATATAATTCAAAATAATTCTAATCTGCTTAGCTCCATTGTGCTCACACATTCATACGTACGTTGTACATCTTATACGGTATTTCAATTTGAATATAAAACGATTCTGGGTTTTTCTGAAGGACAAAAGTACACCCGACAAATTTTTGTTGTTGTTTTAATTTGATAACTTGGTGTCAAGGAGTCAATGCAGCGGCATTATACAAAAATGAAATTATTGATTTTTCATAAGGCAATTCTAGAGCATGTAGGGCAGATTATAGACAGAATCCTTTCCTTTTTTGAATAGCGAATCAAAATTGTTCGATTTTCTGGTATTTCCTAGTTATTGCAACTCAAACTGCCAATCAATGAATAGGATTGTGATAATTTTGCAATGTTTTTTCCACTTGGAAGCAATGCAACACACACACACACCAAATAAAACAATGTTTTGCGTCATTTTTGATGCATGCATTTTTCTAGGGGGATTTAACTACGTGAAAACTTGTAAAAAAATGATATAAACGCGCACGAAATTGTTACATTCACCAGAGAACTTGCATGATTCCACTCAGTTGACAAGTTCCGTATTAAAACAACATGCGCGAACGCGCGCGAGTTCGTGTGCAAACTTGTAGCTGGACGACGCGCACACATCAGTCGTTCCATTTATTATATCTGGATTAACTTTTTCTTCAACACTTTCTCCAGCTCTTTAAAAATATTTCCTTTGTCCATTTTATAATTATATAAATCTTTGAACTTTTGGAAAGGATGTGAAAAATCTTTATACACGTAAACAACCGATTTTTATCTTGAAACGCGTTTTAATTGTCAAATAACAACTTGAAAAACGCGCAAAACCATAAACAAACTTGTGTAAACTTGTGACCGTGCGCGTCAGTACGTACAAGGAACGCGTCGAACTCCCGCGAATCAAGCAAACTGGCAAAAAACATGCTGAACTCGTAAGAGTTAAATTCCCCTAGGCATTTTTTCAATCAAAACTGATAATTTTATCCCAATCATTTTGACTCTGCATCAGCACTATTTATACTCTACTCTCAATCTCGATCTAGAAATAAATAAAAATAATTAATTTTTGCATTGCATATTTGGATATGTCATATTGAATAACATCGAACTATTGATTAAGTAAAATTTGTTCCAGAAGCAAATCTATGGATATTCAGTCAATAGTCGTGGTCGTCAATGAGCTCATGCTCCTGAAACCAAATGTTGATCTCTTTATTTGCTGTCTCGATCGAACATGAACCATGAATAATATTGAATGTTGTATCCAAACTAAAATCCCCACGAATAGTGCCTGGCTCTGCGAATTCTGGCCGAAAATATCCTATCATCTTGCGGGTTATTTGAACGGCATTCGCACCTTCCCAAACCATTGCAATAACGGGACCCGAAGTTATGTATTTGATCAATTTATCATGGATTGCACCGCTTTTGTATTGGCTATAATGCTCCTCGATCATCTTTTCAGTTGCCTGAGTTTATTAAAAGTGTATTTTGTTTTAAATCCAATATGATGTAAACAGAAGAAAGAAAAACTGACGGTATTTTGGACAGACATTTGAATCAACTTACCGAAATCAATTTCATACCGACCAAATTGAAGCCTTTGCTTTCAAAACGTTCAATTATTTTACCAACTAATTTACGCTGCACAGTGTCTGGTTTAAGCAATATCAGAGTTCGTTCATGTCTGTTTATCACTGGCTCTACGAAAAATGAAAGAAAAACCGTTAGATTGGGAAAAAAATCGATGTTACCATTTTTTTTTGCAATAAAAAAGTAAAATCGATTTGAACAGAAGGAAAAACCGTCCGAAAAATTTGCTTCATCCCAATCGAATGCATTCAGGATAGCTGTACTTTTAACTCTTACCCGGTGTTGTGGAAGTGCTTGTGGTTGTATCGGTAGCCCGGTCTTCAAAGGAACCATAAGTCGTTACAGTATTTTGGAATTCATCTGTTGTCAATGAATTGCTCAGTAGGCGTACACTGGCTAGAATTTGGTATGAAATAATTATTGGTGCCATATCCACTGAACAGTTAATGTTCAACTTACCGGCACTCGAATAGCCTACCAAAAAAATAAGAATCGCACTGAATTTATTTTCCATTTTCTTTTTAATTCGCTACCAATAAATTCTTTGTGGATGAGACAAATCACTTCAATTTAAACAACTAGAATGAATGCAAATTACAATGTATGCAACAAAAATGTAAACTTAAATCGAACATCAAACGAAATGAACATCTATTTCGGTTGAAGATTGAATATAAACTGGATTGTTTCAATTAAGTAGGCGTAAATTATGGTGTTATCATATTAGTTTTATCGGCACAAAATTTCAAATCGGACATGCGCGATTTTTTGCATGCAAAAATATTTTATTGGTTGCATCAACTGAAACTTTTTCATAGAATTCAAAAACTGTGACAACCAACAATTTTTACAATCTGTTTTTTTCTTCTTAAAAACTGTAAACTAGGCTATATAGACTGCAATCAAATGGTAAAATGCATTCAGAATAACTTGATCTCTGTAACAATAAACTTTATTAAACATATTTTTTTGAATAAATTGATCGGATTTTTTGTCAAAAAGGGTTCTGACCCTTATAAGTTTATCGGAAACAAAATCTGGCTATAAATTATCAATTTTCTCGTTGAAATGATTAACCATTTTGGTAAAGTGTACAAAATTGGTCAATTGTATTGCATCATCTTTGGCCACCCAACGAAATGCGGTATGTTCATGGGACAGTTGTGGATCCTTTTTTGCGTCTAAGAGTTCGGCGAGAAAATAAACGACCGTCTTATCATTTTCTCTAACTTTGTAATGCATTTTGTAGGGCTCTTTATGAATATATAGATCATCTATTGAGTAACCGGCCTCCTCTCGTGTTTCTCGTGCAGCAGTGGTGATGTCATCCTCACCGGGCTCAACATGTCCTAAGTGTGCACAGAAATGCAATTGATAATTTCATGAGTTAAATGAATGAAAGTCCAATGTTAAAATAAACCAGAAAAATTACCTTTTGGTGGTCCCCAATGCATACCCATTTCGGATGCTTTCAACAACAAATACTCGACTTGCGAATTTGAACGACGAAAAATCAAAAAACCAGCTGATCGTTCTTTACCCATAATACTGCTAATCAAATGCAATTGATAGAATGGAATGGATGACACTGCGTGAATCTATCATTTATTACTGTAAATGCTATGCAATCTTCTATACCATACCTGATAATTGGTTATTTTCTAGCAAATTCGTATCTCTAATATCTAAAAAAAGCTTCTCAATCGATAGAATACTTGCAACCATTGATAACAATAGAAATATATTTAGAGTTGATGTCAACAAAACTTCTTCAATGACAGGCAATAATTATTTGAAAATCGAGGGGGCGCTTCGATCAAGTCAAATGATTTATTCAAAAAAGCACAATTCAATTCAGCCGTTAGAAAGAGAAGTTCAATGAAACATATTTATTTCCATGTATTTTAAGCTGTCGGCAAGCTTTAGTCCAAAGACTTTATTCTGGAGCTAGTCAAAGTGTTTTTTTTTTACATTTGGTTTGTTTGATATTCTGAATCCAAGACAAGCTAGTACAATGTCCGCAGTATAGTTTTCGATTCAATTTTTCTTCAGAAGATGTTCAAAGTTGTTTCGAACCCAGTTTCGGAACGAAATCAAATCATTCGTAACATGAATAATTCGGCCCAATATGGTGTTATCTGCACATTCGCTTGTGCTAGTTCGAGTATTGGCAGAAATGGCCGATGACAGGATGTTATAGGCATCGTTAAACGCCTGTCGCACATCTGATGCACGATATGCGTCATCACAAGCATTCACCCATACCAATGGATCTTCAATGCAAAATAACTGGTAATGTCCATTGAATATTCCACATGGTAGCTCCTTTCTTGGTAAATATTGACCTCCATTCCTTATGGTGAGCCCATAATTTTCATAATCGAACTTTTTACCATATAATTCGAAAAAGTCCAAGAGCAATTCACCCAAATTTGGATTTTCGTCAGCTCTGTACGTTGGATGCATTTGAAGGAAATTGATGCACATTAATGTCAATGGATGTGATGATATTCCGCCTGTAAAACATACATCAAATTGTGAGAAAAGCCAAATTCATTATCACATCAAAGTTCATATTGTAATCGATTGATCCGAACCTGTGAACACATCATTGACACCACGTAGTTTCATATATTGCTTCAAAACTAGAACCAATTTCGATAAAACGGGATATTTGCGTTGATATTCTTTGATTTGTGCGGCCTTTTTCAATGTAGCTGCATCATGCAATGGTATATCAATGTCGATTTTGCTTTCGTCGTCCGTAAACTCAATAATTGGTACTCTTAGGGTGTCTCTGACTTGAATCGAATTGGGTTCGACAATGTCACTGGCCATCAGTTTATCAGCTAGTTGATGTATTGGCGAGGGTCCCGAAGCATTTACAATCATCACATCAATATCGCTGTTTGGTAACGCTAGCCCTAAAACGTTGCTACCAATTAATTTCACTTCTGCATTGGGCCATACTTGTTGCACCAAAGACTCTATCCGATCGATGACTCTTGTTCGTAGTGCACGTTCGACTGGCGTTAGTTGCATATGCTCATAAAATTGCTCGATTTCTGTATGTAATCTGTGTAATTTTAACTGATATTTTAATCACGTCCATAGATTTATTCGAATTTGTAAATCTCACTTACTCATCCACTCCTGGTTGGTATATGTAACCAGCCGGTCTCCATGAATACTTTGACAGTGACTGATTCTGCGAACAGTTTTCCGAATCGTGAACTATTTGCTCATCACTGGCAATACACTTAGTGGTGATTATTCCAATTAAAAACAACCTAAATAACATCGTTGTACGTTAACGTCCTTTCCGATGCGGCCACTGAAATGTATGAGACTTTGAATCGAATCCCATATTGTATATATTAGTCATACTACCCACGTGATATAATTCAAAATAATTCTAATCTGCTTAGCTCCATTGTGCTCACACATTCATACGTACGTTGTGTCCTGTACATCTTATACGATATTTCAATTTGAATGTAAAATGATTCTGGGTTTTTCTGAAGGACAAAAGTACACCCGACAAATTTTTGTTGTTGTTTTAATTTGATAACTTGATGTCAAGGAGTCAATGCAGCGGCATTATACAAAAATGAAATTATTGATTTTTCATAAGGCAATTCTAGAGCATGTAGGGCAGATTATAGACAGAATCGTTTCTTTTTTGAATAGCGAATTAAAATTGTTCGATTTTCTGGTATTTCCCAGTTATTGCAACTCAAACTGCCAATCAATAAATTGGATTGTGATAATTTTGCAATGTTTTTTCCACTTGGAAGCAATGCAACACACACACACACCAAATAAAACAATGTTTTGCGTCATTTTTGATGCATGCATTTTTTCAATCAAAACTGATAATTTGATCCCAATCATTTTGACTCTGCATCAGCTCTAATTTAGACTATTTGATTTCATCATTCTTCATAAAATTCTAGATAAAACTATGGAAACAATTTAACCAATTCAAATGAAACCATTTTCAATGTATAGATCGTTGATGCATTTCCAACGATTTAAAATGATTTCTGGTGTTGGTTGGTCCAAGTAAAAGTCGGTGCCATTTGCTGCCACTTCATTATTTTTAAGTATCTCAATTTGATCGAACGCCAGATACAAATATAGTTTCAATAAATTAAGTTTGGCTTTGTCCTTGATTTCGTGCCACATCCTTATGAAAAGCGAAAAATAAAGTTGTTATAATTCTATTGTTGATTTTGTGTCAGCACAGTGGAGTAATTACAACTATGTGTACACTGTACATGTACTAAACAAAAACAGAGATTATAGCTATATCAATGTACTTACTTTTCATATGTGTAATCATCTATTGAGCAATCGACGAGTCGCATTGTGTTAAAAAATTCCGAATGGTAATATTCGATGAACAACTTGAAATTCATTTGCAAGTCTTCAATTTGGGCATTGTAAAACACAAAGAATGTCAAATCAAATGCGAACGAGTCATAATCGTAGGCTTGGAAGTCCAAGATTTTCACTTGAATCGATTGTTTTGAGTGCCCGCCTATATTTGTATAAGATTAAATGGTTTGTTTCAATTAAAAAAAAATATCTAAAAAAGATTCAGGCAAAATAAATTCGTATTTTGAACTAGGTTGCTACTCCGAAAGTCCAAATTGTTTACTAGTTTTTCTGGTCTCACAAAATCAATAATATTTCTATCTAGCACAATTTCAATCACTGCACATATGCAACATTCGGAGTTTGTTCTTTCATCCAAATTGAAAATGTACCTTTTTTAATCATGATGTTTTTCACCCACAAATCTCTATGATAAAATGTCGTGTATGGTGTGTCTGGAGCAGAGCTTATGCTTCTATTCCGTAAATATTCCTTCGAATTATTCAATTGAGTTTTAATCGTATTTTGCGTCTCAATCGTCATATTTGGAAAAGTGATCGGCAACTTATTGGCAAATTTCTATGGATAAAACAAAAAAAAAAGTTTTTTATAAACATATTTTGCATAATTTCGATTGAAATGAATGTACGTCAGTAATATTGATTAGTGTTTCAAGAAAGGAACCGTTATAACGTGTGTGTAAATGAGGATCCACTTTCGAATAGAACATTGTTGGCTCTAAACGTCGCATAGCAATAGTGAGTGCATGCAATTTGGCCAATCTCTGTGAAATGAAATGGGAAACGATTAATCTATTGAAGGTGAAATATATTAAATTTTCTTTCAATTTGATATTACTTTCAAAATGGCTAAAACTTGCTCTTTATCAAATTTATCTCTTCTACCCAGACAAGCGAAATTGAGTGACTTTGCATTTTCCAATAGAATGACTGCATCACCATCGGCACTTTCAACATCTAAAATGGAATTTTTTTTTGATATTTTAACGAATTTATCGAAAATTCAATCTAATAGTTAGACTTTTGATTTTTTTTTTAATCTCACTGGAATCTAAGGATAGTCTAGCACCAAAATAACGAACAAATGCATCAATTCGTTCAGTTTTCGGAACATTTGCATTCTGTTCGAATAGCTCAATTGCTGGAACTATGACTGAATAAAAGTGCATCTCATTCGAAAATTGCTTTGAATGTGACGAACTTATTGAAACGCCCGCCGGTGTTTTGCATACCAATTTTAGCGTGTCAATCTGCAAATTAAACAATTGTCACTTAGGTTACGATATTATAATTTCATTGCAATTGAAATTATTATTACTTCAAATGAATCATTTTGAAGTAGTTTCACTTCAAGTGACTGTAGCATAAAGTTATAGTTGTCGCCGGGTTTTGTTACCGGCGATAAAGTGTAATTCAACACATTTTTCTTCAAAGATTTTTCCAAAAATGTATGCATTTGTTTAATTTCCAGTAAATTCAATGGTTTTTCATTGATTTTACAAACAGCTTCTGATTGGTTCCCCTGTAACGTTTGCGTCAGATTTATGGTTGAGCGCTGATGGTGAATATCAACTGCAATAGAGAATGACACGATTGCAACAGTAGAAATTAACAATGTAAACTTCATCGTTATAAATTGAATATTTACTGAATGAACATATGAAAGCGTTTGCAATTTTCATTGCTTTGTATTTATATTGATCATGTTTACTGCGTGAAAAATCGTCACAGAAGCTTATTTGTGTATAATTTTTTTCATACATTGTGTTTGTGTTTTGCACACTCCATTGTGTATACATGTGCCGTGTTACAGCCCATTGATTACATCATATCAATGATAGACTCCCAGTGAACACAGCGAAAAAATGTCCTGATTTCTAACAGTAATGGTTCTTATTTCCAAATCAATATTTCAGTTATGCACCCTCATTTGCATCAGAGTGCAAATTTCATTCATTCATTCATCTTTTGATGAACATCGTGTACTGACATCATATTAACTTCAATGAAATTTTACCGCTAATTCTATACAAACGGAAAAAAAAATCAAGAAATAGACCGCTATTAATATTGAATGGAGTTGTTATTGGCATATAGCAGTTGCAGTTGCTATTTTATTCATATGACCTAATTTGTTTTGTTGTAATATTTTTGTATTTATAAATTTATATGAATCAACATCATCATCAAGCATTGCTTCTGACTGTCTCAACAATACTGATAATGTTTTATTACTTGGTCTTTTTCTCTCTCGTTTAAAACAACTGCATCGTATTGAAAAGACGTAAATAAAAATGGGCTCGATAATGAAATTAAGTTTGTCATCAATGGTGATTAATTTGATAGTCTTGGGGTGCTTTTATCAATGAGTCCAAAATGTGATGGAAATTTCAACCGTCACGACATAGTCAGCCGATTTTTGAGATTCATTTTGATTATGTAGCTTTAAGTCTGTTGTAAGAATTTCGATTTTGCTTTGGAAATTTAAATGATTCCCTTATGAATAAATTTATTTCAGATGAAATCTTTTTAATGTGGCTCAATTGTTTCTCATCCATATCCATTCAAATGAGATGGTTTAAATCTGTTGAAATAGCATTGCTCACTGTTATGGTCATTTTGATTGTTTTTCGACCAATATTGGTAACACATTTTGCTTAGTTCCTTTCAACGTAAAATGACATCAATTTGGAGCAATAATTGGACCAGCTGGTGTTCAATTAGAGATATTTCCATTTAGGGACATACATTTGGCTATCTTTTTTTACAAAAATATATTGGTTTCCGCTTGCTGCTGCTGCTCCTGTTGTTAGTGTGCTGAATTTCGATTCGGGCAAAAATCGAGTACGCTCTCAACGCGTTTGTTCTCTCATTTGGTTCCCCCCAAAGAAAACAAATTGTATCCAAATCTCATTTTCGTCTTGCATTCATTCCGTGGAAATAAGTTTTTTCTTCTTCAAAATAATACTAAATACAAATTAATCAAAGGTGAATCATTAGTCGTCACATTGGATTACACATCATTATTCACTGCAATATGAGTTAATACGTCAACTTTACAAATCGGACAAAAAACGTTCGTCTTTTTCTCGCTCAAGAACACCTTAAAAAGAACAAAACATTGATTACAGGTTGGCTGATGATTGCATGGCAATAAAACGGTAGCTCTTTCCCTATTACATTCCATAATGCACATTGATTTATTTGGTTTGATGCGGTTTGCGGAAGAAATTATTTCTTCAAATTTTTCTTGTAGTCGGTAAATTTCATTTATCGTTGACGTCAGTTGCGTTACTGCTTCTAAGTCACTACTAGATGAATCGAAATCACTTGCAAGTTGTTCGGATGCCCTCATGCTTACGATATGTTGTGTTTTCTCGGCAAGGTGTTTTCTCGCTTTCGATCTTGTTAATCGCGCTGAGTCCTCAGACAATTTTTGTCGCTTTGCCTTAAAGTTATGACTCGAACTTTGTTCCGCTGGCTGTCTAATTTCGGTGCGTTTTCTTTTTTCGCTTTGACTCACGAATTCTTTACCCTATCCTTATCTGTGTTATTGAAACATTGCAATTGAACAATGCCGTACGAATAAGATAACAGCGAATGTGAAATTGCCGAAGTGATTGAATTGAACCAGGAACCCGATAGCATGGTCATTCAAAAATCTCTTCAAACGCAGCTACGTGACCGCATCAACCGAACAACCGCAGCAGATGGAGGATCCGACATAAATTTCGTAGCAAAATCGGTAAGTTTTAGTTTTGTTTCAAAAAGTCTACTTAGAAGAGTTTTCATATGAATAGAAAAAGTGGAATTTTAGCAAAAAAAATAAAAGTCCACATATTTTATTTCTCAATTTAGCTGGCCATGTCTGAGGGCATGATCACCAACCATTTGTTGGTGCTCTCAGCAGCCAAAAATCCGAAGCCGCTGTCCGATATGAACGTTATGTTGAAATGTTCGAACATTTTACGATCGCCAATTTATGACCTGCCACTCTGCGTGCCGGAGTTGTTGATGACCGTTTTGGGTCCGTCTTGCAGCCAGGAATTTCTGAACATTGTTCATGAATACGCCCGCCCCGTTATCCGAGGCGTTCGTCAGCCAGTGGCGATCGAGACTGGCAAATTTTTATTCGACGACGATTTTTGGAACATGTGCCTTCGTCAACTTGGGGCATGTGTATTCAAGCCAGACGTTCCAACCCAACGAGTCGGTACACATCCATGGTCCATTGAGGAAGAAGACAACATGCGTCTGCACGCGACTGGGTTGGACGAGTATGTCGAGGATAACCAGCTTTTCTTGGCATACGTCAACTCGGGTAAGTTTAATTTTGATAAAAATACAAAAAGTCTACTAAGTGAATAGGCACGTTTCATTATTTCGCTTGTACATTCATTTGCATTTTCAAAGGTAAAGCCGCATGGTGATTTGATTTACTTTTCACTAAGAACATACCAATCAATCATCTAACTTCAGTACGGCAGTATCGCAGCCAAACTTATATTTTTTAAACCTTTTTCAAATTCGAAATATATCGTTTGTAAAAATGTGTGACATTGATGGAGATGAGGTCATGAAGTTTTTAAAACTGTTCTATCCGGCGGTGAATGGATACAAGGAAGAACTAAAAGAATTTTTCAGCAGAAATGCTGTGGGGTCTATCTTTACCGATGAAGATGAAGAGTTTCATGGTGCCGACGAAATCGCCGATGAGTTACAGGTACTTTAACTATTAATACTTATCATTTCGACGCATAAGTATCTCACTGCGTTATCAGTGAAATATTTTTTTTTAGATCTTCTTTGTTGATTTATGGTCGCGAGAAAACCAACAATTGTTGCTTTAAAAAAATGTATTCTCTCTCTCTCTCACTCTCTCGTTCTCTTGCTCCCTATCTTCATCCCTTTCTCTCGCTCATTCGCTTTCTGTGCTCAAAAATTCGAACATTTCCTTCTCTTTGATTTTTTTAAAACTGAAACTCGTTCTATTGCGTTTTTGCAGAGATTATATAAACCTCTCCCGATGGAATATGCACCAGTGCCGAGTTTATGTTTTGTGGTGCCCTGAGGCAAAATGGTGCCCTTTGAATTTTTTTTTAAATCAGTTGCAATTTTAACACTGTTTCAAATGTTTCACTTAAATATTAGTACAAAGTTCAACACTCTTCATGTTTTATATTCACCATTGAGGATGTAAATTTTCAACAGCGAAGTGGCAATACACACCACACAATCGCAATGAGACTTCTTAATTCGCTATTCGTGACATTACGACAAGACTCGAATTGGAAGTTATGTTCAAATAAACGATAAATTTAGTTTTATAACTAAATTGAACAAATTGAACATCGATCAAATCTCAAAAGGCTTGTAATAAAATTGCATCCTTCTATGAAAATAGTCTTGATGCAAACGAATTGATTTCTGAATGCAAAATCGTCAAACAATATTTCTTCGAAAGTTCCGGTACTCTTGTTTCGCACGCTTCAATCCATTTGAAAATCCATGAAGAACAACTTCAAGCCGTTTTCCCGAATATTGATGTTATGCTGCGAATTTTTACATCTTTGTTCATTAAAAACGTGCCAGATGAACGTTCTTTTTCGAAGGTAAAATACATAAAAGATACATTGCGGACGGATAATGAACTGAATGCATTTGCCTTGATGTCGATTGAAAACGAAGTTTTGGATTCTTTAGATATGGATAAAATAATAGAAGAATTTGTTTTGTTGAAGAACCGAAGAAAAATAAAGTGGTTATCTAGATTCAATTGAATATAAGTTAATTAAGTCTGGATTTTAATTTTATATGCAACATGCAGCAAAAAAAAATAACAGTAGGTATTATTGCGGTGCGCAAATTTCCTGTATTTATTTATTTTTAATGCGAGCGGTAGCAAGCGAGATTTCTTTTCAAAAACAGCACTTTATGGGGCACCATAAACAGCTTTTCAGAGCATGATTATTTTTCTTAGGGACACCAAAACATCAACATTTTTTTTCATTTTCTCTCTTTGTGGTGCCCCCAAATGCGTAGTGCCCTGAGGCAATTGCCTCAATCGTCTCTATAGTTAACGCGATACTGCAACGAAAAGGAACAACCAGACATTTATGTGCATTCTATATTTAATTCCAAAGAGATAATAAATACTGTTGCATCTGTTGAATTTTTTCTCATCATTTCGTCAAAATTATTATAATATAAGACATACTTTTCTATTTCAGGGTATCAGCTCTGTCCATGACAGCATGTTCGTGGTCAAAGGTGTAAAGCACGGGTTCCAAATATCGCATATTATACACCGGGGCGTTGAAAAAATACTTTAATGGGAATCATAATTGTATGTGCGGCAGCTTGAGACATGTTTTTCCTTTTTCGTTTTTCGAACCACGCAACACACACACATAAAAAACACTTGGACGCATGTCACGCATTTCGGTTATAGTTTAATTACTAGGTGATTTGAATGAATGAAAAGAAAGTGAAGAGAAAAAAATACAAAGGAAACAAATTGTTTCAAACAATGTCGATAAAATATGAAACATAAGTCGATAAAATACAAAAAAAAAGAGAAAAAAAATTGAAATTGATACAAAATGTCGATATATTACTGTGTAAATCTTTTTTCTACGAATTATAATAAAACGGAACATAAATTTTGAATCAAAAATCATGAAGAGTGATCCAGTTCAAATGCCAATCACACATAAACACACATATTCTCACATGCAAACGAAAAAAGAGCAAACAGTAAATAAAAACAGGCAAAATTAATTATTCTAAAGAGTACGGTATAGCAACCAACAAAATCAAACAAAAAAAAAAACTAAAAAAAACTAAACAAACACAATTAAGTTTTGATAAGGGGCAGTGAAAAAGATATTATAACCGAAAAATCAGAATTTCAATTATTGTTATACCTTTTTTTAATTAATTTTCCGCCACCTCAAACCAATTTTTAGATTTTATCGAAATGTACATTTACTATTTTTTTATACAATAAATTATTTGATTCTCTTTTTTCCCTTGTTAAAAGTCGGTGGATGTTTCAATTGATCACAAATTTTTATGAAAAAAAAAACCAATCCATCCCTTTGCCGCATTTGTGAGTAGTTTTTCCCATTTTTAACGTCACAATGGAAGTAGAAAAAGAACAGTGAAAACAATGTTACCATTTTTTTTGCAATAAAAAAGTAAAATCGATTTGAACAGAAGGAAAAACCATCCGAAAAATTTGCTTCATCCCAATCGAACGAAAAAAATGCATTCAGGATAACTGTACTTTTAACTCTTACCCGGTGTTGTGGAAGTGCTTGTGGTTGTATCGGTAGCCCGGTCTTTAAAGGAACCATGAGTCGTTACAGTATTTTGGAATTCATCTGTTGTCAATGAATTGCTCAGTAGGTGTACACTGGCTAGAATTTGGTATGAAATAATTATTGGTGCCATATCCACTGAACAGTTAATGTTCAACTTACCGGCACTCGAATAGCCCACCAAAAAAATAAGAATCGCGCTGAATTTATGTCCCATTTTCTTTTTAATTCGCTACCAATAAATTCTTTGTGGATGAGACAAATCACTTCAATTTGAACAACTAGAATGAATGCAAATTACAATGTATGCAACAAAAATGTAAACTAAAATCGAACATCAAACGAAATGAACATCTATTTCGGTTGAAGATTGAATATAATCTGGATTGTTTCAATTGGGTAGGCGTAAATTATGGTGTTATCATATTAGTTTTATCGGCACAAAATTTCAAATCGGACATGCGCGATTTTTTGCATGCAAAAATATTTTGTTGGTTGTATCAACTAAAACTTTTTCATAGAATTCAAAAACTGTGACAACCAACAATGTTTGCAATCTGTTTTTTTCTTCTTAAAAACTGTAAACTAGGCTATATAGACGGCAATGAAGTGGTAAAATGCATTCAGAATAACTTGATCTCTGTAGAATATAACAATAAACTTTATTAAACATATTTTTTTGAATAAATTGATCGGATTTTTTGTTAAAAAGGGTTCTAATCCGTATAAGTTTATCGAAAACAAAATCTGGCTATAAATTATCAATTTTCTCGTTGAAATGATTAACCATTTTGGTAAAGTGTACAAAATTGGTCAATTGAATTGCATCATCTTTGGCCACCCAACGAAATGCGGTGTGTTCATGGGACAGTTGTGGATCCTTTTTTGCGTCTAAGAGTTCGGCGCGAAAATATGTAGTGGTCTACGTGTGAAAGTTTTGAGAAGAAGGGAATTGTTGCCAATTGTGTGACATTGAACTGGAGGTAACGTATTGATAGGCAATCATCAATATAATCCAACTTTTTGTATTGACAAATAAAACACCAACACAGACACACGCATCGACAAATGTGTTGGAGTGAATAACAAGACCCGAACTGAGATACACAAACAAATACTAGACTCCATTCTTATCGTTCATTAAGTTATCGTAGGTCATTACAGTAAAACCAGTTCAATGTGCTCTTGAAATGGATGCATCTCAATCGATTTTAGCCAATTTACACTGGAGAAAAGTACATACAAAGAAACTTTGTTTATCTCGATAACGACTAAAATCATTGAGTTGCATTTGCACTGCTGTCAATAATACGATCGCTTATTCACAGTCGTGCTGAAAAGCCCATTAATCCAGCATTTCGTTTACAAACACACATACTTTATAAACACTAAAACAGTTACAAAACCATACATACGGTTAAGTTGTTGATGCCTCTATCCGCAATCGTCGAGCCTACTGTCGACAACGTTAAACGCACTTAAACAAACGTAGTCAAAACATGAATATGTACAAACGTCTCGTTTTCACTTTCTGATTTGCATCTTTGCTCGATTTTTTGTGCGAAACGATTTTTCTCGTTTCATTTTTACGTTCTGTCTCATTGATATTGGGTGCAAATTTTGTGATTTTTCTTTCTAATTTTCGTAGTTTTGTTTTGTTTTCAATAAAAATGTCTGAAACATATTTTGTTGGTGTTGATGTTGGTACAGGCAGCTGTCGAGCTGCGCTGGTCGATTCAACTGGCCGTGTTCACAAAGTGCAAGTTAAAGAGACAAAAACATGGAATCCACTGCCGGATCATTACGAACAATCATCCGATAATATTTGGAGGGGAATCTGTGAATGTGTGCAGACGGTAACTCATGATTGTCCAAAGGAGAAAATCGCTGGTATTGGTTTTGATGCGACATGTTCGCTGGTAGCCGTTGACAAAAATGATAAGCCATTAACAGTGAGTACAACGGGTGATAATAATCAGAATATAATTTTGTGGATGGATCATCGTGCTGGAAAAGAGGCAAGTCAAATCAATGACACAAAACATGAGCTGTTGAAATGTGTTGGAGGAAAAGTTTCATTGGAAATGGAGATACCAAAAGTGTTGTGGTTGAAATCGAATCTGAATGAGCAGTGTTGGTCGAAAGTGGGCAAACTTTTTGATTTACCGGACTTTTTAACGTGGAAATGCACAGGAGACGATACACGATCGTTGTGTTCAATCGTTTGCAAATGGAACTATGATGGAATCAATCATACATGGTCCCGTGATTTCTTCGAGAAACTCGGCTTGACAGATTTGTGTGAAAATGATTTTGCGATTTTGGGTAAAAATGTAACGACGCCTGGTGCTGCCATTGGGCAAGGACTAAATGAACAAGCTGCTCGAGAGTTGGGATTGAATGTTGGAACGCCGGTGGCGGGATCGATGATTGATGCTCATGCCGGCGCTTTATGTCTGCTAGGTTGTCATGCTGAGGGTGTTAATGAGTCGATCTCATCGAAAATGGCTCTGATTTGCGGCACTTCGTCATGCCATATGTCGGTGGAAAAGGAATTGATTTGGGCTTGTGGTGAGATGCAATTAGAGAAGATTTTTTGCAATGCAAAAAAGAATTATTTGAACAATTTTCAATTCAGGCATTTGGGGACCATATAAAGACGCTATTTTCCCAGGATTTTACCTGCACGAAGGTGGCCAAAGCACCACTGGTTTCCTTTTGGATTACATTGTCAAGAGCCATCCCGCCTATAAAGAAGCACTTGAAAACGCCAACAAATTGTAAGTTAATTTTTGAACTGATGGATCCGATGAATTCCCTACAATTAATTGCAATTCCATTTTTTGTTCACACCTGAATTTGGTAGACATGTCTTTGAATATCTCAACCATCAACTATTCCGAATGGCTAAGGAGCAAAAATTGAGCAGTGTACATTTCTTAACGGAAGACTTCCACGTTTGGCCTGATTTGCACGGAAATCGATCACCATTGGCCGATTCAACGATCAAAGGCATGATTTGTGGTCTCACCATGTCGTCAACCATTGATAATTTAGCACTTACTTACCTTGGCTTTATTCAAGCATTATCTGTAAGTGATTATGAAATCGATTTATTGTGATTCAAAAGAAAACTTAATTTTTGTTTTCTTTCAAAATGTTTCACTTAATGGCCCTTTTTAAATCTCCCTTTTAGTATGGAACTCGGCATATTTTGGATCAACTGAAAGAGAGTGGTCGAAAACCATTCCATTCGCTGTTGATCTGTGGTGGATTGCGAAAGAATCAATTGTTTGTGGAGACGCATGCTGAAGCATGTGCGTTGCCGGTGTTGGTGCCCGATGAAGAAGAAATGGTCCTCGTTGGATCGGCGATGTTGGGTGCCTGCTCAGCCAAAGTGTTCCCATCTCTGGAATCCGCCTCAAAGGGAATGTCAAGCCGATGTGCAGTGGTTCGACCGAATCCAACGCTTCGCAACTATCATGAACGAAAATACAAAGTGTTCCGAATGATGGTCGAAGATCAATTGAAATATAAAGAAATCATGTACTCATCCTAAATCCAGACGATATTCTCATTCCATTGCCAAAGTGTAAATAAACTGGAAACATGCGGAAAAACGTAAACAAAGTAGTCAGAATATTAAAAGCAAAACTTTTTTCATATGCGAAACTGTTTTATTCTCCCTCCTAATTAAAAACAAGAACGTTCAAAGCAACATTTTTATTATTTACAAAGCATCTAAAAGCCCAATCCAAAATCAACAGTTTTTTTTTTCAAGAGGTTTTTATATAACTACATAATATTGTATGGTTAACGGTTGTTGCAAATTCGACCTCTGTTGATCCCGTTTGCTTCAAATTCGTTTGTTTTGAGTAAATTACACATTGCAACGTTCATTTGTGAGATTGTTTAGTACTTCGTCTCAACTAAGGAACTGTGTCTATATGGCGGTTGATTCACAATCAAAATTCACGAGATAAATGCAACTGATTTATTATCAATTGTTGCCCTACACACCGGGCAACTAATCTTAATTTTAGCCGAACAATCCTCACAAAGGCATACATGGCCGCAAGGTAAGCAAATCACCTGTGAAATAGAAAAGCAATTTTTGTCAGTGAAATTGTCATTGATTGAATAACAGATGAAGTCATACTTCTTTTGGGTTTTCAACACAAACAACACATTTCTCATCGTCTCTCAATTCACGTGGCTGTGCCCTTGATTGTTGCCTTCGTTCACGGCGCGCCTTTTCCAGTGACTCTTTTAATTTCCGTTCGACACGCTCTTGCTTTTTGCGCAAATAAATTTTTCGAATAATTATTGCGGTCAAAATGCCAGCAATCGTACCGCAGATGATCACTTTTGATCTGAACAAATTGAAAAAAAATAATTAAATAAAAGGGAAAAAAAGCTGAAATCCAAATTCGCTTACAGCATTCCATTTTTGGCTTGTTCAAATCGACGAATTAATGAACTTTTTGTGGCTGTTGTCAAAAACATTGGCCCAATGTTTGATTCCTGTAATTTCAAATGATTTCCATCCAATTCCAATTCGCCAACAGCTGTTATGAAACTGCCATCACGAAGAATTTCCTCGGTGGTTTGCAAACCTCGTTGTCGAATACCCGAGAAAAATCCAAATACATGATCGAAAAATGATAACGATGACGGTTCATAGCTGTCGTGGATGATATCCAAGTCTGAAAAATCGAAAATGTAACGAATTTTTTTTCAACAAAGACTTTTAAAAGTCAAAACAATTGCGTTTAAGTTTTTTTTCAGTACCTAAAATTTCAGCAGACAATGCGTCGATTATTTCAATTCCAACGTCTTTGTTCGTTACTTTGAATGGCACTTCACTTGATGAAACATGGAATAGTTTTCTGTTTTCTGTCCAAAATCCAGCAAAACCTCTGGTTATTCGATGTTCACTACGAAAAAAAATGGAATGCAATTCGAATGAGTGGCATTTTTTTCTCTTTAACTCCTTTTTGTTGAGCAATCAACAAAGTTTCGTTAAACAATTGATGGACATCAATCGCGTAGATACCAATTTTCAGTGGTGAGACTCACTTGACTTTAATCACTTGCAATACTCCGGTCACCGATGGTGACATAATGCTCTGTAGAGGTTTTCCGATCGGTTCAACTGTGCCCCGAACGATGGCATATGGGATTTTTCGGTTCTTTTGTGCTCCAACATAGTCGTTAAGGTCTTTGTCGATGGCCAACTGAGGTGCTTCCTAGAATAAAACACAACAAAGTAGTGAAAATCGAAGCATTTTTGTGAAAATAAAGCGTGAAGAACTACCTTCAATGCTTTAATAGTGTTCTTATGGTTGTGATAGCCCTTGAGACACAGTCCAAAGATAATGACATCGATGCCCAGCACGATTGCCTCTTGTAAATAATCCATTCCGATACTGTTGTTCATTTTCTACTCTCTCTCTCTCCTCTTCTTTTGTTTATTCAAATTGCGTCGAATTTTGAGGTTAGAATAGTTTATGTAATAATTTATTTGTGCAATTTGAATTTCAATGATAAAACATCACTTTGTTTTGGAAAGACTTTTTTTTCGTTTAAATTCAAAACTCAATGTTTACACAAATTCATTTTCACAGCACGTAATACATTTGCTCTGCTCGATATCGATGGGCCTTCAGTTGTGAGAAATGTCAGATGAGAATGACAGCTATTAGATTTGGTGCGTATGTGTGAGTGTGTAGATTAGCGCCAATATACGAAATTTGAGGTAACATTTTAAATTCGATAGAATATAATTGTATTGACTGTTATGGAGTGGTCATTCGAAATCGATCTCTGCCGGAAATAAATATTTTGAAATAGAGAAACACATTTCCGACTTATTCTTTGAGGTACACGCAAATCTTTATTTCTTTGATCGGTCCAATTCACAATTAGTAGATTATTTTATTACTTCATTCATAATTCTCTTTGTCTAACAAATATGATTTTTATATGTTTTGTCTTAGGTTTTGTTTTTGCTATGTCTATCGTCTCTTTTTTTTTGATTTCTCTAAAGGTCAAATACTCTTTTACAATGGAAAATAGACCGTAACGGTTTTGTTGAATGTTTTGTTGCTTTGAGCTGTACTTTTTTTTCCTTTCGATTAATAACAATGAAATTCCTAGCGAATTGTCCACGAATATTTCGTAAGACAAGCCATCTAACGTCCAATCAAATACTACGAATACATTTTTTTTGTTCATTGAAATTTTGGTTAATTTGCTTTTTGTATTTTAGTTATGGAATGTAAATTTTGATATAAAAATCAAGACATGAAAAGAAAATAATAATTTGTTAATTTTTTTTTTAACCTAATCTCTGCGAGTCAATAATATATATATATATAAGATAACAATACTTTCTTTCTGTCGATATTTTGTATGCGGCGGTTGAACACTTTGTTGTGAATGATTGGAAATAATATTGAATGTGCGTCGTTCCATCCAGTTCAATCACTTGGCTTTCCTTCTTCTTTACAATGACTTCTTGGAGTGAATTCATGTTAAAGCTTTCTCTTTGAACTGTTTTCAGCCTGGTATTTTCTGCGTTCATCTTTATTCTACTTCTTTTCTTTACTATCTTATTCAATGTAATGTAAAATTGTTGGATTCGATTTGTCTGAATGTTACCCGAATATAAATATACTTGTTTCGTCGCTTCTTGAAAATAGTTCAGTGTGCTTTGTTGTTTTGTTTTGACTTGTTGGAATCTTAAAGATTTTCTTTCTTTCATACAAAAATAAATAACGGCATTCATCAATGCGCTCTAGCCTCTCGATTTTGCCATTTTTTTTTCTTCTTTACTTGCTTGGACCATCGAACAGCTCTTTGATATCAAGTAGCGCCCGTTCAATTTGTTTTGCAAACTTCTCTGAATCCTAAAAATGAGAATTGGGGAAAAATTGATTAAATTTTAGAAAAATAAGTTTTAGGATGGATTCCTTAGGAAAATGAACATAAAAAGAAATGAATCGACAAGATTTACCGTCAGCGGAGAGTTTCTTTTGGATGATATGTGGAAGAAAATAAGATTTTCGCCGGCAACGATGTAAGATACGCCGTATCCATCATCAGCAACGGGTCCAAAACCGCCTGAAATAAATTGGAATGTTTGGAAATGATGTATTTATGCTTGATAAAGGATTTCAATTAATATTGCATTGATAATTACCTCCTGCGCTGATACAGTTTGGGTATTTACGCAAGTCCATTTTATTGGTTTGACCGTGCGGCGTTTGACTGGTCGACAATCGCCATGGTTCGCTGAGCACCTCATTTAGGAATGGCGAATCAACTTCCAAATACTTGGACACAACGTACAAGCAAAACAGATGTCGATCGATTCCTTTGCCGCACATCGCATCTTGATAGCCCTTTTGATGTTGTTTAGCGGCAATGCGCAGCAGTTCAATGCGTTTTTCAGCCTTTGACAAATAATAAATGATTTTTGTAAACAATTTTCGTTTTCACGCTAGCTAATTTCAAAGTATTGTTCGCTTTTGATACGCATGCATATCAAATTTGTATTCAATTCAAATGGAACTTCTTGTTCAAAATTCATTTTTCAATACTAATTTAAAAATTAATTAAAATAAAAAAATAAATGTCTTCTAATTTACCGTTGTATTTTCATCGAGCATGGATTTGACCCAAGCAGCTGATTCGATAGTGCATGGTCGTACAGTTTCTGTACGTCCTTCACGGAATAGTCGAGTCATCGATGCTTCATACGTCAATGAAAAGCGGCCAGCATCACGGTAATAAGCCAATTGTAGCGCCATTTGAAGGTAGGCGTCGGGTGAAAGGTGGCATTTTTTCATGAAACCCTTTCCATAATGATCGTGCGCATAAATGCGTAGGTGTAGATCTCTGATGAGAATTTGTGCATCCGCATTTGCCTCATTAATGGCGGCTATACATTCGGGACTTTTTAGATCCCATGCCATTCGTTTTGGTGTTGGTGGTATGAATTCAGGCTGTCCAATACAATCACCATTCTCATCGTAGCCATTTTGTAGAACTTCTTCCATCACAACGAATTCCCAAACATTTGACATAACAGCTGCATCGCCCCTGTTGTACAAATAAAAAAGTATACAATTGGAATATCAATGCGAAAAAAACAAGTTAGAAATTCAATCAAAGCCAAATAGAAAATATCGACGAAAAAACGTTCCCTTACCATGAATGTTCAGCATTGAAACCGATTCGTCCATTTGTACCGATGCATAGATTGAAACTCTTATCAAACCATCTGTTGTGTCCGTTGCCATGCAACATGGCTTTGCCAAATGAGTCTAGCTGAGCACCTTTGTAGATATCGGTTTCGTAGTCTTCGTCATCAAGCGATACAACGAATGCGGCCGATTCAATGGTGTGAAGTGAAATGCGGTTGATGCCTTTGTTGAACATTGAATTTCGTGTTTGAGCCCATTTAGTGCGATTCCAAGCCGTTAACGAAGCAAGCAAATCCTCACCTGGTGACGATGGATCCTCCGATTTAAGAATTTCTTCCATTTGACTGCAAAAATTAAAATACTCCAATGAAAAAAAAAAAAAAAAAAATTGAAAACCATACCCGAATGACACGAAGCGGGAATGGACTTGTTGAGGAAAAATCGCACACAGACTAAGTTAATGTGGTTTTTATAATGGCGATTCGTACTTACACTTGAATTTCGCTAGGCCTCAACAATCGGCCCTTGTGATAGATGATAACCTTGAAGTAGCGTCCTTTGTGTATCACAACGATGTGATTCGAGTCCATGTAATGAATGATTTTGTCGGTTTCAACTCCTGGAACTCGAACGGTATTAAAAATGCGCTCATACTGCCATGAGCACAACGGGACTAATCCTTGAGCCATGATCTAAACTCAATGCCAAACAATAGTTTACTTAGTACATTGGATATTAAATTTATTTCGTAGAGCAATAAAAAATACCAGCCAATTTGACTAGTAAATTTGCCAGACAAAAATCCAATGAAAAAAATTTACCGGTTGAAGTTCTTGTCTCTCGACCAAACGACGGAATTGTAGCAAAAGATTGATACCCATGGCCGCACGAGCCGATTGCTTGCGTGTATTTTCGAGGAAAAGTGCGTCGATGCCATAAAAATTGCTGTTGACCATCAATGGTGAACGGCCGCGCAAGTACACGTATTCTTCCCACCAATCCGACACATAGTTTGCCGACCACCAGCTCTTCAACACCAGATATTTCTGCAGCTTTGGTGCAATGGTTGTTTCAAATTCTTTTGCCAATTGCTCCATTCGCTTGTAATTGTCATCGTCAAGTAGCGGTCGAACGGAGCGTAAATATCGTTGCATTGTGTCGTGTACAGAGGGTAGCGGGAGATTTGGCAATGAACCTTGAAAACTGTACAAAGAAGGTGTATTCCATGAGGAGAAAATTCTCGTTGCTCCAGCCCATAGCTGTGTGGTGAGTGAGATTTTACTGCCTTTTTCGCGTGATTCATACATCCAACCTTTGTACATGAGCAACAATTTCAAAGTATTTCGCATGACGAAGCAAATCGTCAGCCATATCGCGAGACCCATCAAAAAACATGCTAACAACTGCCATGGTAGTGTATCGCTGTAAAATGTGTAACATTCTGATTGTAATTACATTGAAAATTGCAAATCGTGAATATTGATACGAAAAAAATGACATGAAGTGCAGCCAAAACATATCCACTTACCCGGGAAGCAGCGAGAGAATAAAATTGATTGTATCGAATTTAGTTTTACCGGTGAGATGTAGGCCAGCCAAAATGGCTGTGATGATCCAAAGACTATGTAAATGAGCTGGATAGGCACCATTTCGTAGCCCATTCTAAATGAAAACAACAACAACAAAATCAAATAATTACTCAGAAAAACGAGTTTGGCATTCTCATTGAAAAGTTTGTTCGTTTTTGTATGAGCAACAATAAATGTTACGAGCAATTAATTGTGGTGGCAATTTTCTGCACGCGTTCTATCAATCCCACTGTGAACTTTGCGCCCAGCCATTAAAGATAAGAGAAAAAAATGCAACAACCGACGGCAAAAGTCTGTTCCATCGATTGATTGCGTCACAAATTTGCGCGCACTAGATAACTATCTTGTAGATACTTATCACATCAGTGCAATGTTCGATTTAATTTTTTTTTTATTATTATAAATAAAGATCGGACTATCGAACCATGTCTACTCACACAAAATTACTTACTCTTAAACGTGCGAAACGCTTCTTCCACGATCGAACACCTGAGTCCCAAATCAAATCAAGCACTTCACGATCGTAATTGATGTCCCATCCTTCGTGTGTTATTGAAAATGAGAATGCAACAGCTTGATGCGCTTCAGCCATTCCACGGTCTCTCGTTTGTCACACGAAAAAATCAGAAGCAAAAAAATGTGGCGAAAAATCGAAGGAAATCCGACACAAAACACTTTTCGAACGGTTTTTGTTTTCAATTGTGGTGCGTTCACTTGGTTAATATTTGGATAAAACTTTCGTTGCTATTGTGGCAGTGACTTTTAAGACACAATTTTTTCTATTATGTGCTGTTGATTGACAGCGAAAAAAAACGAACGAAAAAAAAAAAAAAAAAAAATTTGTCAACTTTCAACTTTTGTGCGTTGTTTTGTTGAACTTGAAAATAAAAATCTGATATGAGTCAATGGATTTGCTGCGAATGCCAATAAATTTTTATGCTCTTACTTCTATGCGAATTTCGTATGTCTCATCGAAGTAAAGTCCACATTTTTCCAGCCGATAGAAAAATGCGCATTTCGTGAATCAAAGTGAACAGGATGAATTTTCCACACATACAATTTTCGCAAGCCGAAGAAGCAGAAAGAAAAAACCAACGATTCGTTTGCTGTTTCGTTGTATCGTTGAACGCGACAGCAAAAGCGAAGAGAAAAAACGGTAACTACACCGGATTTAATTTACAGTCAAACCGAAAAACCAATTTTGAAATGCGTTATTTTGTGTTTTGTTTTTGCATTTGTTTATTTCGAATTACCATAAATAAAAACCAAGCGTTTGACAGCTCACACAAATGTGAAAACGGACTACATGAACGACTGGGTTTTTTTTCTTCTAGTATTTGCAGCGTGCGGTAGTCTCCGTAGCGCCACACATACTTTTGCACATCGTATCGTATCTTTTGTATGCATTCTCGTTCGCGCTCAGCACCCATTTGTCACACACTCGCACACTAACTCACTCACCGATATCGATATCAGCCATATCGGTGTGTTCATGAGCTGCTGGTCTCTGTGCAGACAGCACGAACACACACGATCAATGGACGGTACACGCACATGCGTCAATATAAAATTACGTTGTATATATTGGCACTGACTGTAACGACGTTTCGATTTTGGCCAGGCAAACGGGCGAGAGTGTATGAGTGTGAAATGGATTCGTTCGAAACAATTTGGCGGTTTTCATAGTTTCGGTTTAATTTGAAAATGTTCTTCATTTGAAGATGCGGTTCAAGCTGGAATTTCAATTTAAATTTACAGTTGAACGACGAAAACCAAACTCCCGTGGATTCTAGTGAATTTCTATAGCATTTTTTTTTATTCGTTTTCTATAAAATTATATGCACAGGATTGTTAAAAGATGCTGTTGAATGTCAATGTTTCGATTTGTCGTTCGTTAACGCACAAGTTTTTTTCTTCTTCGATTTCTACAAAAAATACTCCGATTGCTTTGCATAAGTTTAGGATAATTCATTCCAATTATTACACCCGTATAAGTTTTTGACTTGTCTTTCGTTTTAGCTGATTGTAATTTAGCATGAGAAATATCAATTTTACCCCAAATGGTTCGGCACATGCATATAGGATTTTGGGTTTTTCGATTTCTATTTCTCTTCTTTCATTCGTGGCGCTATTTCTGACAAGCGGTTGGCATGTATTGGTGACAGAAAAACAAAATCAACAACAATAATCCAAATAAATAAAAACCTTCGGACACTTCCGAAGATGACATTCGACAGCAACATTTTGAACAACCCTGTGATTCGTATATTTCTCGAACAAGAGCTAAAACAAACTAGATAAAATATGTTCTTTTTTCACGTCGATTCGTGATGTATGTTTTCTTCTTCTGTGTGTGTGTGTGTATTGAAAATTGATTTCGCTTGAATTGCTTTTTAAATAAACTTTGTCTTTGAATTTATTTAAATATTTCTAATTATTCCACTTTGTATTTCAATTGGCGTAGTAATTCTCTGCTTTACGTTTGTATTCCATTCAACGGCATTTAGATAGAGTTTCTCTGTTCTAAAATAGTTTCATCTCTGGTTTCATATCTCTGATTTTATTGTGTTTTTTTCTCTCTTTTTTTCTCTTCAGTTAAAACTAAACCATTTTAATTCGCTTCAAGCGTACCTTTATAATCCCTAACATTAATGTAATATAGTTTTTTTTCTCTTCTTTTTTTGTTTGTTTCAAAATACAATTTCTCCCATAAAATTGGTTTTGCCTGTGTTTTTTTTTGTTTGTTTGTTGTGTGTTTTGTTGGCTAGTATGGCATTTTGTAATCGCTCGTTCTCCTTTCCTCCCTCAAACGGATGATTTTGTTAACAATTAAAAATATGAACACCGATTGATGGTTTGCTGTTCTTCTTGTTGTTGTTTCGAGTATGTACCGTCCTCTATGATGTGTTGTGTTTTATTGTTGTTGTTAGCCATTCTGCGCGCAGCATTCTCATTTACAGACAGACAAAACGATAAATTTTTCTGAAATTTCCAACGCTTGATGTATGTTTATTGGGGATATTTGATTGGTGTATTTTGGTTTGGTTCTATTTGTACGCTTCGTAGAGTGTCCATGCACAGAATGCGGTTGCTAACAGTGTTACGGACCGATGTAGGTATTTTGTGCGAGTATTTTTCGTATAAACTAATGCTACTGGTGATGAGAAATTTTGGAAGTCGGGTATTTTTTCTAATTTCTTCGGATCCGTCTCGACCTGTTGATGGCAAACCAATTAAAGAAGGAAAAAGACATGAGTACTGGAATCAAAAATCATTTTTAAGTGGTATTAATAAAATGAAATGATCAATTTTCGGCAAAAAATCTCGTGTGTAAATAAAATGACTAAGAGTTACTCAGTTGTATGCAGCGGCAAACAACTAAGACTGGCTAAATTGGCTGAATTCAGACCAAATTCACTTTCAGCTATTTTCTTTTTTCAGACAGACGACTAATTTCGGACATTTTAGCTGAAGAGTAACTATCAGGCAACTAGCCAAAAGTCCAAAATGAATGGGCTAGCTCCTCAGTCATTACAATTTCCACATGAGATAGTCAATTTTCATCGAAATTTGATCGATTCCCAAGCATCTCACCTGATATTGACAACAATAATCGACATTCCAGCTAACTGTATAGAGTCCGGTGCAGAAAATCGAAATCGCACACAACGGTGCACTGAACACCGGCCGTTCCGGCATTATTGCACCGCATACGATCGATGCCAAACCACTAACCACAGCCGTTTTGTGCAAGCAATTTCCCACCCGAATCCATCGTGCCGTTTCATCGCCCAAACGTTGCGGTTCAATTATGATGTATTTCACTTTGGCTTCGAGTGCTTTTTCTAGCTCATTTTCGAATGTATCATGCTCATCGCCTTCGTACACCTCACGAATAACTTGTGTGGTTGTGGATTTATCCTCGCTGCACGCACATTTTATGGAGAGAGAGAGAGAGAGAGAGAGAAAGAAATGGAATAGCAACAATGAAAAATCAATTAGTAAATCAGTAATCAATCGGACTAACAAAGCGCATTAAACAGAACGAAACAGAAAATCAAAACATCAACGCAATGCAAATTACAATCATCGCTCATGCAACGAAATATTGGGTCCATCAGTAAAATAATTTGACAACTAAAAACAAAACCGAACATTGATATCAAAGTGTTTGAAATGCAAACGAAAAGAAAAACACCGAAACCATTGAAATGATAAAATATGCGTATGCTAGATTCAGAAAAAGTCCTGTCAATATATGTTGACAGAGAGTGTGTTTATGTGCGAGAGAAATAGAGCGAACGAGTTTTTTTTGATGGCTAAAAAAATTGCTATCTTAAACTACTTGGATAATATTGGATTAATCTCTTACTCGATTGGACTCAGAGGTTTCGATGTATATTGACTGAATGACATTGTTTGTGTATGTGTCTGTGTGTCTGTTATTTTATTTTGGTTATCCTTATGTTACTTTGTTTTACGGTTTATTTGTTTTTTGCACAACGTGTTATCGTGATCTCGAGCGTTTCGAATATGGGAAATGTATGATAAAAGGTTCTTCTGGTAGTTCGCAACAATGTTCAAATCCTGGATTAGCTAATAATTAAATTGTTTGTTTATCAATTAGGTGTGTGCACATCTTCACAAAATTCATGTGGACGTGATGCGTTTTGAGCAATTGAAGAAAAAAAAATGCAATGAAATTTTTTTTTTCTGGCACAATGAGACTGCGGCAATTTGTTTCTATGTATATTGCTGTGTTGTTGTACGTTTGAGATCAACATTGAAAACAAAACAAAAACACAAAAACCGAACGAAAAAATAAAGCAAAATGAATGAACAAAGCTCAATTAAACAGCGCCGACACAATATAAAACAGAAGAAAAATAAATAAATAAAGACAAATGACCAAAGTGGCGCGAATTGTTGCTAGCGTATATGTTTGCGTAAGTGTGTATGTATTTTTTTATCTATACATCCATCTATACATATCATATATATTTATAGAGATGTGCTACCGATGTCGTAGTAACCGTCTTTATCTATGAATTTGCATGCCAAGGTTATGTCACACAATGCACAAAACTTTTTAACTTATCATGTGTTTCGTTCGTTTGCTTCGTTCTTATTTATGTCTCATGTTCAATTTCAACTAATTCGGATCTCAACGAAAATAGAAATGAAAAGGAGGAGTCGCATACAGTTTCCATGTCGGCCAACCATGCACAATTGCACATTCAATAATAATTTTCGATAATATGATAATGGTAATACAATAAATGTCAATTCACACACACACACACACACTCAAAAAATAAATGTTTATCTATAGGCTGAATTGCTTTCGATCTCCATCGTATGTGATGATGCTCAATATGAATTCGAAACCATATCACTTTTCTATACGTGATAACAAAAACGTACAGAGTAGAAGGAAAAAAAAACGCGTCGAAAATAAAGACAAATCAAAATAGCAAACAACAACAAAAAAATGATTGACTTAAAATAATGACTAAATATTTGGCAATACTTGGTTGAGTTCGAGTGATTTTTTGATGAATTTTTCCGTATTTTTTTTTTCACTTTTTACGTTAGTATATGAAGAGCCAATTTAAAAAAAAAAGTCCACGAATGATAGATACTAAACAACCACATATGATGCTAACGTAAAATGAATGATATCACAACCACGGTATGGCTACGGTTCATAATTGTTATGTCTACGGGCTATTTTGTACATAAAGTCACAATCAACCGTAATTTGTATCATTTGAATAGCAGACACATTGATCACATGCATGCACACAACACCGAACTATACAACAGCTAAACGATGCGATGATAATGATAACGAAAGACATAATGAAAACAAATCGGCTAACTATCAAATAGTTGCTGATGGTCACATGTGGCTGTGATGAAAAAGGTGGACGAGTATCTAATGAGTGAGTAAATATCGAGAACGAGCGAACAAGCAAGCCAGAACGATAGAGAGAGAGAGAAAGAGAATCAGAAAGGAAATTGAGAGCGAGACAATTGAATGCGAAAATTTGCGGTTACTTTATGTAATGATAACAGCCAATTTTACTTAGTATTCACAATGCGTACGTACTGAATCGAATAAGAATCGATAAAAGCGAATTCTATACACTAGCATGCATCTCAATTGGAAGGGAGAGAAAGAGAGAGAGAGAGATAGAAAAATCAATCTCAATTGGCTTTCATTGATTCGACCGAATTCGTTGTAAATTGATTGTATTTTTTGCGTAAGTAAAGTGCAGTGCTTTTTTCAAGTCGGTGGTGACATGGTGCGGAAAATAAAACGTAACTTGTTCAAAACGTTGCTTTCAATAAGAAACAGACAAGAAAAAAAACCAAATTGAAGAAGATAAAAAAAGACACACAAATTGAAAAAAAAAAAAAACAGGGAAAAAAATTGTTTTTTTCTTCATCGTCTTCGAACGATACACACACACACAAAAAAAAATGTTGCCTTGAAAACGATTAGTTGTGCCCAAAAATAAATCGATTACGAATGATATCGGATATTTTATTGATATCATGTGTTACGCAACAGATACACAGTAAGAGAGAGAAGAAAAAAAGAACTCAACTGGTTCTATTCATTTCAAGTGAAATTCGTTCGCATAGGAGCGTGAAGAAAATGCGATTCATGTGCTATGTGCATGGTGGTGTAACATCACAAATAATCCACACACAGAAGAAAAAAAAATAAAAACCGAACACATCAAATGCTCCTCGAAACGAATGACAAACAGTTGAATTTTTCTTTCCCCATTGTGATTTGATTGGCAAACAGCGAGAAAAAAAAAATACTTATATCGTATGCCCACATTTTGTATTGATTGTTGAAAAAAAAAAATTTCCTCAATATTTTGATCACGAAAATTTTATATTTACCTGTCACTAATGCCGACCATTTCAATGACTTATTTGAGTGAAGAAGTTTATGTGGAAAATGTAAACGCAAAATTACTTCGCACCATACACATACACACACACACTCTCCTGCACCAGGTCCCAGCTGTCAAAACTCTGCGTTCTGTCGAATCGTCGAATGAGCTGAAAAAAGCAGACAGTTTGCGCACCAAACTGTGACTCTCTTGCAGTGGCAAAACAGCTGATTTTCTTTACCACTTTTGCTCCGTTTTGAAATATCTATCTAGCTTTTATTGACGCTCCAAAACAAACCGTTTCTGTCTTCAGCGGAACAGACTTGATCTTTGTTGCAGGAGGAGTCGACGGCGCCTACCTTTGATTTTGTTGAAAAACACCCAATGGAAACACAATCATAAAATCGCCTTTGTTATACCATGTTTTTGTGACGACTCAAATAAACAATGCAAATTGTTTTTTTTACCCACAAGACGTACGAATCTCTATCTGACAAAGAAAATTGCACGTTATCGTTCCCGATGTCTAGTGTTGTCGCATGATTTTCAAAAGATATTTACAATGAAAACAAAAAAAAAGAACTATAAATAGCGATAAAAAAAAAATTGCGTAGAACAAATGCTTGGAATCACGTTAAATGTTTGCAAGTGTTTGCATTTTGTGCGTATTTCCAGAATAAAACAATTCGAATTTGTGTATATATATCGCTTGAATGGATTGGTGCTGGTGCTGCTACTACTTCTGTTGTTATTATTGTGTGTCTTGTGTGCTGTCAAACGTTTGCAACTAGCGTACTCTACATTTTATTCGTGTATTGTTTTTCGTTCTTCGTTTGCAAAGCTGTCACATCAAAAACACACAAACGATGAATCAATCCAAGTAGAAAGGCCTTGCAGTGACATTGCACGGGGACAAGAAACAGACTGTAGTGACATTTGTATTTATGTTTAGATTATTCAATTGTGTTTTTTTTATTTTTGGTGTTTTTCCTACTTCACATTTTTTTTTCTGGACTGTGATCGAGATAAAATAACAATTGATCAAATACAAGAACAAAGAAATTTACAATAAAATGTATTCAACACGAGGATCCGGTCTACGAATCGATCGTGATTTAAAATGCAAAAATGGCTGTGGATTTTATGGGAATGCACAGTGCGATATGCTCTGTTCTAAATGCTATCGCGAAAAGAATATACGACAATTAAAAGGTAACCAAACTGAATTTATATCATCGTTTGGCCTAATCTAACTCGGTGATGTGTTTTCCATTTTGCTAGTAGAGAAAAAATGCGTCAAAGAATCGCCGTTGAAGCGAGAAGTGCAGGCAGTTAAATCCATTTTACAAGGCGGTTCCAGTTCAATGCGATCTGATCATCAAACGATACATGAGTCACAACATTCCAAAGATGCGCATCGACATGCAAAAGACGACAAAGCAAAACTCAAGAAACGTAATCTACTCGAAGTATTTAAGAAACCATCGAATGCCAAGGAAATTGGTAAACCAGCTAAACAACGCACCAGTCCGCATGTTATCGACAAATTCGAATTGGAATGCATCGAAATTCTCAAGGTATGATTGTGTAGACAAAGAAAAACTTAAGAATGTCTTAACTAAAAGTTATTTAACGCGCTGAACAAATAGTGTCCAATCCAATTAAAGTAGACGACTGGCGGCCCTGAATGAACTTTCACTTTTTCTCATTTTAGCACCTGAAAATTCCCGACAATGCGAAAAAAGAACTCACCTATCTCATCCAAATGCTGGAAAATGTCATCAAAAAGAAGTATTTGAACAGCAACATCGCCGAATTGAGCGATAGCGTGCAGAATAGCTATGGAAAATTTGCCGATTTTATCAATTCGCCCGAGTCACAATTTGCACATGTCTCGCCCGAATTGATCGAACAAATCATTGATTTCTTTGAAAAGGTCGTCATGACTAGAAATCACAAGTATGAGCCTTAGCCATATTTTTTGTTCGTTTTCGATCTCATTTGTATTTTACAATTTTTTTTTTTCTCGCAAGAATACTATTTTCACCGCCATTCACCAATGACGAACAAAAAGATGCAGCAGTTCACAAACGCATTAGACAGTTGAGCTGGATTAATGCACGGCATTTGGTGTGTAGCATTGACGAAGTTAATGCTGATGTTCGTGATTTGGTCTATTGCTCAATTAACGGTAAGACAATGGGACTTTACTTCAGTTACATTCAGACTATGTTAAATGCTATTGGGTTAAATCCCTTGGTAAAATCGCTTAAAAACAGTAATTTACACCGATACACTATTTATATTTCTAATCAAAAAATCATATTAGTTAATTTTAATTGATGTTCAAATCTTCAATTCACATTTCCTATCAATTTCTGCCATTTTTTCCACAGAATTAATTTCAATGGACTCATTTCCGTCACCGCAAGAGAAGCTCGATTGTATCGTTCGTAGTTGTCGGAATATATTCACTCTGCTGAAACACGGTTCGGATGGTCCAGCGAGTGCGGATGAATTTTTGCCGGCATTAATTTTTGTAGTATTAAAAGCGAACCCGGTTCGACTTCATAGCAACATAAATTATATCACACGATTCAGTAATGCCTCACGATTGAATAGTGGCGAGGGTGGATACTATTTTACGAATTTGGTATGTTTTTGACAAAAAAAAAACTAACCCACTTGATTTTTGTTGAAAATTTGAATACATTTTTTCAATATTTCATTCAGATTTTCAATCAAATCGTTTACTTCAATCAGAACAAAGTATTTTCTGTGTAGCACAGTTGCTTATCTCTATTGTATTACATTAATCCGCCCACAAAAATATTTTTTATGTACGCAAACGTTTTGTATGGAAACTGTCTGTTCCAAACACATTTCTTCTCGAAATTTGCACTCCGAATGCTATTTGTGTGATTGGCTCACAAAAACAGTTTTGCTCTGATTCCAAATGATTTATTCATTCGTTGAATTTAAATTGTTTTATATTTGATTCTGTTTCAGTGCTGTGCAATTTCATTTATCGAAAATCTGACACACGAAGAATTGTCGATGCCACAAAGTGAGTTTAGTGCGCTGATGACGGGCCAGATTGCAATCCATTCAGTGTGGGAGAGTGCGTTGATGTCGTGCGAAATGATGCATATGCTGGATGAAAATTGCAAAACAATCATACAATTAGACAAGAAAAATGACGAAACATTGGAATGCATACAGCAAATGACCAAGGATATTACTGAGTTTAAGGTAGACTTTGGTTTAATGTGGATAATAATTAAGAAAAAGAGTCAATACTGTATAAACAAATGATTTCGATTTAATTTGGTTGAAAACGAATTTTGAATGAAATTTTCTGTATAATTACCGATTATATAGCTTACATAACATAAGTATGCCATTGAAAAATGTGTCCATTTTTTCGTTTCCGTAATTTTGTTAAACGCAATTTTCATTTCTCTGTCTCTTTTCTTTCTCTTCGCTAGGAAAATTTCTCTCGGAATTTGAACACCGTTCTGCAGCGTACTCCGTTTGAATTGAAAGAAATCAAAACACTACAGTCGTTACGGGACAGTTTATTACCATCGAATATCAAACATAAAAGGTCATTAGATAGGCCGCCAGCATATCTTCCGTCGAACAATAGCAACAGTGGCGGCGGCAGTGGTGGTGGTGGTCATTTCAAATCAAATCTAGTGTCATCAATGGCATCAATGAATTTAAAATCAAAAGAAAGTGCATTCCCGTTTGCATTAGAAAATGAACCAAAAGAAATAGCGAGCGATGTGCTTCCATCGTCAAATCCGCTTGTTGATGATATCGATCCGTTTGCTGGTTGCAGTGAGGTGTTATTGCCAACCATAAGTGATCCAATAAAATCAAGCCCAAGTGTCGACTATTTATCGGTATCGCCAAGTTTTGGTCCGTGTAGTTTATCGTTTGACAATCAATCGTTTGACGAAACCACACCCGATGAATTTGCGCCGATAAATTTCCTAAAAGGCATTACGAATATCAATTATGACTTCACATTTTCGGACAACAGTGCCGAAAATAGTATATCAGAGGATGTGGGCGAAATGCAAAGTCGATCGACAAATGCCGATCAACCAAATGCATTGAAACCGTCGGATTCAATGTCATCATTTAATTTGGACGAATTTGATCCGCTGCGTAATGTGGAAAGTACATTGCAAGTGGCCACATCGTCGTCGTCGTCGTCATCAACATCATCGTCGCAGCCAAAACCACTGAATATCAGTTTAACCGACCCAAAACCAACAACATTAATTGAAAGCGAAGATTCACCCAATCAAGTGCTATTACCATCACCACTCAAACCAACGGCCACCGACTACAAAGGATTTTCCAATTCAAGTATACCAACGATATCGTGCAATACCGGCGACTTTAGTTCGCTCAACTATTCGGATGCGAACAATCAACAAAGTTAAATCCACTATTTCGCCGACACCACCATCACACCATCACCACAAACTCACATAACTAATTGCTCATGTTATCTAGTGTGCTAAGTATTTTCCATGTGACATATACTTCACTCTTCTTCTCTCAAATCCTTTCTGTTTTCTATGTGTGCGTCTGTGGCTGTGGCTGCTGTGCCGATGTGTGTGCAGTGTATTCGCATTGCATTTGCTCATGCACATGCTTCGTCACTACACTTCACTTCATTTGTTCATATTTAGGTCTTAATGTCAATTGCTTTTCCATTTAATCGGTCGAATTGAAATTTATTTGTTTTCTGAATCAATCTATGTCTATTCGGAATTGTCATTTCAAATGTTATGAATGTTTGTTAATATCTTGAAATATAAATTATCTGAAATCGCTTGATTGCGAACTAGACATTTAGTTTTGTTTATTATATTATTTTTTTCTATCAATCGAATTCCTATCGACATATTCGTAAGTAGATTGCCGTTGTTTTTATCATCAATAAAACAAAAATACAATCATCAAGCGCAATGAGAAGCCAGAATGGATTGAAATCAGTTTTTACAACAAACAGAGAGAAAAAAATGCAATCGAAATCTTGCTACTATTCCATTTATAGTATTTGGCAGTTGAAAAAATGGTTACAAATCATGAATGTAATTTAGTTTGCGGAGTTTTTTTTCCTGGAAAAATGGATATCTCTTCAAAATTTTGAACAAGATTCGCAGAAAAAAAGAGTAGTCGGTGGTTCATGTGAAATGAACGTTGCCTGGATATGTTATCCAAACATACCATTGGATACGGTCCATACCATGTTTGCACACGTACATGAGACTATTTTATATGTTTTAATTATTCGAAAAATTTTGCAAAACGAAAACTCTTCTTCAAATGTTTAGAATAAAATTCTAAAATTCCCATCCGATGGGCGAGGCAAATTGTGCACGGAAAACGCACGGTGCGGTTTGATGTGTGTATTTGCATAAGGGTTCATGCTCCGACACTCAATGTAATTGAATTTTATACACATTGAAAGTGTGTTAAAATTTGCAGCTTTAAATCTGGATGAAATTGAATTTTCGATTATTCGCCAAGCAAATCACAAACAAAAGCGAAAATGTTAAATAGGCTGTTGCTGTTGCTATTGCTACGTTTGCATAGTGTAAGAGTGAGAGAGAGAGGGACTCTAACACTCTCTCACACACACAGACAAGCATTCTCTCACACCCCGATGCATAGGCTTATGTGTGTCGGTCATTCTGATTCAGACACAACTCTCTCCGAACTGCAATTTTATTGGAATGTTTTTATATGTTTCCGTTGCCTCAAACAAATGGATGGAAAATGTTCTTGTCGTTTTCGTGTATAAATGCGGTAACCGAGCTTTACGGTATCTGTTTGCTGAGTAAACATTTAAAAATCCGGCCGTGTTTTGTGTGCGCATCAAATGTATGTGCCTGTGTCGTATGTATATCATACTATTTAGATTGATTGTGTCGAGCAAGGGACCAAGAGAGAGAGAGAGAGAGAGAGAGAGAGAGAGAGAGAGAGAGAGAGAAAGAGAGAGAAAGAGCGTGCACTGAACAGGCATTAGCTCATACACACATTTACCACTGAGACCAAACCTCCTTCTCCTTCCCGTCTCCCGCACACACTCGTTCCAACTGGTGTAAGGTAATCGAATGTATCACAATTTCGTTGTACAATGTAAAATTCATCATTCTAATGGCTGATTTGGAATTGTGGTAATTTTACATTGATTCTCATTTGTGCACATTGCTCATAACAATTTAGCCCATTGGGCCATGTTCTGACTTTGTGTTTGGGGTGCAACAAACGCATCCCGGTGCGATTTTTAATCGGCAATTTAATAGAGTTGAAACAGTCCATTTCACACCAACAACAACGACATTTTGTGTGTGTTTTCGGAACGGGTTCGGTTGAGAAGTGCCTTCAACTGCCACATCCGGCATCAATTTCATCGAACAAACAGATGTATGAACGAAAACCAACAAACTTGAAGATCTATCTGATTGAATATTTGAACGTCCCGGAAATTATCGATTTTCATTTTGGTGAGGCCATAATATAGTATGCGCCCTCCCCCATTCTAATTGCTGAAATTCAATATTTCATCCCCAAAAACAATGCCAAATGATGCATGGTACATTTCACAGTCCACCAACTGAAATCCCGAATAATTGCTGGAATATGAATTTCGGGCGTGTGTGTGTGTACGTGTACGCTGGACTCGATGCAACGAGAGAATTTTATTATGCTTTATGACAGTTTTGGAGCGGCCCGTTTTGAACAAGCATAATTATCCAATGGAACATGCTTTTAGTGCACATCATTTCTGAGATAATTGCAATTGCAGCTGGAAAATAATTTCACCATCGGCAACAATACCTGTTGCAATATGTCGACTTGCTAATTAAATACAAACAGTTTTGCATATTCATTAGCGCTATTTTTCATCCAATTTCAGTTTGCGCACTTTTTGCGCATACTTTCTGGTTGCTGCTATTGTTGTTGTACGATTTGAATTTATTTCAGGGCAAAATCCAAAGTTCATTCCGATATTGCTATAGCAATAGAAATGTACATAAATTTCAAAGTTTATTTTTTTTTCGCGTTGTTTATATCAATCATAATTTATAACAATAAATTTCATAAACTCAATCGATCCATTGAAATATTATCTTATCCGTGTGTACTATCATGTTGTTATTGTTGTTGAAATGTTTGACTTTGTAACAGTTGAAAAATTGGCAATAACATTAATCGACATCAACATCGATTGATATCAAGCTAGAACATAAACACACTCACACGAAACTAAAACTGGCCAATAAAACCATGAGAGATACTATTCCAAAAAATGTTTTATCTAATCGATAATCTTCAAAACAAATATTCCAATCGAAAATCATATAAATTTGCGTACAAAATCGTGCCTTGTACAAATGAGTGCATCAAACAAAAGCTCATTTCGATTCAAACGATTCTTGATCGAAGCCAAAAAAAATTTCATGAACAAAATGAAGGTGTTACTATTGGTTGACGTCATTTTGTCGATAGCAATGGTAAATGTAGCCATTCTAAAATTTAAATTCCTGCTAAAACCCATGTCAGTCAGATTTCAATTTCTATTAACCATTTTTGTCATTTTGTCTGCCTACGGTGCTGCAGGTGTTGATGACTTTCCGCTTCCAACTCCAAAGCAAATTGACTGCATTTTCGTAGGCATCCATTGTGCCATTTTCATTTGTCAAATATTTCTGTCAAGTGTTTTCTATTATTTTTCTTCTTCTCATTCAACAATAGAAACTGGTTGAGAAGACTGTCAGTGAAAATCCGGGCTTTGAAAGTGGCACATTTAATTTGGTCAAGCATTTAGAACATTTGCAGAGATTGTAGAAAAATGCAACTCACTCACCGGCAACGAACAAGTGTTAGTAATTGTTTGCCACACATATTTTTGTTCGTTTTCATTTTGCTATTATTATTTTTGGGGCTTCATTTAATTTAAAGTTTGTGTTTCCAATTTTTTTCATAAGTTTTCACATTCTCAGATTTAACAGACCATTCGTATTTATTTTGTACTCACAAAATTTTCTTCCCTATTCCACAGCGAATGTTTACAAAAGGTGAAACAAGAAGCATTTGTGCAATACAAACGATTGCTCAGTTTGTTACCCGGGAACCTGCGAACACAATTCGATAATGATTTCACAAAATGCTTGGAAACGACATGGTTCGCAAATGAAGCGGCTACATTCGCTGGTGATATCATTTTTCCAATCACGATCGATGATCAGGTCGAATGCGGCCGGGTAAGAACCGATGAATTGCAAAAGCAATTCAATTACAAAATTTAATTATTTTCGTTTGCTTCATATTTCATGGACTGCAGTTGGCTGCGGATCTGATTACATATTGTTTTTTGAATGAAAGAAAGTGATGAAATCAATTATTGCAAAGAATTCAAAATACGTGCTGTGGGGCGTCTATGTGAAACGAACCGTGGATTCATTGAAAAACAAAGCCAAAAAATTTGAACTACTTTCTGAAGCTGAACAAAAGTGAGTCGGGATGGTTTTCGATTGATTGGTTTATTTTGAATTCCAGTAATTTCGACATCTAATTCGATTGATCGCATTGCAGGGAATGCTATGATAAGCTCAACGAACAAGTGAAAGTAGAATACGACCGTTTGGCTAATAAATTGCCAGAAAATCTTCGAGTACAATTTGAAGATGATTTTACCAATTGCTTCCAATACTTGCATTAAACTTGATATGACTTACTTTAAGTGGCCTTCAAAATGCAGTTCAAGATTAGTCATCACGAATTCCATCATTAGAAGCTTTCAGCTTTGCGATTCAATGTAACCATACGTATATGAAAAACGCTCAAATGAACAATGAAAACGAATTTGAAATGAAAAAAATGGAGAATGTCTATTCAAAAGCTTCGTTTCGTTCTCCATATCAGCCGCAAATGGGTATAAGAACATTTTATTGTATTCTTTTTCATTCGATAGAATTATTCATTTACAATTTACGCAGCAGACTTTATCAACATAGTAAGACGCAGAACTGATGTCACCTTAAAATATTATACCTGATGAAGTATATTATACAGCAGAGAAGAAAAAGAGCATAAAGTGCGAAATGAAAAAAAAAAAAACGAACGCGGTCTCACTCATCAGCCTTTGATATGGAATGACGATAACAGCAGACATAGACCTTGGTTAGTTAATTAAATCTAATCGTTGATTATAGATTTCCATTGAAAAAAAACATTTCGACAATACGATTGTAATGATTGTAACGTCTAATTCCGTGTAATAAATGCGAATTTCAAGCTAACACACTCAATCTGTTAAATGCATAAGCACCACGATCGTTTGAATGGGCTCAATCTAATTGGATCGAATTTATGTTTCTAATTGGAATTCCATACCACAAGGAGAGCACGTGAACAATCATCCATATCAACGAAAACCGTAGAAACCATATAATAACCATTTCCACTTGATCAATCACAGCTTACTAGTTCAATCGATAATCAATTTCTGATATGGGTTCGTTTCACCGAATTATTACCCTTGAACGATGCATTCTTCGAATTAATTTCACATTTATTTTATAGCCATTGTTTTCATTTTATTTCGAGTGTTCGATTACATAGAATAGCTTAAACCATGTGAACGAATGTAGCTTACTAGATACCCAGACAGACCTTCACAATAGTTGTGATTTCATCAACGATTTCCTTTCGATCCTACAAATTTTAAATTCATTGGCCATTTAGTCTTACACTTTGTCATCGGATTGAATTCAATTTTTTTTGTTATTGAATCAACTTACATCTGGTAATGATTTCATCAAACGGGCATATTGAGTGAATGCTGAAATTTTTAATTTTGCCAAACATGCCCTACAAACAAGATGCCAATTTATTTCATTTAAATTCCACTTGAAATCGGAAAAGGAGCGAATGGTATAGAATGATACTAACTGCTTTCTGATTCCTGAATATGAATAGCATCTAATACCGGCTTCCTTTAAATTTTCAGCCGTTTTCTCGACGTCATCAAACCATGTTTTCAAATCGGGATTGTTCTCGATAATTGTTACGGTTCCATCCTGATTTTTTTTTCGGTGCAACGAATCCATGAATAATGCAAGATCAAAAAAATCATTCAGTTAAAATACGTTATTTTAGTAATTCAATGACCAATTAATATGGTGGCCAGTAGTCATTGGACACAAAAGCAGTAAATTATCGATCTCACTCTAATACACTGTATCTGCTCTTCGTCGATTGGAAGGCTGCCATTGAACCAACCGATATTGAACACATTGAAGTCCAGCTCGAATTCATCCGGAACACCATAAGCGGACTTGAAATTGATACAGAAAAATTTCATTTAAATTTCCGTTTTTTTGTTTTGCGATAAAAAATGTAATCAAAAACTTCAATGAAAATTCAAATAAGGAATGTTCGTACGAAAATAATAAAAAAGATGTTGAACAAATGTGGATTTGTGTGAAATGATTTATTATTTATTTTAGCGTCCGCTTGATTTAAAATTAGTGTAACTTCAAAATTATTGCAATTTCACTATACCACAGCCAGTGCAACCAGTAGAAATGATAAGAACAGTTTCATTTTATTGGAGAAATATCCAGTATAAAATGAATAAATGAAAATATGAATGGCTCAAAATACGTTGCCACTTTAAGACTGAGCTAGAGTTAATACACTAACTGTATTACACTTCACTTATATACGAATGTTCAATTAGGCGTACTTTGTTACTACAGCATTTTCGGGAATGTTGTAATTGAAAATCATAAAAAATAATCAGAGGTTAGATTTTACCGTCCATAAAATGTTATCATTTGAAGGTGTGATTCCCAAATGCAATAAATCAATGATGAAATGAGAAAAATGGTGCAAAGTACAATGATATTCCATATGAAGACTCTAATGTTTACGCACTTTTGTTGCATTGGTAGATAATCAAAAATTTCAAACTCATGCCATAAACTTTGGTATAATTTGCACTTTGCAAGCCGAACTGAACACTGTTCAATGAACAGTCAATTCAGTTGCTTGATTGGGATAAACCATCATCAGCCGGAAAAGCATTTGCAATAGATTTGCGCAAAAATTAGCTAGATATGTGCTTATTACACTGAAAATATCACCGAGTAACACCGAATAAATCCGAGTGTTTTTTCAGTGTGAGTATGTCTCCAACCCTTAGATCACAACACATAAAGTGCGAAGGTATAAGCTATTTAATTTTACCTCATCAATAAACCACACATCTTTTTGAAACGTCAATGAACAATTGTTTTACTTAGTTTTAGGTCGGGTGAGATACAATTGCATATAACCAGTCCATTAATTTTCTATATTAGGACCAAATTCTCCCAATATAAATACAATTATTATATGTAGTATACAGTAACCGTGATTGAAAAGCTCATTCGTCTGCGAAAACTAATTGTTATAAAATCAATCGAAATTAATGCAAAACTCCATGTTCAGAATACAGAGCAATCATTTCAAATGCGATCGATTGATTCAATGTATTCGACATCACAAAACGAATATTGAAAATATATGTTTGTATCGTTGTCGATTGAATTGAAAATGCTCTGTTGAATCGGAATTCATTTGTGGTTTTCATTGATCCAAGGAGCGCACGAGATAATTATTGGCATTTGCATCGAAATAATTGTCTACCAAATGCCAACTGACCAATGGAATGCCAATTAAAAACTGAATTTCAACTGTAATTTAATGGATTGGAGCTTTGTGAGTCTCTCTCTCTCTCTCTCTCTCTCTCTCTCTCTCTCTCTCTCTCTGC
>NW_022601432.1:1382008-1396251 GCF_009176505.1 Sitodiplosis mosellana | reverse complement strand
CTCTCTCTCTCTCTCTCTCTCTCTCTCTCTCTCTCTCTCTCTTTCCCACTCATTCACCCACCATATCAATTCAATGTGTGCTACTTCTGCTGCTATACTACTGCGGTGGCCTAGGTTTGTGCCATGCAAACATACACACATTTTAATATGCGTATGGTCTGGTTGTATCATATCGTTTGTATAATCGTATGCCTGTTGTTGTATTCCTTGAACTGTCTCCGGCGACTCGTGATCGCATGTTAATCCATTCCAATGGTTCGCAACATTTGAGATTGCTTCATATCATTTTTGAAAACCTAATCTGATATATTAAATTAAATTATGTTTATGGTTTTAACTTTGGATTAAGATACACACATGTATCTGGACCGACCAACCAACCGTGCGAGTGAGCGAGTGAACGGCCGAAAACGGGAACAGGCAACGATGAGGATGGCGACGACGATGACAACGGGATGGGATAGGATAGCATCTATAGCTACTACTATGGCTGCTGTAACTGAACTCAACTAAAATATAGTGAACTGGACGGGGGAGAAAAGAAGTTCATGTCAATATCTCTCTTCAGCTATATTTTAGTTTACATGAGTAAACACAAGTAAAGCATCGCTCATAACATGTCCACATGGCAGGTAAGTTGATTGCATGTTATTATATTTTGTACTTTGATTTTTTATGATTGTTGTTTTGTTTTTGTTTTGTTTCAGCTCGAAATGGGATGTTGTTGTTCGGTTTGATGGACGACATGGTTATTCTATGTTTGTTACTTTTTGAGCTTATTTTTATCATTTCTTTTTTTTTCCATTGCCTCCACCCACCCCACATCCATATGTACATTTCTCGATGTGGCATACATACAAAAACAACGACAACAATGCTAATAATAGCCGAACACAGCCAACAAACATTTATTTTAATAATTACTCAAGAATTTCGAGTTCGATGCGAGAAAAGGGTGAGTGCCGAGCAGAGAGAGAGAGAGAGAGAGAGAGAGAGAGAGAGAGAGAAAGCCAAGCAGGAGTGGAAAAGCTTCTCTCATTTTTTTTTTCTCTGTTGCAAAAGTTTACGTTTCGAATTTATTTCTCGCCCTAGTTGTTTGAATATTTTCGGAAACGCGTGGTGTATGCAATGCACTATACTTTCATTCCATTTCCTGTTGTACCGGAGCATTTTTGCCATTTGCCACCGACTATCAATTCCTTCCACCAAACACTTGTGCACACCGTATGGTACACATAAATAAATACACCCGTGCCATCGTCCATCCCGCACGCCCGCCGCACGTCCAATTCCAAAACGAAACGAGTAATTTTCGACGGAAAGTTGCAGCGAGAAGAGAGTTTTTGATGTATTTTTCGCTTCATATTCGATTTCTACCGATCGAATGTTATCGTAATTCCAACTATTTCTGAAATACACATTATTTTTATGCTGTGGCTTTTTCTTTTCTCTAACTTCTGTGTTTCTCTTTGTATCTCTCTCTCTCTCTCTCTCTCTCTCTATCTCACTTTATCTCTCCCTCTCGTTCGGTCTCTTAGTCTCTGGAAATAAGTTTTGTTTTGGTTCGTATCGTCTTTTTTTATCTCGTACTTTCGCATCGTTTCCAATAAAAACTCCTCTCGCATCGCTGTGAACAAAGTTTTGATTTCAGTTGTTGAATTGACTAAAAGCAAACGCACCCATGCACACACATGTAACACACATTTCTTGCTCTTCTCATCGGAATGTGTGTGTTTGTGTGTGTGTGTGTGTGTGTGTGTGTGTGTGTGTGTGTCGCTCTGTCATGCATATCATATCGTGTGCGAGATGGCCAAAGTGTGTTTCGATTCGTATACCAGCAATTTGAAAATAAACTGTAATACTTCGTCTTCTTCCCTTTTCCTTTCTTCCTTTCTCGTGTGTATGTTATGGTTTTTTTTTCCTTTTTCTTTTTTGAGTTCGAGCATGGATTCAATTCAGGTTCGTCTTTTGAGTGTTAAACTGAACATTTTAGAATACGAACGAGAGTGAGCAACAGCATTATCAGCGTTTTGTTTGTTAAAGATGGAATTTCAACGTGCGCGCGATCACTCCCTGTATCTCTATGTACCCGGTGTACGTGTACATGCCATCCTAATGTATGCATTATAGTCTATTGATATTCGAAAATAGTGCAACGAGCGAGCGCGTCGAGTTCTCATTGCAAAATAGCAACAATACAATTGCACCTAAATCATATCAATGGTATTGAAACAACCAAAAATACTGCAAACGATGAGCGAACGAGAGTGAGTGAGAGAGAGAGAGAGAGAGAGAGAGAGAGAGAGAGAGCGAGCGATTGCGCGAAAATAGTGAATAGCTGTTATGTTACAATTGCTGGCGCTGTTGTTGCAGTCGAAATTGAGTGAGAGAGAGAGAGAAAGAGAGAGAGTAAGAAAGAACCGGCAAAAGAATGACGTGCCAGTATGGATTCTCTCAATGCTCCCGATATATATACATGCATTTCCTCATTTATGCTTCCCCATTCTCTGGCACCAGGACACGAGCAAATCAAGCCAGCGATTTCAATCCATCGATACAATGTAATGCGTATGTAAATGCATGGTATGTGGCATGCATATGGTTCACAATGAATGCAACGGATTTTGCACCAATTGAAAATCAAAACGATCGAATATTCAAAGTGTAATCATAGATGCATTCGTTTCCAATTTTCGGCATAGCATTTTCATTTTAAATTTGAAATATCTGTGAATGGGATTTCTTGAACCACAATACGAGCAACGACAGCACTAACACACACACACACACACACACACACTAGTAAATCCCATTCCAGGCAAAATAGTTGCTGGAGAAAATTTAATCTTGTAGCGCAAAAGAATAGTTCTTCTTCGACTTTGCCGCTCTCGGTTTTTACAGCCGGCGCATTTTCGTTCAGGCAGTTCCTTCCTCGTTTTCTATCAATGGATTTGCTTGGTAAATACGTTCGCTTGCTCCCGTTTCGTTTGCTCAATCGCTTTTCTTGTGAGGGGAGATTTCAAATATTTTTGAATGTGAAAATGCCTTTGAAATATGTGCAAGCTTTCTCTATTGCATTGGCATTTTCCGTTTGCGATCGAATTTATGTACATATCCAGGTCCAGAGGGGGAAAAAATAAGAAAATCTGGTGAATCAATTTGATTCTCGTATTTCACAGGAATATCTTCATTGGGGTCATTCATCAGATTTTCTGGACGGTTGGAGCGCTTAAAACGAAATCGTAACATAAACATCCAAATGAAAAAGAAAAAAAATAATGAATATCCACCCACGTTTATCGATTCGAATTTCTCTTCTTCTTTTTTAATTTTCCTCTTGATTGCGTAAAAATGCGACTACAATTAATAAGAAAGTTTCTTAAATATTAATAAATCTGTAATTAAATGACGTATAAAATAGACTAAAGGAAGTTAACATATTTTCGGTATGTCTCTCCCTCTCCCTCTCTCTCTCTCTCTGTGTGTGTTTTTATTTGTGTCGACGCTTTTGACCAATTTCTCGTTTGCTTTGCACGCGTTTTTGTGCGCGAAGGCGATATTACATTTTGATGTTTGATTCAGGGCGAGTTGGCGAACGAGCGAAAGAAGAAAAAAAAAATCATCATCAGTTTTCTATCATTCTGAAGTCAACTCTGACTGTCACCCAGTGTTGAATATACGCATATATGCGTATCCATCGTGGTCCGTCGACACACCACATCAAATCTCTAGTTTTTCCTCCTCTACTTCTTCTTCTTCTTCTTTTTCCTCTGCTGGCAACGTGCACGAAACTCTCAATACAATTCGCCATACGCATCCCCTTATTTTTCGGTGCTATAGTACAGCACACACAGCACAACAGAGCACACAGTACAGCACAGAAATTGTGTGTACACCAAAATGCGAGAAGTGAAGAGCGTGTGCCAAAACTGAAAATATCATCCGGATGGTGTGTGTTTGAATGCGCTTCTCTCATTCGAATTGCCGCGTTCAGTCACAGTTTGTTTGTCCATGAGTCAAGACGTGCTTTTGTCGCATCAAATAATCAATTGTTCGTTGAAATCGTGTTTCGGTTCACATATCCAAACGGTTTGCTATCGCAATACAGCGTGTGTGCCAATTATACGGCCAGTCTATGTGAATACCGCGAAATCAACGAACTTTTATTACGTATTTCATTATTAAAAACCAACAAACGAACTTCTTCTTTTTTCTGGTTTCTTTATTTGTTTTACGAAGCCGACTTAGTAAATTTTTGTTTTCTGTTTTTTTTCGTCTTCACTCGCTTTCTGTGTGTGTGTGTTACAATGTGTAAACATGACAAGTTTATGATGTAATTTATTGTGTGGTGTTTGTGCTTAAAACTTATTGCAATTCATGAGATTCGGTTGCGTTGATTACTCTGCCACATCGCCAAAAATTTGCCACTTCCGTTTCGGGTTGTGATTTTGATTATTCGTCGCCGCCGTAGACGTCGTCGCTGCGTATTATTCATATTCGTTTGTTAAATTAAATTTAAAATTCCAAGTGAATATTTGAAGATGGCATGCATCTCGCGACGTCCATAAATTCGACAATATATTGAGAAGAAGAAGAGGAAAAAAAAAATTTGAAATCGCATTAAAGTGTGTGTGTATCGAGGACAACAAAATAGCATACACACAAAATATAACATGCCATCCAACGTACAAAACTCGGGCGGGCGACACACCGAATGAGAGAAATATATATAAATGAAAGTAACAAATCGAACGAACGAAATAATAATAACAAAAAAAAAGTAGCAGCAGTAACACACAGAGCATAAATGTGTTGTTGTCTGCCAACAGTGTACACCAAAATTCAATAATCGAGATTCAAATAGGAAAAGTGCTTACAATATTATTTGTATTTTCACAACACATACACACAATGCGAAATAAGAATGGGATTGGAATTTCGTCTCTGTTCGCTTCGATTTTCATAAGCATATAATGCATTCTGATACAAATTTCAATAAAAGAATAAAAAAAAATAGGTGAATGAGAAAGTGAGTGTTGCTGCCGACGACGACGAGAATAAGAATACAATATTTTCTTTTTATTTAAACGAAACGACAACAACGACAACGAACGACGACGACGACAACAACGGCAACTGAGTCAAAAAGAGAGAATTCGATTGAATTCATATGCCAAATACAAAAATCGGCTATTGCTGCTTTTCCTGCTCACTGTACCACATACACGCATACAAGTACACCGAGTCGGCAGAGTGTGTTGAGGCGCGTATATTCAACAATGGATCAAAATTCGTTGCATGCACATACAGTCATTGTTACAATATTAAATTCCACTTTCCCTTCAGTTTGTTTTTTCCCATCGTTGTTGACTCATTCATGGTGATGGTGTATGTGTTCATATGCTAAAGCGTCCGAATCAAAAAGAAATTGCTTGAAAAGCCGAATACCATAACGCCAAAAGAAAAAATCCCAAAAGAAAACACCGCTGCCACCACCGCTTGCTACTCTCGGCCAGTCAAGGAACAACACATCGAGAAAACGAAGAAAAATTAATGCACAAAGAAAAAATAAGGAGAAAATTTGAAATATTTGTTAAAAAATTAAAAAGTTTGTGTTGAGCAATGCTGAACAAATACAGAATACAGAAAGAGAGAGAGAGAGAGACAGAGGCAAAATACAATGAAAAGCAACCAAAAAGGAAGCTGAACAGAAAAAGACCAACTAGAAAATAACATTGAAATGGAATTAGAGCAAATCTGAGCAGAAAATAAAGGAAAAAAAATAATTTTTTTCTCTTCACAACAACAACAACAACAACAACAACGACGACGACGACGACGACGGTCTTATTCGGCCCCGGCTTGAATTGTGTGAACGCAAAAACTGATCGCATCAATTGTTGAAAACTTTTCGCGCATCCAGCATGAAAACACAAAACGAGAAAATTTCGATAAGTTCTAGAAAACGACCAGCATAAAAAAACATACGAAATTACGGAATCACGAAACAGAGAACACAACGAGAATAGAAAAAAAAGTAATGTAACAAGTATATGAGTGCTTTCTGCTCTCAATTCTCATTCTTTCTTCCCCCACACCACTCTAGGATTCTTTATTTTTCGGTTTTGTTGTTTTTTTTTTTTCGTTTAAGATTTGGAATATTTCTTAGTTAACCGACACATAAACAACTCTTTGGCTCTGGGTCTCGATTTTTGTACGTTTTTCTCACTTCCTTTGGTCTTATTCGTTAAAAAACGCATAGCAAATTATAATGAACGCAACAACCGATAAAAGAGTCACCATCACCAAATATTTTCTCCGGACAGTGTGTGTGCTGTGCGTGCATGTGCCTTGGTGTGTTTTGTTTACGTCAAAGTAAAAATCAAACGCACGTCATGGCCAACCGCGTAGATGAAAAACGAAAGTTTTAATGCACACAATAAATAACACAAAAAATGTAATCGAATCTTTGAGCGAACAAGCAAACCGCGCGCGTTCACCCATCCATCGTTGCCGAAAATGTGTGTACGGGCAAACATCGAAGAAGGGTAAACATTGAAAAACATAGAATTGAGCAGGAAAACAGTTTCCAAAACAAAAATACCATAAAAACAGCGTGCACAACGCCAGAGATAACGTGACTGACAACACACCGAAACACACACACACACACAATATTTCATATTGTGTGAGCCTCTGGCAGCTGCCGCACAAACGGTGCTAAAATCACGTTTAACACTCTTTCATTCGATCTGCTGTGTTTGTGTATGTCGTTTGTCTCGCTTGCTAACTTTTTCCCCCTGAATAAGAACGTTCCTTGGTTGCATATCGAGTTAAACTTTTCGCAAAAGCGTTTCTGGGAATTCCAATTAAATCAGTCACATTTCGCCAATATAAATAACAATATATGCTTTTAATGCTACCGTAACTCATACACAATTCTCTTTGGATGATGATATAGCAAGTGTATATCAACGCTCCCCCCCTCCCCCTTCCATACCAACCCACAAAAGCACACAACAGATAATCAGCTATCAACTATCAGTGAATCGCAACGCATCAAATACCAACCATTCACACACTCAGCCTCTCACACACAACACCATACGCTGTGTGTCTCACATTCTCTGTCGATTCGCTCGATTGACAATACATTTCAATTTTCCCAGCCGACTGCAGACGAATGAAAACCGGCTGTAAACACAAACACACTGAGAGAGAAAGCTGTGTGTGGTGAGAGAAGGATGAGAGAGCGAGTGCCGTGCACAGATGCGAGCACAAAATGCACAACGATAGTTTCAATTTCTGTATCAATATTGTGCACAAATAATGGCGTTCTGGTTTTGTGGCTTCGTAATAAGGAATTTAATACCGGGCCGTGACAAAAACTCATTGGCTTTTATCGCGCTCGCATCATCATAAGCAACAGCAGAAAAAAAAATCTATAACAATAATAACAATGACAAAAAAAAGAAAGCGCAACAACAACAACACTGAAAAAGTGGTCATCGGCTATGGAGAGCATCGATGACGAGAAAAATTGGCAATACACAGAATCGCCAAGCGACAACACAACGCAAAAATGTGTGCGCAAAAAGTAAACACAATCAAAATACATGAAAAAGTTTTAGCAAACAGGAAATCATCGTTCACTTTATTGGAAAATCGCCATTTGGTATTGGAGGTTTGTCAACTCTTATATGTTGTACGCTATAGAAATTCGATTCGAAAAATTCTCAATACTGAAATTTTCTTTTCAACACAGCACGAAAGGAAAAAGAAAAACTTTTCGAACACGAGCAAAAAGAAGAAGAAAAAGAAGTAGAAGAAGAATTGGAATGTGTAAGTCGATGCGAATTTAATTGCAAAGTGGCCGCTTGTACACAAAAGCCGTAGAATTGGTTCAATCTTCGCGAATTAGCCTTTTCAAAATTGTTCGTCCATTTAGCTATAATGCTGCATAATTATCCAATGGCCAATAGGAAACGTCCGTTTCGATAACAATTTTTTTTTTAAATAATAACTAGCAAATCGAGAAAGAGGGGGGAAAAATGCAAGGCACTACCATAATAATTGAATCTCTTTAAGCAAATCAGCATGGTGTTTGTTGTTGCTGATACTTTTGTTCTTGTGTTGTTGTTTTTCTTGTTCTCGTTCTCCTGGAAAAACCGCCAATGTTCAACTGCAAACATTTGCCCATTACAGCGCAAATACATTGCACTAGCGTGTTTATTGAATTCTGTCAGATGAGTCAAAAAGGAGCGTTTTCTCCGTAAAACTAATTAAAACTTCGCAAAAGGAAGTACAACAACTAAAGAACGAGAAAGAAAGAAAAAAAAAACAACGAAGAAATAAAATACGTAAAATAAAAGAAATTGCAAATAAAAAGAAGAAAAAAAAAATGAAAATGAAAAGAAGGGAAATTGGTTAGCTTGGTGTTTAATTAGTTTCACAAGCGAAAAATTCGAAACGCTTTGGAAAATGGCGTTCTATTCACACTTCTATCCCGAGACACCATCGCAACTTACGCAAACGATCGTTATTGCAACTCACATTGTATCTCTTTCGCACTATTTCTAACTCTTACTGTATCGTCCTAGGGGTTTCATTCAAGGCTTGAGAAATGTGAATATTTGTGAATATTGTGGATATTTTTCTCATTGAATCATCGTCAAAATTTCGATTATATGTGAATGTTGTGAATTTTGTGAATATTTTGAATAAAATTTCCAAGATGGCGACGAATTCAAGATGGCGGCTGATGAGAACGCCTGAACTGTCAAATAAGAAAGACTGAATATCTGTGAATATGAGTGGATATTCTGAATTTAGCTCAAAACACACCGGAATTCATGAATTTTTGAATGATAAATTCCCCTAGGTATCGTCGCCACGTCTTTCATTTCACTCTTTCTCTCTCTCTCGCTTTTTTTTCCTCTCGCCATTGCTATATGGCCATTGCTGTTGGCACACAACTAAAACCAATTTTAACGGGAAAAAATCCCCGTTAATACATTTTATTATATTCCATTTTCAATACGATTGGTTGCTATTGTCGCTCTTGATCGACCTCATACTGGCTTTTGGCTGCTTGGTTGACTGACTAGCTTTGAATGCTGCTCTTACTTCACTTCTCGCTTGCGTTCACGTTTCTCTTTTTTCCTCCTCCTCGTTTTGGCTTTTGGGGAGAAGACGAAAAAAAAAGTGCGCTGCATTACAATAAAGACGATTTTCACCATGTGAAAACCATATATTATTCACATTCCGATAGTGGTTGTGTAACGTTTTCCAATCTAATTTAATGTTACCGAAATCCCAAAGCCTTTTCGCTAGCGCTCGGGCGTTGTATTGTTGTAAAACAAATTACAAATACATGACTGAAATTTTCGTTGTTGTTGTTCATTTTTTTCCCTCTCTCACTCTCTCTCTCTCTCTCTCTCTCTCTCTCGATCTCTTCTCTGTGTTATGTTCTCGCACTTCTTGTGCGCTTTCAGGCGAAAAAGATGAGCGGGGAAGAGAGAGTGAAAAAAAATATAACACTACAGGCAACAGTAAATGTCGGGGCATTAATGCTGCACGCCAAACGAGCGAGAATAGAATAGAGCGAGCGTTTTGCATTGCAAAACTTGCATAACATTCAGTCAGACACAACAAGAGAGGGAGATACACCACTGAAGAACGATCAAAAAAAATAACCCGCAAAAAATATGCTTGTAACACACAATATATAGACAAAAAAAGCCACACACACAGACACACAGACACACAGCCAACAGTGATAGAAACAAACAACGAAAAAAAACGCCATGGAATTGATCCGTTTGTGAAGATAGCGGAGAGGGTGAAAAATATCTGGAATAATGCAGCTCAATGCTTTTTGATCACTTTGACATGAACGTGAAAAAGGCAAAAGCTTTTGGCGCAATGATTGATTTGTCTGGCGAGTTTTTCGTGCCATGATTTGTCGACGATGTGAGATAGAGAGGAATAGAAACAGAGATTTTAGAATTGTTTCGAATGTGGCATGAGGCGATGGCATGATTGCAATGTGTCACGTCAAAAAATTAGCAGCACGCAGCTGAAAATTTGAAACAAGAAAAATAATTTGGGTAATTATGGCTAATGATTCAGAATAAAAAGAAACGAGACGACTAAAAATCTTTGGAAAATCTCTCTGTGGCATTTTCCTCTTTGCGAATTTTTTTGAAATGTGACACATGAAGTGGGGGGGAAAACATACACGAGAAAAGACACACGATAAAACACAAAGAGAGAAAAATGAGCAATAAAACAAGCAGAAAAAGCCTAAACAAATATAATTTGTCGGGCAAATAATGGGGCCGTCGCTGCTGCCATTGCCGCCCCGTGCACAACAGACAAATGGGATAGTTGGTCGGTGTTGGTTCTGGTGTCGGTGGTGACCGGATTTACGAGCAATTCATCGTATTTATCGCCTCAAACAATAGCAAGATATGGCACAACTCACAACACACACACGACGGGAACCAAACAGCAAAAAAAATATATATTCGAAAATGGCTTAAATATTTTGCACCACTCTGACACTAAACAAGAGAACGCGAAATGCTGTAACATAATCCACCATGGATGGTGATGGTGAGGCAACAATGCTATGTGGCCCGATATGTTGTGTTGTAGATTTTTTGCTTGTACGCGTTTAAATGTTTATGTTTATGGAATGAAACAGAGAGAGACACAGAGATACAGTGAAAAAAAAATACGAATGAGAGAGCAAATGTGATATAGATAGAGAATCCAGACACATCAGAGACAATGGGCACATTTAGTGTTTGATGTTGTTCTATTTATGTGTATACGGTTTTAGCATTGGAAAATTGAAAATGTTTTTGGATCCGGAACCGGATGCATATAAATTTCGGATCACTAAATTTTCGTTGCAGCATTGGAACGCCTCTGATCGAATGATGCCGAGAATACGGTCGGATAAATGCTTCTAATGTGAATGTATAAATGAATGATGTCGAATGTGCAGTGTTTTTCGGCTCTATCGTTGCAGAGAAAAAAAGGAGAAAACGAAAGAGCCTCATATCCAAATAAATAAGTGGCAGTGACTGTGAGTTTTAATAAACATTTTGTAACGCATTCATAACTCAGTGACAAAGGCAATGAAACAACGGTAAAAAAATAACGCGAAAAAAAGAACAGAAACATAAATTGAGTGAGAGAGAGAGAGAGAGAGAGAGAAATAGAATGAAAAACCAAATCAAGTGAACTTGAACTACGATTGCCGAACCGGTACAGTATGTTTAGTGAAATGTGTGTGGAACAAATGAACGAAATTGGTGAAAATGCCGAGTGCAAAATGAAGTCAAAATTTTGAAAACCAAATCAAATTAGCGTCGACCCACAAAATACATATTCCGAGAGTGAGATATAGTAGTTGTAAAACATTATAGCATACATAGATTTATATTAACGTACACGTATCACTACACGCGTGCTCATCATAATACACACAATGTTTGAAACGATGCACACGCACAAAAAGACACACAGGATGGCGAAATGTAAGCATCACCGAGTCCGAGCCCCTAATCGAATGATGACGATATGGAATGTGTTGTTAATTTGCTACTTTATTGAAATTGCAAATAATGTAGCACTATCAATAATTGCACAGAGCATCGAAGATAATATGGGTAATAAAATATAGCTATCTACTCTTTGTATTTTCCTCTCATATACGTATGTATCATACACATACACACACGGTGTACTGTATATATATCGCTGATATACGCTATTGCGTTTTCATCCGCTTAAGCTAACACACGCGCTCCTTTCATTTATGCTGTGTAATTGTCTGCATAATGCTGTACGATGAGAACATTATACGCCTCCATCTCTTCTCCAACTCTTCTCTATCGTTGGTATCGTCGCGTCGGGCGCGCTTTTCAATTTTATCCCTATATATATCCGCTGTGATCACTGCATTTGGAAATTAGGTGGTGAGCGCGCTCTGTACTTGCCATCGATGCGTAAATTGAACGTTCACTCATCATCATCATCATCATCATCATCACATGTGGAATGGGAGAAGAGAGAGAGAGAGAGAGAGAGAGAGAGAGAGAGAGAGACCTCCCGGCTGATGGACGGAACCAAAGAGAAAATTTGTAATTAATTTTAAAACAATTTATCGTTCACAATACCAACATCATCAAGATCGTAATTCAACCAGTGGAAATGGCCACTTTTATCAAAGATCAGGGAATATTGTGTCGGTTGGTTGGACACTTGGTCGGACACAGTGTATATATGCTAATGCATATGTGTGTGTAGTACACATCCACACAACAAATTCAATCGTTTTTAATTTGCTTGAAATTTCAATCGATACTGAATCTGGATAGGAATGTTCACTGCCCACGCCATTTCACTGCGAACAAATTAATAAAATACATGTTATCAACAAAATCACATCAATTTCACTGTTGTCGCATGTGGCTATTCGCATTTTTGCTTCCATCGGCTAAAAAATAACGAGCAGTTATTGCAGAAAACTGCCCATTAAATCTAATTAATTCAAATTCAAATGTTGTGCCATTGCTGAGATAACTGACTGAGGTTACTCAACGCTGCGAAATCAGTGGCGCCAATTAAAAATACGTCGAACGAACGAAAAAAGAAAAGAACAACAACAAAATGGCAAAGAGGAAAGAGAGAAAGAAAAAGCTTTGTATGATGGGGAGGAAGAAAGAGAAACATATTTTGCGATGTGATTTACTGAGGATGCGTGTAATTTTAGTTTTGCGAGTGTGAAGGCACTAAAACTTAACGCTTCGCTCACGTCGGCATAAAATCCAGTGCGGTACTTACAGTTTGTCGCCTTCGTTGACGACGATGACGACGACGATAACGACAACATCGTCATCGTCATCATCGTCGTCGTCGTCGTCACTGATGCATGATGAAACCGTGTCAATATTGAATGATATCGTTTCGGTTTGTGAAAAGCATTAAAAAGCAATGTTTCAATCACTGTCAATCAATGCAATATCATTTCATTTCATGCGAAACCGCGATACATTGCCGCACATCAACAACAAACACGACCAACCGACTGAACGGCATACGGATAACGATATTTCTCCTTCTTGTTTTCCCTTTGTGTATATTTCGTTCATATAAATATTATATGTTGTCCGTTTGCCAATTCGGGCAAAAGTTTGTGCTTCGGGTTTTTATTACAGCGCACCACTTTATGGGCCATCGTAAAAAATATTGAAAGCAAAACTCAATTCTCTCTTGTCTATATGTTTTCTGTAGACAAAAACGAGAACAAGTTATTAATTATGAGCCACTAAGGTATTCTTCAATATATAGAACTCCTTCCGCGTCTCTTTTCGTCACGCAAATATGGCTTTTTCTCGCTCGATCCCTCCCTTCCTTTTCTCTCTTGTTTCTGTGCTTTCGAGAACAAGCAGTTGGCATCGACAAATCGTCAGCAACTAAAACTTCCACTGTGTTCGCATCGTTGAATTGTGTGGAAGCCAACAAAACCAAACCGCTCTGCTCTGTTAAGAGACACTTTTCAACGTTTCGACATTTTGCGGGACGATACGAAGTGCTTTCGCAGAAAATGCAAAATGCGCAAATCGTCTTGGCATATAAAAAATTGATGCGAACCAGTCGTACGTGCAAAATGAATTTTGCATTTTGAAATGTATACTGAAAATGCACACACTGAGAGAGTGAGAGAGTGAGAGAGAGAGAGAGATGAAATTTCGCCCGCTTCTCGTGTGGATCCACTCTTTATCATTTCACTTGTTTCCATCTTACGATCTCATTCGCTCGCTCGCCGGCTGGTTGGCTGACTAGCTTGCTTTGGCTGTGGGCACAATGAGACTCTCGCACTAAAGTAGTGAATGCCGATTTTTGTCCAAATATCGTGCTACTACTTCTTCGTATTCTTCACCGTTCATCCTCTTCTTCATCCACACATTTTTTTTTCCTCTTCTTCTTCTTCTTATCCTCATTTGGGGCAACTGAAGTTAGGCTATTCGTGACTACCATCCGCAATCATGTTCTGTGTAAAACTGTATGCATACACCTTTATCCGCAACGATTCATTTCTCCCATCGCTCAAATGTTTGACTCTCACGAGATTCGCGTGAATCCAGTTGAATAGCAAGATGAACAAGTCGCATACAGACCCACACACACACACACACACACACACACACACACACACACACACACAC
>NW_022601432.1:1356360-1381998 GCF_009176505.1 Sitodiplosis mosellana | reverse complement strand
ACACACACACACACACACACACACACACACACACACACACACACACAAAAAGCAGTGAAAAGGAAGAAAAAATGAATGAGAAAAATCGTAAAAGACTTACGTTTCCTATGTTCGGAACTTATTCAAATATTTTTACATACATTATTCTTAAAAATAGATTACGTTTGCTTCTACACGAGCCACCGTACTGACTCACAGTCAGGTATTATATTACGTGCAGTTTTCTTTTTCTTCTGTCTCTGCTGGTTGGCCCACTGAATGGCTTGCTTTGTTTAACATTTTGTGCCCGAGTGGTTGGTCGTCGGTTTGTCTTCTCTCTCTGTGTGTGTGTTGTTGTCGCAGTCTTTCAGAATAATCTAAGATTCAAGATACGTTTCTCTCTCTCTCTCTCTTTCTCCCTCCCTTTTCTGTCGATCTCAAGTGTGAGAGCAAACCAAGATTTTCGGTTTTCACTCTTGAATTCGCTCAAGTTTAAATCATTTTCAGTGTTTGCCTCAGAAATTTTAACAAATTTATTTGTGGCTATCGACATACACCCACACACAAATACCACAATCAAAATCAAAGGCAATTCGGAATTTGCGCTCGATTTGTCTTTTGCAGTGCGAAAGCGAAATCGAAAACCATTTGAAACACTTTGATTTCACAATGATACCATCATCCCATCCGTTCGTTCCATTGTCAATTTACGTCTTATGAATATACTTAATTAAAATTTGATGGACCAAAAGCTGTTGGATACTTGACAATGATTGAGATTCCAATCGGCTCAAAGTAAATCAGAATTCAATCAGGTATTTAAACTGTTGAACTGTGGGCTTCGAATTACGCTTTATTTTACAGACGCAAACTATTTAATCATCCGATATGGTGCAGTGCAATGAATATATCTATGGGTGAGATTGAGAGTAGTGTATGTTTGATTGACTTTGTTACGAAAGAGAAGAGCAAGTTTCTGTCGACTTAAAAATGGTTAAAAGCGAGTATGTTCGTTTTTAGCGGGTCCTCGCGGTTTTTCACGGTTTCCGCGGAACTGATAAGAGATAACAACTTAGTGTCTTCGGCAAAGTTGTAGCACTCGAGGTCTTCTATAACATCGCTGAAGACAGTTATCTCTTATCTCTTATCAGTTCCGCGAAAAGCGCGAAAAATGATAAGAAAAAAAAAGTTCTATATAAAATTTGCTTTTTTATGTGAGCGATTTGCGCGCAACTGATAAGAGATAAGAGATAACTTTCTTCAGCTTAGTTATAGAAGACCTCAAGTACTACAACTTTGCCGAAGACACTATGTTGTTATCTTTTATCAGTTGCGCGAAAACCATGAAGACCGCGGAGGCTAGACGGTACTACAACATACTCTACTTTAACGCCAACAGAATCATCAGAAAACATACTCGCCTTTTCAAAAATATAAATCGAAGAAAAAACATACTCCACTCCCAATCTCACCCATAGATATATTGTCACCGAATCGGGTTGAATGAGATCGGGCCATGAGATCGGGAACGGGAGATGGGTAGAGAGAATCGGATGGGATAAATTATTCAATGTAAATAAGTAAATAAATAAACAAATGGGAATTACGCTATAGCTGGTTGCCAATAGAAATTCTCCGGAATCGGTTGCAACTGTCAACAATATCATCATAATAAATTGGGATCAATTTTTTTTGGTACTGCTGTTGTTACTGCTGCTGCTGCTGCTGCTGCTGCTGATGTTTTCCCCTCGTTGGCAAACAATAATTTTGAGTTTGATTTCGATTTCGAATCGGGTCGGGTCGACATTATTATGAAGCAGGTGACATTATGATGGGAGTTTATTCAGTTACGTGCGGTCTCGTACAAAGCAACATCGTAAATACGAGTTACACACACACACACACACACATGCCTCGTATCACATGTTTTAGTAGAAGCGGTGAAGCTTATGGTTAAAAGCAAGGGAGCAATTGAGCGAGAAAGCTTAGAAAAAGCGTGTGAAAATCATGTGTATGAGCGATATATCAGTATGTAATGTGTATTCATGACTAAACCGTAGGTGTGAATTGATGGAATTTCATCGATTGTATTTTAGCTCACTCATTCATTCAAATTCCGCCTTAAATTAACACCATATTTGTATTGATAATTATTATAATGTGTTGTTGGTTCTTTTTTGTTGTTGTTGTTGTTCCTGTACACCTTCTATTCTTGTGTGTTGTTTTTATATATTTTCATTCATTCGGGATCCATTGTTGGCTTTTTGTGTGTATTCATCCCCCATTTTGGTGGTTGGTATGTACATTGCTTTGGCAACAACTGGTGCTTCTGCTGCTGCTGCTGCTCCTGCTCCTGCTGATGCTGCTATTGTATGTTGGCGCTCACAGAATCAATTCACATCGTTGAAGCTGTCAAAGGAACAATAGGTCGTTTACCATGCAATATAACGCCATCGGTGAAAGGCGATAAAATTATACTAGTAATCTGGTACAAAGATGGATATTCCTTGCCGATTTACAGGTAAGAGTTTACATTTTATTATTAGTCCAATTGCGTGGGCTTGGTTAATTTATGCTTGTGCAAGACTATGTGCGTGTGCGTATATTCTGTGTTGCGTGCGTGCGTGCGTGCTACTTAGAGCGAGCAAATGTGTTGCACAAAAGTGTTGTTTCGGTTACATTCCAAGCGGACATAAATTAGATTTGCATCGAAAACATTATTCTTCCGCTTCGTTAAAACAAAGGCATTTTTCGTTTAACTATACGCCGTTTTTTTTTGTACACCCGACGGCCCCTTTATACACCATTTCCCAATTATTTCGATATATAACGGGCTATCCGACAGAAGAGATAGAGAGAATGAGTGTAAGTGTGAATGTGAATGGTGTGAGCTGTGTTTCATACTGTGAAAATTTTCTAGGCTATTCTTCGCTTTTGGCACGATAGAGACGGGATAAGGATACGTTTAATTAGATATATCGTTATTTTCTTGCCGTGTCAGAGTGTCGGAGTGCAACACATACTCGCTCTTTCTCACTCACTCACTCACTCACTCACCCTCTCATTCTCCATGAAGATGTAGAATAGAAGGAATAAAAAATGAACGAGGTGCGTTTTTATTCGGTTTTTATCTCACAGGAGCCGAAAAAGAGTCAAGAAGACACACGACCAGAGAAAATGTATAAAATATAGTTTTATGCAAAGTTTGGAATCAACGTGTATAAATGGCAAGGAAATTTATGTTCTGTCTCTTGTATTCACCCGCTCGCTTTCTCTGTCGCGCGCGCTCACTTCGTGTGTAGAGTGTCGTTGTCTCTAGCCAGATCACATATTAGAACGATAGAAATGTGAGCACTGGCATTTGCACTGTCAATGCCCGTCTCCGTGTGGCAAGCGAAAATTACGTTCGGCTTTTATTGTATTTTTTTACCGTCGTCGTTGTCGTCGTCCACATATTCGCACACATACCGGTCTTATGTTTCGCACAGTAAAAGAACAAATGTGTCTCAATTTCCCGCAAGATAATTTTCAGAGAGTGTGCGAATGAACGAACGAGCGTGCAAGAGAGAGTAGTGAGTTTGGATTGTTTGCAACACACACATCCTACAGGTCATGTAAATTACAATGACCTGAGAAATGCTTTTGACAGAGTTGACAGAACTATTTTATTTGCCTTCAGTTGTGGCTCACAGCTTTCTTATGCAATGTACACAGCACAAACATACACACTCGGCAGAATTGGATGCAATGCATTTGGCTTACTTAGCATCGTCCACTTCGGGAGGGCGGTTGGGTTGGGGTGGCTTTTTCGGCAGACGCATGCTACAAAAACACACCAAGCATACCATAGTAGAAAATGTGAATGTAATCACGAAAAATCCATTAGTATGTAAACTGCTTGAAATTGTGTAACGGCGTAAGTAGCACACAATCTGAAATCTATTCAAGTTACGGTCGCACATTTGTACATTCATACGTTTCATCCCGTCTGATTCGAGTGAAAAAGCACCGCATAACTAGATAAAAACCCATTTCGCTCCCTCATTCCACACATATATATTATTTCTTCTATGCTCATTTTCTCCACTTGTCACACGGTGTGTATACTCTCTCTCTCTCTCTCTCTCTCTCTCTCTCTCTTTTTCTCTGTGTGTTTTATGTTTTTCTTTTTTTTCCCTCCTGCTCATCTCTTATACTCACTGTGCATCTCTTCCATATTTGCTGCGCTTTCATTTCATGGCCCAAAAGCACATTGTTCCCATAGATACATACATACACTTGCTCGCTCGCTTCGTAGTAAGACAGACTGATTCCACACGCTCTCACATTTAATGGATGAGCACCGAATTGATTGATGTATTTGGGCTAAACTTTATCTTTAACGTGAAATTTCCATGTAAACTCGTTCGCTATTTATTGAATCATGTTGGCTGGGAAGAAGTGCATGTGCGATATTCAACCCACCACAACCACCAAATGGTGTGTGCATGTTGGCTATTTAGCACGCCAAATCCATTCACCACACCGCCATTGTGAATGAAATTTGTGCGATACGAATTCATTTCAATTTCAAGCTACTTAACAACCAAGACTTTTCACGCTGTCTTCGATCTTTCGCTCATTCTTTTTCTCTCCCTTATTTCATCAAACTTCTTCGTGACTGCGCTTGAAGTCGAACTCAATTAGATTTACTTTTTGGCCGAGACTCAGCTGAGGTTCGAACGTTCGAGCGCAGATCGAAAATCGAAAAGTTTTCCGCTATTTTTTTTTCGTTCATTTTCACAATCTTCTTCCTCAAAATTCTTGTTAACATTTGAAAGGGAAGCTAATTATGTGTGTTTTATCTCTTGTGTTTGTCCATCATGATCGACCATTTCATGGATGAATGCGTTCACATGGTGATTTAGTTTTGATGCACGGAATACGGACTTTGAGAAGGGTTCACATTGGCTGGACGAGAAAAACCTGGGTAGCCGTGCTTATTTCCAACCATCAGTGAATCCCGCATCGCTGATCATTAACGAAGCACAGGATTCAGATAGCGGAATTTATCGGTGCCGTGTCGATTTTCACAAGAGTCCCACCAGAAATTCACGCGTTCAACTCAAAATTATACGTAAGTTACTATGGAGTATAATCCAATTTCCAGGTTTAAAACTATACCGTGGAACATTTTCCATTTGATGATTTTTTGTTTTTTTTTCTTTTCTCTCGCTTTTTTTCAACAACTTTTCAATAGCTTGATTCAAAAGTTTGATGTATTTTTTTTCCTCTTTCGCTCTTTCACTCTCACAATTGTTCAATTTTCAATAGCACTAGTTCGTGTTCAATTGGATACATTGATTGTTATCAAGCGAATGCATATTCTTTCCTTTTTTTCGCATTTTGTTTTGTAATTTCCCAATTTTGCAATAGGTTTTTGGGAATTCAAGTGGCGAGTAAAAATGCCATTAAATTTGTGCCACACCAAATTTCAATACACTCATTCATTTATTGCATTACTGTCGCAACAAGCGTTCCATCGCGACCCATACCTCTATTATACAATCGATTTAATTCATAGATAGAGACAAAAAAAATCCCCGGCTGCTATCGTTATCCTATTCGGCCCTTCGAAATTTATATTGGATGTGGGAATAAGTTTTTTCGATTTTTTTAAAATTTTCAATCATTTATTTGAATACCAAAATGAAATTACATTTCAATCAAAATATTGTCCACCGGTGACCTTCTGCCACAATGTGGGCAATTCACGGCCTGCCTTAAAAAATTCCTCGTCTTTTGAGGCTATGAATGCATCGAGCCAAATTTTGATTTCTTCAACTGAAGAGAACCGCTCTCCGCTCAGATGGTTTTGCATCGATCGAAACAAATGGTAGTCGGAAGGAACCACTGGACTATACGGGGCGTGAGCCAAAACTTCCCATCCGCTATTTTCCAAGTAGTTTTTAACCGATTTCTCAATATGTGGCCGAGCATTGTCATGTAGGAAAATCAATGTCTCTTTTCTGGTCTCCCATTTCTTTCGTTTTTCTTTGATAGCTTGTTTCAAACGTATCAATTGTTGTCGGTAGAGAGGCCCATCGATGGTTTGACCACTTCTCAGCAGCTCATAATACACCACTCCCTCCTCATCCCACCAAATACACAGCATTACCTTGTCGCCGTGGATATCTTGTTTTGGCTGTGATGTTGCTGGCTGGCCGGGCTTAACATACGATGCTTTGCGCTTGGGGTTATCGTAATGAATTCATTTTTCGTCACCAGTGACAATTCGATACAGAAAACCTCTTTTTTTGTGCCTAGCGAGCAGCATTTGGCAAGTCACCAAACGCCTTTCAGCTTGCGCCGGCGTCAATTCATGTGGTACCCAATTTGACAACTTGCGAATGAAACCAAGGGCCTTTAAACGATATCCAACTGTGCTTCGGTCAACATTCAATGCTCTGGCAAGCTCATCTTGAGTTTGACTTGAATATTCATCGAGTAATGCCTCCAATTCCGCATCTTCAAACTTTTTTGGCTGGCCGGAACGTTCCCGAGAGCTGCGTCTAAGGCAAACTACATGCTACTAGCGCCACACTGAAATACATTTGATTTGCATTGTACACGTAAGCGGTGGGAGTTCGAACTATCAAATTACAACAACAAATTACACAGATAGGCGCATCCCTCGAACGTTACCGTGCTAGAATCACCACTTTTGAACCGTACAAACCACTGTTCACATGTACGTTCCGATGGAGCATGCTTACCATAGGCTTCCACCAACATTCGATGCGCTTCAGCCGCAGTTTTCTTCAAATGAAAGCAAAAAATTAATGCTTCCCGGAAATGTTGCTTTTTCGGTACAAAACTTGACATATTTAAGGCGCAAAAAAAAAATTGGTCATTTACACTTCGATGAAATGATAGATGGTGATTTTTGTAGTTTGACACTAGACCTCTCATGCGAAAAAGAAAAAAAGTATTGCCTGATACAACCATGCAAAGTTACGCCATCTTTTGAAAAATCGAAAAAACTAATTCCCACACCCAATAGAAATCGTTCAAAGTAGAAAGCTTAGCTTGTTTATTTGTAATTCAAAACGGATTATCGTAAATTCGATTCGGATTGTTGTTTTTAAGTTGATTTATGTTGTTTTATTCGATCGGGTCGGCAACGCAATTTATTAGATGCAATTCGGCATTCATTACTAGTTTATGGCTATCAAGTGTCATGTTTCGATCCATTAAAATCAAAATGCGCTCGTTACAACGTGATATCGATGCACCCGGAAAAATTGAAACCAAATACAAGCTAATTTGTGGAAAAATATCCAATTTTTATCTCATAGACATTTGTGTTTATTTTACAGTGCCACCCGAAAAATTATTAATTTCCGATGAGAGTGGCGTGCACATACCACACTATACAATCGGACCGTACAACGAAGGCAGCTCCGTGAATGTCACATGCGTATCGACGGGAGGTAAGTTACTTGCATATACAAACCCAAATCAACCATCAACACAGAAACACCGTTTTTATTGTTGCTTTGGTTTCATTTTTTTTTTTCGTTCTTTTTAAACATTCCACTCCCTCGTACTCAAATCATTTCGGTTGGAAGATTCAAAGGGCAGGACATACGAAAGAGTTTTAAGAGTTCTTATGTACTTTTGAAGAAGAAGACAGAAAAAACTATACATTTTTGCTTAAGGTTGTTAGAATGTTTGGCATATGGTTTACAGTTTTTTTTGGCAAAATCATTATTAAATACTGAAGAAAATCTTCTTAAAATTGTTCATTTTGTTGTACGTATGCGTGTTTTCTTTTGTTTCTGTTTCACATTCGCTCACTCGCTTCGCGGACGAAAAGAAGGAGAACACGGTGCATTTGCCCTGTTATTTGATTTCAATGAGTGTTTCTGCAAGTATTTCGATGCTTTTATTACATTACGAGATGCTTGAAATGTAAGCAAGACGAAACAGACTGAAGCACGAATGAATATTAACATTCAAACGGAGAGTAAGTGTGGGTGAGAGAAAGAGAGAGAGAGAAAGAAAAAAGGAAGGAAAAAAACTTTTGCTACATCAACATCAACTAAGCACAAAGCAGAGTAGAGAATTATTAAAAAAAAATTCCAACCAAATGCCGGATATTTTCCAATCTGCAGACTGTTACGCCCGCCCGCCAGCTGAGAGAAAACGAGCGAACGAACGAATGAAACAAACTGTGGAGCAACAGCAATCCGACTCTCTTATTCTTCCACAAAATTGTTACAGCATGAAATATGCAAAATAAATAAATGTGAAAATCTGTAGAAATTTCTATTATACATATAGATGAAGAGAGTGTTATGCACAAATACGAATGGCATCGCATGAATTGTGAGATTTTGTGAAACAGTAAGCGTCTGTTCAAACAACGATAACAAATTTTATTGTAATTGTGCATTTCCTTTTTGGCTATGTGTCGCACGCTCTCTGCTCGATGCGATTGTGTATTTAAAAGAGAAAAAGAAACAAGAAACAGAAAGGGTACGACAGTTCATTGCAATTTATTTTTCGGGGGCAAGCTACAATATAATTATCCGTCAGACACTGCCACCTTGATTTCTTCAGCACTTTTAGCTCGTTTTTTCTACTCATTCTTCTTGTCATGTCAGTGTGTTCATGCAATTGAAGACAGAATCAGAATAGGTCTTGCTTTCGGATAGCGAATCACAAATTCCATAGTCAATTGCTTCGGTTCGATTCGATTTGGTGCGTTTCGATTGATTAAAAAGCCTCTTTTCAAATTCAATAATTGTTTTAAAAGGGCAAAAAGTGTGTTCATTTGTTTCATCATCTTGGCATCGAGAGCCAAAGCGATAGTTATTTAGCATTTTTGTTCTCATCGTCATATTTCGACCGGATGCGGATAGAAGAGAGCGGCTGGAAGAGTGAAAGATTGAAAAAGCGAGCTAAACTCTTGAGTTGATTAATGCTTTGAATGAAATCTATTTTTTTCACGCGTCGTTTCCTCGGTTATGAATATTTTATTTCTCGTTCGCTTGGTGTAGCTCAGAATGATGAATAGAAAGTAAGAGAGAGGGAGAGAAAAGGTCTTAAATGGGCTACACACTGTTCGCACTGCGCTCTACTTCTTCTTATTGAGTTCACATTCTGCTTGGCCGGGCACATGGGATTTTTCTTTGAAAAAGCTGTTATTTCGTTAGTTGCCTTTTTGAAGGAAAGTGAGCTCGATTTGTGTCAAGCCAAGCCAAGTCAATTCGCATCGACTCGAGGTGAAGTATCGGTGTTGGGTGTGGGGGAGACTGGCATACACGCTTCGGGCTCTCAATGAAGAGTAATCGATTCAAATGCTGTTGACGAACAAAAGGCTCAAAAACCATCGAATGCGATTCCTTTTTGCTCTTTAAATTTCCAATGAGGTTTTCATATTATTCAAAAATAAGTGCTGCGAGCCCATCCGTCTTCTCCTTGTACGTGTGTGTGTGTGTGTATGTATGCTTTTCCTTTTGGTTTTTGTGGTCCTTATTGTTGCGCTGTTATTCTTATATCGATCATCATGGTTTGGCCTTTTTCTTCAAAAACGGAAGTTCTCCCAACAATGAATAGAAACAGGTGATTGCATGGGACCTTTCTGTCGGTTCTTTTTTTCTGTTTTTTTCTTCTTCTTGTTTTGTCTTTCCTTTCTACAACGAAAAATGAAAATTTACACTGAAAATTAGACGACCAGTTTGACAGTTCGTCAGCTCGTTTGTGTTTTATTGATTAAATGCTACCCCAAATTGTTTGGGCTATTTCTTTAGTTGTTTCGTCCATTTTTCTTTTTCTCGATTCTCTATTCATTTTTGGTTTTGTCGTCGGGGCTGATGAAAGCAACAAAACAAAAAGAAAAAGGTTTTCGAAGCGGTAAAGCAGCAAAAAAAAAGTTGTGTGTGATCTGGAAAAGTTTATAGGCGTGCGTGTCTTACAAAGAGTGTAAAAAGATGTTTTTTTTTCGTCGTCTTCTCTGTTGTCTCTCATTTTCAACGCATATCTAATTCATTCTCATCCTCTCGCATTCACTTTATCTCATTCGCACTCTTGTACTCGCTCCCGTTCTCTCAGTCGCTCGTTCGCCATTTCATCTTGTTGCTTCGTTTAGCAAAACTTCAGCCATTCGTTTCATTTAGCGCTTGCATTCCAATCAAATTACTGCGCAAAAATGGTAGCAACTCGACGAAAATTGGAGAAACGAATATTTAATAGAATTTTGTGGCATAGAAAATGTAATTATAAAGGAATAGTAAAGTGGATTTTTTTTTGTCTCTTCATTCTATGTTTATGCCGTTCGTCGTCGAAAAATATATACACACATAGCGACAACGAAACGAAGATTCGGTATCATCACGACAAAAGAGTGCGAGAAGTGTGTCTATTTCATTTGGTACGAACGAAAGAATGAACGAGCAAAGGAGGAGGAGAAGAAGAAGATGGTGGTGGTGGTGGTGGTGGTGGCGGTGATGGTGGCAGTGGTGATAGCGAGAACGAGAGTGTGTCGCTTCACAAAGTAGCGCATTTATTGTTCTCGTACTCTCGTCGAATTCGCATTTAATTCATATGTTAACTAGGGCAGAAAAACAAAGCGAATATTTTCACTCTTAAAGCAATATATATAGAAAACTGCTGAAAATTTCTATTGTGAGCGGAGTAACTTTGAATTTTCGTCGCGTAACTAGGTACACACATATATATATGTAACATCCTAACACCAACTCTGCTATCCATCGAAATTGCACACATTTGTTGTGCACACTTGTTTCGTTTACCGCTCGTTTTTTTTTTCTCCATTGCTGTTCTCTTTCTTTTTCGGTTGTTGTTGTTGCCCATTCGCGTCTCAATGTAATTCTGTGATTTACATTCAACTTCGATGCGTTCGGCGATTATTTATTTTACTGTTACACGATTTCATTTTTCGTGTTCAATTTTTCGGCAACTGTTCCATCGTGGCGTGCGGCATTTGTGTAAATTTATTCATGCAATGAGTCGAAATTTTAAAAGAATGCTTCTTATGTCATTTTGTCTTAAAAATCTCGAAATGTTGCTACTGAACGGAAATGCCATTGGTGCAGCATGAAGAACCATTCAAGTATCATGTTCATGGCAATTCGTAGAAATGTAGAGTTAAATTTGATTGCATCAAGAGTCGAATTTTAATTACTCAAAAGTGATGGGTGTACGGTTGCTCAGCGACTTCAGAATTTCTCTCCCGGCGTATGGTGCTCTGCTCTACTCTACTCTACTCTGTCTTATATCAAACGATATTGCACATTTTCAGACACTTAATTGATATTCAAATGATTATTAATTGAGCATTTGTCACGATTTCTATGGCAACACCGTTTGCCATCAAAAGCAAGAACGGCAAACGTTGTGCGCTGCAAGCGTGTTATCACTGCACCTAAACATTTTCGATGTATCATGATTCTAATCCCTTAATTGAGAGTTTCATCGTTTGATTATTCACATTGTTCAACTCCGAGATTTTCAATTTTTTATGGTTGATATAATGAAACTGTAAGTGCTTTTCGGTGCAATAAAGCTGAGCGTGTAGATGAGAGGCGAGCGCGGGGGATCGTAAGGAATGTGAATCGAGCTAAAAAAAAAGGAGATGGTGAAATGGAAATTGCAAGTGCAATGACTGGAGACGCCTCTGGTTCCGTCATTCATGCTTTTGTGTAATCATTTGCCACAAGTTTTTTCTGTGTTCACCTCTCTCTTACCCCCTCTCTCGCCCTCTATGCTTTGCTCGCTTCTTATTCCAATTTCATTCTGCGATTAAATGATACCAATACGTGAATCTAGATATGTGCAAGCGTCACTAATGCTATGTGCTCCAGATACAGATCATGTACGCGTGCACAATGTTTGGTAGATGTTGATTGTATGCATTGAAATTGAGCGCAGCACAGAAAGAAAAAAATGAAACAGCAAGAGAAGAAAATGAAAAGCAGGAAAAAACGTGGCAAATGAAATAAAAAAAAAGTAGAAGATGAAAATATCCTAGATAGATAGAAGGGAGCTGAGAGAAAGAAAACCACCCTGTGCACCACACCTCCTTCCGTTTAATATCTACGCCACAGCAACAGCAGAACAAAAAACCGAATACCATACACAGGAAGAGAGGGAGTGAGATAGAGAGTGTAAGAATATAAAGACGCACACACTTGTTTACGCTTAACCTATCCAATTCGAAAGTTTTTCCCATATCCGCTTATCGTCTCCTTGTGCCCATCCCCCTCGAACGCCTCTCTCATTTCGTTGATCCATACCATATCTAGTTTCGGTCTCTCAATAGAACAGAGCTTTGCTTTGGCTTTGTTTTTGCTACTTCTGTCGTTTTTGCTGTTGCTACTGCTGTTGCTGTTAACTGTGAATCAAGCTCCAAATAATATGCGCCATTCGGCATACATGTGTATCACGTCACACACATATCTGTGTTGGGCGATGGTGTGCATGAACAATGCGCGTCACCATCGACATCCACTACAGCGATGAAAATCATATGTATTTCTTTTTAAATTGCATTGTGTACACACAAAAAGCTATTACTTTCAACGAATAAGAATGGGGATAGATAAAGAGTTTATTCTTTATTAAATATCTTGTGTGTTGTAAGAGCAAACAAGCTGGATGCGAATGTCTATGTGTGTGCATGTGTATACGGTGCCATTGTCTCGAATACAATTTTACAAGCAATTTTCCATGGCAGAATGCAGTGTGTCTAACATAAAGCTTAGCATTGTGTTCAGCCAACCCGTTCTCATATAACAATTAAATACTTATTAAACGTCGTTGAAGACCCGTTATTTTTTGCAACAACAACAACAACAACAAAATAAGAAAAAATTTGAATTTGTGTTTTTTTCCACTTCTACTTCATAGTTTTTCGTTTCTCCAGTTTGGGCTCGCCCGTTTTCGCTCAGCATTTTTCGGTGACAAAACAATTGAGTTAGCTGAAGTTGTTCGCCTTTGTTGGTGGAACCCAAACAGTGCAAATGCATCGAATGCGACACTGGTTAAAGTAGTTTTCGGTGTAAAATTCCTTCTTTTATGTGCGTATATCCATTGAAATCAAAACGGCCGGAGCCAAAATGCTACTTCATTTGCTTTAGTATCCATCCAATAAATGATTTGCAGTAATCATGAAAATGTTTCGTCTCGAACCAAACAGATGGAGAGAAAACGAGAGCGTGTAATGAGTGAGTGAGGAAGAGAAGGAGCAAACCATCTATCTAATAAGGACTTTTCACCGTGATTTTTAATTAAGAGCTTAGGTCTTCTCCGGGGCTAAGCTCTCTAGCGCCAAGTGTTTGAATGCTGTTCATCGATTCTGAAAGCTCTTTCTCTTCACTCTCCAAAGAATGGCATTCATTTCATTCAATAAGGTGGATATATCTCGTTATGCTTGTGTTTAGGTGACGACGGGGACATTGTGTGCGTGTGTATACTTATGGTTTGTTGTTGAGATTGAAATTGTAGTGCCTTTATGGACTTCTTGAAAGGCATCGCAAGCACTTTTCAACCGAGATATATACAATATAAACGACGGATAATGGAATAATCATCATAATGGTTAAAGGACAAGACCATCACAATATTTGTCATTTGTTGTTGCTTTTCCGTTTTGTTTTCATTCATATTCGCATGTTGTTGTCGTCATCATCATCGTTTTCGTCGTCGTCCAGTATCTCCGGTTGAGGGGCTACCAAGTTCCAAAAGATATTCATTGAAGTAGAAACAAACAAACACACTCATGCACACATACACATGCACCTATACACAAACACCAGAAAGTGGTCGAAATAGCCTTCATTCTCACATCATTGCTACTACCGTTCTTGCATTTTTGACCAATGAACACAAGCACACCGAGACGGGTTGGTCTCTGGGTCTCGATTGTTCGGGTTATTTGAATGGTTTGGTGTGTATGTGCGTGTTTATCAATGAAATCCATTAGGTGAACAAAGCACTTTTTTACGTGAAAACAATGCACAATGTAAACGCCAACGAAAATGCATTGCATGCTCACATTCGCCTGTTATGTCCAAGCGTGTGTTATGCAAACAATATTTTCAAGAGGAAAACTTTTTCCCATTTAACATTGTTGTTGTTTTTTTTATGTTGTATACTGTCTGCCGGTAAAATGAGAACGATGTCGATCGTTAGCAATTTTTTTTTGTTGGTGTTGATGTTGTTTTTGGCTTAGACTTGCTCGCTATTTGTGATATTGTTTCATATCTAATCCAGTGAGATCGGCATTGTTAAGCAAACAATATTCGCTTAATTGTTTAAAATATGCACACCGGCAAATGGATGCGCCTTTTTTCCGTGTTTGACTTTTTGTTCCTATTTCGTGCGCTTTCGTCTCTCGTATAAACGATAATCGCCGGGTGTTGAACGCGGCCGACAAAAAATGAATCCAAGAGCACCAGATTATTAATCTGATAATATCATTTGTTATATTAGTGATTTTAAGAGGTATCTAAACCTCCCCACAAAACGTTCCAAATCCAAACATTGTTAAGCATTGCACACATTTCGCTGCCACAGAAAAACGTGGAAAAAAAACGGTTTTCGGGCGGAAGTAAAAGCGTAAACACAAACATTTTTCACGTAAATGCCCTCATCCACTATTATAGCATTATACAGCACACACGGACGCAGGAGAAACGAAAGAAAATAAGTATATCCATGCACACGAGCATTTCTTCATTTGTAGTGCCATTTCGTCTTTTGTTCCTTTTTTCCGTTTTCTCACACCCGCTCGTTTGTTCGTTCGTTCACTCATCCGTTGTGATTTCATTTTCGTAGCGAACACACACACTTATATATATATATTCGGAACGATCATCGTTGTACATCGCATCAAACAAAAATAAATTACATTCATGCGCAATTTTTCGTATATTTCCCATCATTGGTCCGCTTGCTTCAACTTGCCGGCTTATTCTCTTTGTGCACCAGCCACCTTTGTATGATACATGCTTCTTTTCTTGCACTATAATATGTGCTCAATATGCTGTAAAGGATTGTCGTTTTGTTTTTCTCCAACACACTCACACACTTATATAATAAATGAATGTGGAATGAGAGCGTGTATCTTGAAATCGTTCTTTAGTTTTCTCTTCACTCAATGTGTATTTTGTCGATGCATGTGTGTGTGTGTGTGTGTGTGTGTGTGTGGGTATGTTATCAATTTACCGAAGTGGAAGAAAAACCGCAAGCAATTTTTGCTGTTTATGTGTCTGTGAATGGTAACTAAAGTGTGTTCGAGTCGATGAACATGAACCGAATAGTAGTGTTGTATTTTTGTTTTAAGCTCATGCCAAGATAATGTGATGCTATGTGTGTATGATGTAGCAATAATAAACCTGCGTCACTTTGCCGCGCGCGCTCGCCTCCCCGAATGCGCTGTGGAATGGCATCCCATGCCATGTCATGGAACAGTCTCTTTCTCGCTCTCGCTCTCGCTCGCTCGCTATCCTTCTTTTTTTTGGTACATTTGACGGTGGTGATGAGCATTTGTGTGCCTTTTCGTGGCATTTGCATCCAAATTATGGATATATAAGCAAATACCATATGATGCGTATTGAAATGTGTGTGTATAAGTGCTTGTTTGCTTGAAATCATTTCTTGGCATTGTTCTTCGTGTTGTTGAGTTGAGCGCGATCGGGAATGAGGTGGAGGATATAAACGCATCTCATGCGTATGTTTATGCCGTTTATTTGGCAATATGTAGAATTGTCGGTTTGAAAACCATCTGCCTTTTCACCCATTTTGATTGTTATTTTCAACATCAACACACCAATATCTCGACCTTCCCACACCCGCACTATCCACATCAGAGCCCCTCTTGCTTCCACCGTCGCCATCAACATCATCACATATAAACGATGAACATACGAAAATTCCAGCAGCAATCGCAAACTCACATTCAACTCAAGAAAATAAATACGCATAAACACGTTTACAATTGACGCCTGTCTTCCAAACGGTAATTTGTCGCTTTGCCATTGCTGGGCTTGGCTCGTCTCGACTCAATTCGTTTCAATTCGCCTTCCGTTTGCTTTGCCTCATTGAGATTTGCTATCGCTATCGCTATCGCTCTCGCACTATCACGCTTCCATTCCACGAACGATTCATTCGACTAATTTTATTATTTTATCGTTATAATAACTACAACAAGTCTACAGAACATTTATTACATTTTCCATATCATGGAAAATACATTTCATTACGAAATTCGTATTCGTTGTCATATAGAAATGCAACCATTTCCAGCACCGTACACACACATATACATGTATATTAAAATATGGCCTTTAACGATATTGTCTTGCTCCCTTTGTATATTTCCATTTAAGATCAGTCTGTCACCCGACGTTCGTCCATCTCTTTCTCACATTCATATGAGCCGCCTGGTTCTCGCTCTATTTTCTTTCACTTCAGACTCGACCTTCGCATTTACTCCGTTATTTCGCTATGTGTCCTGATTCAACGTTTGTTTTTATTATGTGTTTTCTCACTTTTTTGGCAGAGAAAAAAAAACGCAGCGCAATGAACGAGGCGAGAGAAAGAGAGAGAGAGAGAGAGAGAGAGAGAGAGAGCGATTGAGCGTGAGACGAGGAGTACCAAGGGTGAGACAGCAACAAACAAACAAAACAAATATCTAAGAAACAGATAAAAAACTAGAAGAAAAATATGTGCGAGAAATGGGTTTTCACGGCTCCGATACGGGCAGCCAAATGAAGCTAGAGAGAGCACTTGCTCGAAACGATGATGCTACGGGGAAATGATGATGCAGTCTTTTTTTCGCTCTCTTCTTTGTTGTTGTTTCGGCATTCGGTCTCCTCGTATTTACTTCTGCATTTTTTTTCGTCCCTTACTCAACGCTCTCTTTCTCTCTCTCTCTCTCTCTCTCTCTCTGCGTACTCTTTTTTCTTTTGTGGGGATAAAATTTCCATTGGAAATTCGGTTTTATTTACCATTTCTATTTGAGTGTGCTACTTTTGTTGTTGTTATTGTTGTTTCGGTTCGTTATTGTTCCCCTATGCTTTTTTTTTATTTCGTCACTGTTGTTGCCGGTGCCGTTTCTGCTGTTACTACTACTACTACTACTACCACGTTCTGTATTTTTTTCTTTCTTGTCTGTGCTTCAAGTGTTTTGAGGCAGAAAACAAAAACAATCATATGTGCACAATAATTTAAGATTTTCGTTCTGTTTACGATGCTATTTGCATGTACAAACAACAGCATTTAGTGGTGGAAATATGCATGAAAGCCGTAAAGAAACTTTATCATGTATTTTGCGTTGAAACGAAGACGCAAGAGAGAGGAAGAGGAAGAGAAGTCGACCATGAGCGGTCGTATGTTTTGATCAGTGTGCATAATGTTGTTGCAGAATGTTTAGTTTTGTGAGAGGATCGTTTGACCTGAAGTTTATGAGTTAAATTGAATGCAATGTGCCGCGTATTTCTCTCCCTCTGTTTCCAGTATAATGTATTCTGAGTAAAATTCACTTCTATTCTAACGTTCCTCCGTTCCTTCATTCCGCCCTAGTCCAAACAACGTTCACCGTTTCAATTTACATCCTCTCCTCTCTCGTACAGATCCCTGTTTCTAGTCTAGCACCAGTTCTGATGAAATCATTTGACAATTCAAACTATTCCGTTTTTTCTCTCTGCTCTGGTTTCGTCGTGCATTTTATACACATATTTTTTTGGTTGCTGCAGCAACAACAATCCAACAAATGGCACTTCTAATCGAAGACTTTTGAATTAAGCGCGAATGTGACTAGCTAACGAAGCATAAACGAAGAATAATGCAATGGATTCCATTATCCAGTCGTAAATACACCAGAATACCGTAGAACAGTGCGAGGTAACGAGCAAGAGAGTGAATGAACACCAGCCGAAAGCACGAACATACATCATCTGCAAAACGTTTCCGTCTTTTTGCGCTTTTGTCGCATTTCATTTGTTTTTGCGCGTTGGTTCGAGATCTTTAGAAGCTTTTACCGCCTGTTCCCGCAAAAACCATCACGTTGTCGTTGCCATCGTCGTCGTCGTTGTAGTTGAATTTTTACGCAGACCAAAATTAAAATTGGAAATATTGCTGAAATGGTGTATGTGTTCATTCGTTGTGTGGTGCATGTGAATAAATTGAATGCCACCGCTCGCGCGCGATTCATGGCATTTTTCTCTTGTACCGAACACATAGCGTAAGCGACCTACCGAACGATTGAGCAAGAGAGAAGGGGAATCGAAAACAATTTGCCGTGCACCATATAATTGGTTATAATAGTATGTAATTAATTTTTCGACATCAAATTTCTCAGTGGAATTTTGCGTGGAAAACGGTCTATAGTTAAAACAAGGGAGTGTGAGAGAGAGAAAGAAGACATGACAGAGAGAAATAAAAAAGAGTTGTGTGCGGTAATTTGAGACATTTAATTTTCAATTTGGTGTTGATACTGTAAAATGAATGTGGAAAAACCTGTTCAGTTTTCATGGTGGTAGCTTTCTCACTTGCGCAAATAATTGCTATCCGTAGCAGATACCTGAAAAAAATTACACACGTCGAGTGAGAGCGAGAGCGAGCAAACGAGAGACGGTGATCGCCCAAATGGGTAAAGTTTGCCATCGAGAGGATGATTGTATATGGGAGAGAGCGGGAGGGAATGAGAGAGAAAGAGAGAGAGAGAGAGGAAAAAATCTGAGTGCATGGAAATAATCAGAGTAAATGAAAAAAGGTCTGCATGGCTATCGGCCGAATAACGGGATGCATAAAGTACAAAATTATAAATTACATATAAAAATGAATGAAAAACGAACGGGCAATGATTTGATATGGCATTACAAGGACTGCACCAATAGAGGTAGCTAGCTGCAAAGTGTGTGTAGCATGGTTTTTAATCCATTTTTGTGGTGTCAGAGTATTAAACCAGCCAGCAGAGTGGGTGAGTGAGTGAGTGTGCTATAGAGAGAGAGAGAGAGAGAGAGAGAGAGAGAGAGAGAGAGACCAAGACAATTAAAGAATGAGAGTACGAGGCTAGACAAACTACCAGAATATAAACCGAGTTAATAAATGTGCTGAATTGTTCGTGCTACGGAAATATAATTTGTATAAAATAAAATCCAATACACTTGATTCATTCCATTTGCAACATTCGTTCAACGTGTGCTGCCTGTTTGAACAGATTTGTTACAACAATTTTCCAGCCTCACCGAAAATTGAATATCAGAACGAAACGAAACGAAATGAACGAAACTGAAGTGAGCAAACCAAACCGAAGCAAACCGCACACCAAAGGCGTCCCAGGCCCGACCGATTTGCCATGTGTATCATCTCTCTCTCACATTCATTTTCTGTAGGTGGTTGGGTGTGTGTGTGTGTGTGTGTGAATCAGGCGACAAAGATAAAGCCAGCAAATGTGTGTTTGTGTCGTTATTTTCACTATTTATCGAAAGTATTTCAAATGTAGTTAAAACTTTGTTTGTTTTATTGTCGCGTATGTGCGCTTGTGTGAAAAGCTCGAATTGGGTGCGTTTTTGTGTGGATGTGTGTTGCATTTCATATCCAATTGGTTGTAGTTTTCAATGTAACTTTGGTTATTTGGGTTTTGTTTGCCCTGAAGAGTTTCAGAGAAGCTGCGGGCTGCGGAGATGTTATTAAACAGGAAAAGTTACAGAGAGAAAGAGGAAGAGGGAGAGAGAGAGAGAAAGGAAAAATTGTTTTTTGCCTCCACTAATATACACAGGCACACGCAGAGGCATAGAATGTGTAATATGAATGATTTGATGGCAAGTCAAAGTTAGTAATTCAACACTGCACACTTTTTAGTAAATGGCGTATTCCGTTATGATTTTTCGCATTTTCGTTTGCTCACAGTGTTATTGGACTTTTGTTCCATATCTTTCTCTCTCTCTCTCACTCTCAATCACTTTCGTTTACTTTGACTTGTCCATGTCGATGTCGATGTTTGGTTCCCATTATTTTCGCTGCCATAATAAAGCGTCGAGTAAAAAAAAACCGAAGTCGAAGTGCCTCTTCGATATTTATCATTTATTGGCTGTTTAGATTGCATGTGCGAAAAGTAAGTGTTGTGCGTTACGATGTTTGAACGTATGGCCATTCATCCATTTTTCGAATGGATGGCGTTTTGCTTACGCTATGCTCGTTTTGCTCTTTTTTCGCCCCCAAACCTCTCTTTCGCTCTCTGTGTATCGAAGTCGGTGTTCGCCATCGCGCGTAGAAATGATTGATGGAGAAGATACTTTTGTTTTTGCCTTTTAGACAACAGACCGATCTTCGTTTCGGCTATTTATTTTGATGGTTCGTTTTTCATTTCATCTTTTGCGAAAATTCGTTTCTCCTTTAGATTTGATTAATGTTTGATGAACGCACACAAGTCAAACACACGTCCGTACGTTCGATAGTTATTTGTGCACATGCCTCGAAGGCTGATGCTTCTATTTTTATTACGTTTTTTTTTTCTTCTTCTTTCAACTGCTGCTCTCGCTCTCTGCGACTCTATGTGTTCCGGCTGTTATCTATTCCCCGGTTTGCAAATACTCTCTCGCCACTTCTGTGCGGTCCGGAATGTGAACTCTGTCGGTTCCTTCATCGTTTGCAATTAAATGAAGCACTGGCATTTTTCAAATTTATGTTTTACTATTTTCACAAACTCTCTATCGCAACGCCATTAGTTCACATTTATGTTCTCGTCACTTGGCTGTGCGTATGTGTAGAATGCAGAAGACCGACCGACCGACCGACATTCGACGTATTCGAAATATGCTCGGAATGCATATGTTTGGCTCATATTTGTGCTTGATGGATTCATGGTTGAGAGAAGCTTTTGGCTCTTTCGGCTTGTTAAGCTTTGCACTGGTTGGGAATGGAAATTAATTTGTGTGTGAAACTTTTCGTGATGTGGTTTTTGGACTGGTCGAACTTTTGCCGAAAACCGATTTTAACAGTTGTGCGCTTTCAACCGTGTGATGGAACGTTTGTCTGTCTCGCAGGCACACGCTTTCGTTGCATGAGCTCACGCGCGCGGGCGCGCGTTTGCGTGGGCATTTATATATGCATTGTGTATTTGTTTAGAATTGCTTTTGGCTACATTTCATATTGAATATGTATCAAAGAATCCATCCGCACCACTGTGTCGGCAGCCGAGACTCAATTGCAAACAAGCAAAGAGACGACGACGACGATAACAACAGCAGCAGCAGCAGCAGCAGCAGCAGCAACAACAAAATAAAAAACGACGACGAACACGAGATAAAGCTAGAGAGAAAGTGAGATGGTGTGATGAGTATAGGCAACCGGGTGCAAAGAGGAGCTCACACAACGGCAATGTCGATACAGCCACAGCGGCAGCAACGCGTTTATGTATTTGCATAACTTTTTCATCTTTTAAGTGGATTAGTAAAATGAGATCGGAGCATTCAATTTAAGCATATGCGTGCATTTCTCATACATACCATACACACACTTAATGTGTGTGTGTGTGTGTGTGTATGCTGTTGTATGAAATACGCAATTCGGCTACAACGGCACGATGTATGAAGAGAAGATGAACGCAAAACTAAGCGAAACTTTTGCCTTTTCATATTTCGAGTATATGAAATTCAAATACAATAACACCCATTGCCATCACACTCAAAACCGGAACGAATGACGATGTGAATGAGAGTCAGTGAGTTAGAGAGAACGACTCAGCAACACACTTACACACATATTGCATACGATATAAAGCATACAGCAGAGCAAAAATTTTTTTAACTATATTCATTGCACTCAATATATTTGTGCACAGACAAGAGAGATATAGTAGATAAATAGAAGATTCAATGTGAATTTTGGGCCAGCGCAAAAGCGTTTACATCATATAATGTGTACGTTACTACATACACGGATTCACCGAAAATATCGTCTTGTCGTCCAAAAATATCGAACGTACGATATGTATACCAGCCAGTAACGGCTTGATTGCCGTCATAGTCTCGCTCTCTTATCGATGTTCATGAGCAATTTTATTTTTGCAAATTTCATAACTCTACATCATTATATACAAACTGTTTTGAGTATAAAAAATCGTTTCGCTCATAATGTGAATGTTAGTCATATCGCCAGAGCGTATGGCTGTTTTGACGCACAATTGTTGAAAACAGCAACGATCAAGCACTTTCTGTGTTCTGGCTCTCATTTCTCTCTTCCTCTCTCTCTCTCTCTCTCTCTCTCTCTCTCTCTCTCTCTCTCTCTCCGGCCGCTCGCTCTTTCCTCTCCGCGATCAAGTCTTAATATCATTCACTAGCTGTTGGCTGTTGGCTGTTTGCATGGCTGCTACTTCTACGAATCGCAAAATAATGAATAATTCATTAAAAATAATAAAACCAAAAAAGCAAACGGGAAGACGCAGAGAGAGAGAGAGAGAGAGAGAGAGACCGCAAAAAAGGAGAATCTAGAACAAATAGACAAACTAATGCAAAGAAAACAAGGGGCTTATCGAAACAAATGCACGCCATCATTTTATGGATCAGCGTATCTCTCTGATGTTGGCCATTTAAAGCGTGTGCCAATTATTGTTGGTAACAACATCAAAGGCAACTCAATACCACTTCCAACTTTTCTCGGCTGCATCCATGCTACGGCGATATGAATATATGCACAGCAATTGCGTAGACAATCGGCATGTTTGGCCCCTTACAGCAGCCAGAGATCATGATAATGAAGAAAAAAAAAGAAGAACGGAATGGTACAAGTAAAATAAGGAGTGCAGAAAAGCCAGAGAAATAACAGCAACACAGCAGCATCAAATAGAAAAACAGAAGCAGAAGCAGAAGCAACCCAGAAAATGCGGCTATGAAATAAAAGGGAGAAAATTTACATTATTAGAGTGAATAAAAGAACGAGTTTTAAAATACTTGGTTTTGGCGATGAAAGATGGAAGACAAAACTCGACGATGGCAAAAACACAAACATTCACCAAACAATCAGTTTAGCGCCCGTGTGCGCGCATACACAAGACAAAGATAGCCAGAGCCAGCAAGACCGAGTGCAAGCGACGGATATGGAAAGCGCAAGAAATGAAGATGAAGAGAAACAGAAAGCAAATAAAATTGTACACGCAAATAAATTCGCGTATGACTATCATTTGCTATCAACGTGAATATAAAACAGAAACCGCGAAAACAGCCACGACAACTCAAAAAGAAGTAATAAGTGAAAAACCGCACAGACAAATGAAACTAACGTCAATTAACAAAATTCAAAGTAAACGTCAACAAAAATATGATACGACATTGAAATTGTACGTATCGCAAAAATCACGAGCATCACACGTATATAAACCAACAAGCGCGCAACATTCGTCATCGAACCGGAAAAAGGCCACCATATAAACAGTTTATGGGAAAAATACGATTTCAATGTCTCTTGATCAAAGCATTTTCCGTGACACATTCATAATATATAGATATCTTCAACAAACGGCGATGTCGACGATGGTCGATGTTGCTGTTGCTGCTTGGTTTTTTTACGTTTCAACTGCAGAAAACATTTCAATTTTCATGCATTTGCACACATTGGTTTGCCAGAGTTGTGCGTGTGCCATTCGCAAAAGCGCGCTAGTTTGGTTGCCAGTTCAATTTACGCCATTAGGTTTTTTCCCCCTTTCTCTCGCTCACTTTCTTTTTGTTGCCTTGTACGTTTGTACTTTTGCAATCGAAATAGTTCGTGTTTTGTCGTTGTGTTGATTGTTTTTTTTTTCTTTTCTTTCTCTGTGTGCTGTTTGCTCGTTGTTTAAAAAACGCAGCGTCATAAAGCAATAAAATCCAAGAGCAAAGTGTGAAGCGATGCGCACATGAAAAGCGAACATGATCAACGAAAAATCAGCCAAAAGCGTGAACTCTAGCACAATACGAAATCACGATTTTCCAAAAACTACAAATAAAAAATGAAAATAGCAAAATAAAAAATTGAAAGAGAAAGAGGGACAAAAACAGCGTCGAAAAAAGAAAGCAAAATCATGTACACCAGACATAAAATCGCACATAGTTAAAGTCTAACGAATGGCTTCAATATTACTACTTGTTATGGAGTGTGAGTGTGGTGTGTGTGAGATACAGAGAAGCAGCACACGCACGCACACACTGAAAATGGTTTAGCAAAGGAAATAAAATACAGAATATTAAAAAAAAAATGTAACGCTAGCTACAGCGATTCAAATAAACCATAATAAAGTAGAGAGATGGCTTGGTGCCGAATTTAGTTGGCGACATTTTATCGTTTCATTTGGAAATGCTTTCAATTCATGTTTGTTCTTCCTCTCTTTCTCTCACACACACACATGCTCTTTTTTACAGTCGAAATCGTCTTTTATTTTCCATGCGTTTTTCTGGCTACTCTGCTTCATGACACTTCTTCGGCTCATTTCGATTCGGTTGTTTTTGTTGTTGCCATTTCGTCAACGACCGAGTGTGATTTTTTTCTCTCTTACTTTCATTTACACTCCATCTTGACCCATCCCCATGCGTTCTTTTTTCTGTCGTCTTCTCCCGTTTTCCAAGCAAACGAAACGGTTGTGTGAGTTTTTGTATTCCGTTGCTCGCAGCTTATAAGATCTTTTCAATTATTATCTGCACAATGACTATCTTCAGACGGATCTTTCTTTTATTCCTTCATTCGTTCGTCGAATTTTTGGCGTTTGCCATTCGTGCGCCGATTTTGTGAAATGCTCACGTTATTGCTCTCTCTCTCTCTCTCTCTCTCTCTCTCTCTCTCTCTCTCTCTCTCTCTCTCTATCTCTCTGAGTGTGCTTTGGACAAATGCTTTTGATTCTTTTGTGTCTTGATTACGGTCGGTTTATTGTGTGGCCTAAGCACTTCCATAAGGTAAATAGTTCGGGAGAGGTGGCCAAGCAGAACTGCATCGAAATGTTCGCAACGAAAATGTCATCAAGCTTTTCTTCACCTTAGTCGTGGCACGAATGCAAAAGGTGGCCGCCATGATGAAAAATTTCGGTTTTCATTGTCATTTGATTTCGATTATCTGGAAAGGAAATACGAATTGCGTTCTGGGTATGCGAAAATGTGTGTGTGTGTGTGTGTGTGTGTGTAAGTGTATGGTGTGTCGGTTTTAAAATATGCTTGTTTCGTGTTGTCAGCTCGTGTAATCTATTGGAAACGGAATGACAAATTAGAGGCTGCGTATTGCGTATGAACGTGTTCCGCTTGAAGGGTGTAAAATGACGATATTTGAAATTGTTTTGAGTGACATTTTTCACTTGGCTCCAACAACGACGATGACGACGACGACGACAACAACAACGCACCAGCAAACTAGAGAGAACGACCTAGTAAACTGATGGAATTTCGATAGTCATCTCTATAAGTGCCGCATTGAGAGCAGTTCATGCCTGAAAAAATCAACCAAACCATCATCAACAACAGCAACAACAAAAACGGAAAATACATGTACTACAAGTGAAATATACTTGAGTTCATCTCGTTTATTTAGTTCATTCGTCTAAACTTTTTCCCGCGCGCGCCTTTTGTTCACTTCCATATGTGACGAGAGAGAGAGAGAGAGAGAGAGAGAGAGAGAGAGAGAGAGAGAGAG
>NW_022601432.1:1210075-1356350 GCF_009176505.1 Sitodiplosis mosellana | reverse complement strand
AGAGAGAGAGAGAGAGAGAGAGAGAGAGAGAGAGAGAGAGAGAGAGAAAGCGCGAGCGAGAATGAATGGATTATTGGCGCTGGGAGAACAACAACAATAACAGCGGCAGTAGTAGCAGCGCGAGTTTTTCCACAAAAACCAATGTTCATTGCAAAAACGGCTTGCCGTTTCATTCCCAAATGCCATATTTTTCTTAAGAATTACGTGTTTAAAATACAACAGCCACAATACGAATATTTTTCGTTAACGATTTCCAAAACATTTGCCAATAAACCAGAATCGGCGAAGCAGCGACACCAGCCGCACCAATGGAATAAGAGAGCAAAACCAGCCTCAAATCTTTACACAGTGAGAGCCAAAGAGGAAGCCGAGAATGAGAGGAAGCGAAAAACTATTGCGAGAGAGGGAGAGAAAAAGAGAAAGAGAGAGAGAGTCGTGCAGTATCATAGCAGCGCATAAAACTCAGTGTAATACATTATAGTGACAAAACATGCTCCATTGTACGAAATAATCGCTATTTGAGAGCTTCTACACCGACAGCAACCGACTAATAACATTACTCCGAACATCCACGCACACACACACACATGCAGTGCTAGTGCCATTGATGTGGTCGTGTAGTTGTGTGCGAGTGTACGGATGTTGAATGTTGTAAGCCCTCATGCTGCAAATGCATATGGATGAAAGTTTTACGCTATGGCAGCAATGAAAATGCGACATTTGTCAATAAGTGTCAAAGTCATAAAAAGCGTTGACTAACAAAAGAACAACCAACCGACGAAAAACGGATCCCATTCTCAGCCACCACCAAAAATACACGTTCATTGTTTTCTTTCGATAATTTTTTTTACTCTGTTGTTGCTGCTGCTGCTTCGGTTCTGCGTTAGTTGTTGCCTCTCTTGCTCGTTCATTCTCATCTTTTTGATGGCAGTGGTGGTGGCGGTGGCTGTCAGCCGGTACACGCATTCAACTTTTAACTTAGCCACATTCTTTTTTATGACATTCTCTCGCTCATAGTGCATGGATCAGCAAGTGTGAGACGGTGTATGTATATGCTGATGGTGTTGATGTTGCTGCTACAGCATGAACGACAAAAATCGAAGAGCCGAAAAACGAATAAGCGATTTATCGAAGATTTTTATGGTTTTCTGTTTAACGTAATTACGCCCAAGTTAAAGCGATAATAATTGTCATTTATTCAAATTTATTGAAAGGAATAACATCGTTTCGGTTTGATTGATTGTGATTGCTGTCTCGTTTTCGCTTTATTGGTACCAGCACCAATAGCAGTATCGACTGCACAAACATGCAAAACATTAGCAACGAATATAACACACATACGGAGAAAAAACAAGACCGCAGAGCTTCGCTTCGCTCCGCTCTGCTCTGCGTTCTTGAGTTTTTAGTTACTTAATCTATTTTATTGTTTCACAACAAACTATTTTTTGGCGCACCACATGAAATGTATTTCATCAAAGTAACTTTGAAGTAATTTATTTATTTGCAAAATGAATGACAAGACCTTGGTTTTATTTCTTTTTTGAAATATACTGCCCTTGGTTTAAATTAAATAAAAAATATGAGCATAAAATTCAAATTCACCATAATTTGTTTCAACACTCAAAAAGTATTAAGAAAAGAAAAAAAGCAGATTAGTAGCTCTACATTTGATGTAGTACTAAAAACATCCATACGCACAAATTCACATACATTGCCCACGTTGCGATAAAGCGAGAAGAAAAACAGCAGCAGCAGCAGCAGGAGCAGTAGAAGCACGAAATAATGTCCAAAATTTTGAAAGCTTTGCCAAAACGATGCTGCGTGTTGCGTTTATTGCATTATTCATCGAACGTTTCGTGTTTATTTGATGTCTTTCGATGCTTTCTTCACCTCCTTACACCCTCCTCCTTCTTCTTCTTCTTCTTTTTGTTCGTGTATTTTTTTTCTTGTTTTTACCGCCGTGTGATTCGCTTTTTTGTTTTCTGCCCTTAGCTTCACTATGTTCTACATATGCGAACTGATTTTGACGTACGTTTTCAATCTGAAATTCCATATTGAATGCTGTCAATGCTTGTTCATTCGGCGAATTGCAATTCGTGTTGTCGCCGAAACTCCTCCGTTTTCCTTCTAAATTCCCAAACTCTCAAACCCAAGAAATTCCAACCGATTTTCTCTTATCACATATTTTTAATGCTGTCGTTCATTTTTCTCTCTCTTTCTCTCTTTCTCTCACGTTCTGTCTATTTTTCGTCCCGCTTTGCAGGTAGACCATTGCCGAATGTAACGTGGTGGCACGATACGACACTACTCGATGATACATCTGTCATTTTGTCAGGGAATCGTGTAAAAAATGTGCTTAATCTTCAAAAAATTGAAAGACGTCAACTGCATATGGTGTATACATGTCAGGCATCAAATAATAATGTTACCATGCCGATCGTCAGCTCAATCACGTTGGATGTGAATTGTAAGTATAAATATCCAAACATAAGTAATATTATTTTTCTTTTTTCTTTCTACTTTCGTTCGCTTCATAACTCCATCTTCAATTGGACGGACCAAATATGAGGCGGCGAACTGAATGTCGAACGTAAATTGCATATTTCTGGAGGTTGAGTGTGTGTGTGTGTGTGTGTGTGTGTATGTTGACGCCATTTAGCCATAACAGGGCCCTGTTATCACTCTTTATGGAGTAATCTTGTATACACAAATAACACCGTCAACAACAGTCAGCTTATATATATATATATGTATGGTATCAAGGAAATATCTGTCGCACACACCGTGCCCACCGAACACCGAAATGAGAATTGAACATGTTTGCCATTATTATTATCATTTGTGTGTGAGACTTTTTTTTCTCTTCCCTCACTCAATACGAAGCGACTTACTCCATCGTTTTCTCTATCCCATTCTCGGCCGCTTTTTTCCTCTTAATTTTTTTTTGCTATCTGATTGTCTTTTTTCCCTGTCGCTCGTCATGTGTCGGACTGAACTGGTGGCTTTTTTTCACTACCACTTCTTCAACTTTTTCACCAATTTTTCCAATGTACGAAAACGAATTTTTATGATTTTCGTTTTTTTTTCGCAATTTGCCTCATCATTAATGCATAATGTTGTTCTTGTGCTCAAACTACTACTCTCTACCGCCGACAACTTCAACCATGCCCACGTAAAATGACATGTATTCACGCGCGCACATGAAAGACGAATGAAAAAATGAAGAAAAAGATAAAAAAAAATCTACCGAATCTCTCTTTTACACACATACACACACAGAGAAAGAGAGAGAGAGAGAGACGCACGCAAATACATGCGATAGCAGCGAACTATGAATGTGGGACATTTCAACAAATATCTTGTGTTAGCTCCGTATGTGTTATACTTATGTGTTGTCACGTAATCCTATCAATTTATATAGCGCAAGCTTGCACATCCCCAAATTAACCAGCAAATTACAGCAACAAGAGCAGCTTCAATATCATGAACTTCAGTGGAGCGCGAGCAACAAAACGAACAGCACATCAAATAACAATGTGTGTGCTCGTTGGAATACGGTTTGTGTGTGCGTGCGCGTGCTTGAGCGCGTTCAGCTCATCTGTCTGCTTGCCTGCCTGCCTTAAAATTCCATCTATTGCACTCTCTATGTGTCAGTGTATATGGTGTGATGAGCTGTGTATATGTGCCGAAGTGATTCGCGTAGCTAAATATTGACGATATTGAAATAGCAAATTTTTTTTTAAAGAAAGAAAGCAACGAAATAAGAGTGACAACAACGCACAACGCATTCACATTTACGACAACATTTCGATTAAGCGCCTGCCATGCAATTTGCCTCTTGTTGTGTTGACGACACCGAATCACACAAGAAAAAAAAACACGCGACAGAGACACTCTCACATATAACAACCATTTCGCACCAAAAAAAAACGGTATTATATTAAAAATTGAATAGCAGATTAAAAAACACATACACAAAGTTGTTGAAAGACGAGATGTTCAGAGGGAAAATGAAGAAGAAAAAAAGCGATAAGTAGAAGAAAGAAGAAGAAAGGTCATAATTCGAATGTTCTATCTGATGGAAGCAGTGCCAACCAGTTAAACTGTGGCATTAACAGCCTGACGATGCCGAAAAGCGGTAGAAACAACAGCAACGCCAAAATGACAACAACAACAAAAGAAAAGAAAATCCATCGTGTACTGTACATGCATATAACAGAAGAATTTGCGTGAAAAGCATGTTGACAAATATGTTTAACGCCATTTTTAAGTAAAAAAAATTTCTCGCAAACACGGCCAAACGACAGATGAGGTTGCGGGTGATGAGTTAGGCGGCGCTGACATCGTTTTGAAGGAATTGATTGTTGATGTCAACCAAAAATAGATGTATTTCACCAGCGCCGCCTGACTCATCACCCGCAACCTTATCTGCCGTTTGGCCGTGCTCGCAAATTTTCAAACGACTCGCTTTTTGATCGCTACGTATATTTTTGTTTCTCATTTCGGGCCATGACAGTCACATGACCGAATATTGAGGTGAGCCCGTCGCTGTATCGTTTTTTCTTCTCTCGCTCTCTATCTCAATTTTTCGATAGCGCTCGCTTCTGTAGCTCGACTTTTTCTTTTGATCGGAAGCCACTTTTCCAATTATATTATGTCAATAAATATTGGTACGAAATTCATGTGTTTGCTTGAATTTTCTTCTGCTTGGCTTGGCTGTTTTGTGCGCTATCATTCGGTGTGCTGGTACCGTTGCTCACCGCTGCCGCCATCGTCGTAGTTGCCGTTGTCGTTGTCGTTTTTGCCGTAGCTGTCGTTGTCGTGCTCTATCATTTATATTTGTTGATTCGTTTGCTACCGTCTATATCTCATCAACCAGATACATCGTTGTCGTCGTCACGTCTCGAATGTTTTTTTCTCGCATCGTGCACATGATTTTTTGTAGCTTTTTTTGGAGGTAGAAAGTGGGGGATAGGGATGGCAAAAGCAAAAACATTCTAAGCACAAACAAAAAAGTCTTTCGTGCACAACGGCTTTCATCAGGATATTATTACCGTTGCCTTAGCCATCAGATCGAATGACTTAGTCGGAGAGAGAGAGAGAGAGAGAGAGAGAAATGAGAGTATAGGCAAGAGGATTTTTAGGCGACATCATACTTACGTGATATATTGCACGGTGGGCAATAGCAATGGCAACAGAAGCAGCAGCCAGAGAAAAAAAGTACAACAAACTCGAATTAAATTCGGAGGAAAATATGTGGCTCATCATGAACACAAACACTGTCCGAATGAAATGTGTTTCCCATAGCACACAGGTCACTCACATGTTCCATCTAATGTTTCCATTTGCAAGTGCTTCTCCTCTGAAAAAAAAAATCATGATGAAAAAAAGAGCGAGCATCCATCGAGGAATAGAGAGCAAGCAAAAGCAAGCAAGCAAGCTAGCGAACGTATTTGATAAAAGGGAAATGTCAAGCTTTTTTTAATGCGGCCAATTAATGTAATGATAACTCTCTTTAATTGGCCGTTTTCTGATAAAACAACATCCAACATTATCCAAGCATGATGCACGCTAGAGAGACGAAACAACAGCAAAAAAAAATTCGCAACGTTTCATCGTCGGGCAGGAGGAAGAAAAAAAAAAGAGCAAACTATGGCACGGTTTGTGTGTGCCAGTGAGAAAAGAGACAGAGAGAACCACGCGCTAAAAAAAAAGAGAACACATATATAAAATTCACAATAGATTGAATCACATGTGCGTGTACACTGGAGTGAACACTCTTTCGTCCTGGCCGCATTTTGTGTGAGCGTGTACGTGAAACGTGAATTCGAGCATCCATTAAGCAAATGTGAAAATAAAAGCGAAGCGCTTGATTTCTGTTGAGATTTTGCCTTGCAGCTTCAAATAAATACATAAATTGATAAATTCGAACCAAATTGTGCGTAAATGCTGAAATATGTATGCCATTCACTACCAATTATAATCATAGACAATCGAATTTACGAGATTCTTTTAGCCCAAAGCGAATTGTGTCCCATCCCAATTGAGGAGGCCTTTTTGTACACACACACACAAACACATCGACACAGACACATACCGTGCACACATGCATAAACCTGTAATCTATGCTAACAGAAAATAAAGCGCTCATCGTACAGACACAATCACACATGCGAACATGAATCTCACCCACGGAAAAAGAAAACATACACACACACACACACATCGATCTCGTTCATAATAATACATATGAACCCAGGCACTGAACAAAAGTAGTCGCGTGTGCTGTGCATTGTGCAATCATATATACTTCGGATGGTACTTTTTATTGGCACAACACAATCAAAAAGCATTTAATTTGCGTAATTTCAATTCTATTTGTGTATTCATTTATTCATTCATCGCCCGTTCGTCGGTCCGTTTGTTCATTCATTCATTCCATTGAAGTATTGGTTCCTTTTTAGTATTCTTTTTATATATATACATATTTATTCTCTATTATGCTCACAATAAATGTTGTGAGAGAGTGTGGAGAGAGAGAGAAAAAAAGAGAACAAAATTTCATGTTCGATTTGGTTGTTTTATATTTTTCTTTGTTCTTTTGCAGTGCGTCCATTGTGGGTGAAATTACAAGGAGAAAATCGTCCATTATCAGCTGATAATGAATATCAACTGTGGTGCGAGGTGGTCGGCTCACGTCCAGCGCCGCTGATCACTTGGTGGAAAGGGAGCACGCCGATGCGGAATACACGAGAGATTGTAATTATTGCTTAATTTCATTTTCAATGCTATTGCATGTCTCGTTCCTTTTTTTCTCTACTTTTTTCGTACCACTCACTTTTATCATTACTGAAGTGAGCTACGTTGGCACTTTTTTGCGCTTCTATATATATATATATATATATATATATATATATATATATGCACCACTTGAGTTTAAGTGCGAACAGGGGCATTTTTTTCGTTGGTTGGTCGTCGTCGTCGTCGTATTTGATGGGGGGAAAAAACTTCGAATGCGAATACATTTTCTTATTTGATGCGTTTCACTTGAGAGGTATACGCGGGTATCCCCAACGCTCAATGAATTTTGACATGGTGTGAGAGAAAGCTAATGGCAACAAGAAAAAGAGGGAATATGTAGCGACACATAATGATTCAAGTCAAATGCAGTCTTCATTTGATCTACGTAGTACAAAAAGTAATTAAATTTAATTAGAAAATCACGTTATTTCGCAGCATTTAGAGCAAAAATTGCTTTGTTAATAAAGTTAGCTGTGACTAACAACATTCAATGCCTTTATCGTTTCAACGCAATGCTACGACAAGAAGGCGAGCGAAAACGATTCTGTTTCTTTTGCTGCCTTCGATATGCGTGTTTTGAGCTTTGTTTTGCTCTATTCTACTCTATTTAAATCCGAAAATCATCATGAATGAATGAACCAGATGAGATTGTATTTGTTAAATGTATGTGTGTATCTCGTTTGTTAAAGTATGTGTGATGTATTGGAATAAGAGCTCAAATGAGGCATGAAATCAAAATGGCTTTATAGACAAAACATTTTCCTACCATTGTTTCTTTTTTCTTTCTTTGCTGTTGTTGTTACAGTTTTGTATTGAAAATGACAAGCGAAAAAAAAAGCCGAACCGTAGTTCCAGTCAACAAGGGTGACAGAGAGGGGGAGCAGAAGTAGCAGAGAAAAAAAAACACTTGTCGCAAACAAGAGCATTTTTTCACATCCATTGATGATGTAATCGGTCATAGCGCCAATTAAAATTTGTTGAATGTATCGAACGGTTGCTCTCTACCTCTTCCCGCTCATATTTGCATAGAAATAAATTTCATTTTGGACAAAAAAAAAACGCATCAAATGTACGTGACTGTTTGGTTTTTGGTTCGATTTTTAATTAATTTTTAATTCATAGTTATAAATTATTTAATTAGTCAGTTCATTGAATAGGATCATTATTTATTGGCGCGGTTCTTATGATAAATCCCTATGATGAAAGATAAAATGATGATGCGCCGTTGTCTCGCCCATATGATTGAACGATTCATTGTGTTATGTTGCAAACGCTGCCGTTTGATGACGATAATGATGATGGCAACGACAAAGACATATTTCCAATGCGAATCACACACACACCCATTTGAAGCACGGAGTCATTTGTATTGGAGGAATTTAAATAAAAGACTGCATGTACGCGTTCCATTATTGTCTAGCATCCACTTTTTTTCTGTCTATGCTTCATTCTCCCTCTCTCTCTCTCTCTCTCTCTCTCTCTCTCTCTCTCTCTCTCTCTTTATCGTTTGCTTGCTTTCTGGTGGCAACAAATAATTTTACATCGTCAGCACCATCAATTAATAGACGACCAGAGTTTCAGAGTTTCTAGTGAAATTGTAATTGTATGTCCAAAAATTTGTGCTTGCATATGCGAATAAGTGGTGGTGTATTGATCCATAAAACGAACTGCAACTCTATACGTGAGTGTGCACCGGAGCTGCTTTCACATCGGTTCTCTGTCATTAATTTTGTGGCCGATCGTAATGAATTGAATGGATTCGGCCATACGAAAAGAGAGACGGATGGAGTTGGAGCAAGTGAAAATTTGAATCGATTTTCAAGATTTTAATTTTACTGTGCACACAGTTTTCTTCGATTGGATACACATTATACACATGTATATATATATATATATATATATATATATATATTCATTGAGGCCGGTTTGCCATTCTATGGATGCAAAAACCATATGGCTCACAGAATTCACTGCACACATTTTAAGAAAACCATCGATTAATATTTTACGTCATGGATCTTATGAGGAATAAAATTGGAGCAATAAATCACTGGTTTTACCTCAATACATAAAATGTAGCAATTTTCGCAAAATGCAACGTTTGCTGGGCCAAATCATTAGATTCTCATATGAGATAGTGAATCTCGCATTCTCTTTGTCGATCCTATGCTCCAGCCCGTTATGATTTTGCGTTACCGTTTCATGTTCAACATTATTCTAAGACATATTTCTAACCTGCGGTTTGGTATAGGTGAAATGAATAAATCAAAAGCTTGTCGTAAAATCATCATTTTATTTTGTCTCTCTCACCTTTAAGGTCGAAATTTGAATTTAGTTAAATTCATTTTAATGAGAACATTTTTTCAAAAATCATTTTTTAAAGCACGAAATGCACTTTGAATAATTTTGGGGTTCAATATTATAAGGCACTTGTGAACTCGTTGGATTCGCTTGTTTCTTTCCCTGTTAACTTGTTTACCGGAGACAAAATCGTTGCAATCACCAGAGAATAAAGCGAACTTTTTTCGTTTGTACACATATGTGTGGATCAATTGAACTTTGTATGCATAATAACGATAGCAACCTATGGCATATACTCAGTGTCCATTGGATTGTCAAAGACCTTGGTTGAAAAAAAAAACAATATATTCTATTGTACTTTTGAGTAGTTATTATTTTAAATCCAATGATTTACCTAATAAGAATAACATTTTAATATAGAGCTTCCTTTTTGGTTCTTCTACTGAATAAAACACGTATATGTCCCAATGTGCGTTTGATTCTCATTGATCGTCATTGTTCAAATGTTCATCAAATACACGTTTCCCCAAGAAAAGTCTTTATTTCGAAACACAGAAAATGTTGCGTTGGTTTCGAAGAAAAATTTAAATTTATTCAATTTGAGCAATAATAAAATTATTCGCATTTCAAAAATGGTAAACGATAGAATTAATGAATAAATTCTTTTTTAACCGTGCTATCTGCAGGAACAATTCACTGGAAAAAGTTTCATTTCAGAAATAATTCTATGTCAAAAAAAGACACACTTGCGATTGCATCAATTTTCGAAGACAAATTGGAATTTCATGTGTCTAACACAGCGATGGAAATGCGTTACCACGAAATATTTCTGATCCGGCGTGACAATAACAAATGTATTCTCGCTTCGATGTGCGTTGGTCATTTACCAATGAGACGTTGTGCTAGAGCGTAGCGCATCATGCAAAATTACTGTTCACAGTCTGTAAAATTACATTGAATTTTCTCTCCTCCTTCTTCCGACTTAACGTTCTAAACAGATTTTTAATGGCATTTGTTTCATGGGTATGTACCAAGCTACATAATGAACGCGCTCCGCCGCTTTCTCGCAGAGAGCAACAGTCGAAATTTTAATTAGATCCTCGTCGACTCAGTGACGTTGATTTTTCTTGTGGTGCCAACGGTTGCTGGTTGTTTCTTTTTTGTTTCCTTTGTAATTTTGCGGCTGAAGACGGGCCGCAAAGAAAGCGCCGATAAAATGTATTGACTGTGAATAAATTTTCACTTACACATCAGTTAATATCTGTTATGGGGATTTTTTTTTTGTCGGTGGTGGATGAAAAAACTTTTTTTTTACACATTGATAAGCTCATTCTTTCGACTCCCCGATGATTGAGTTGTGAAAGTTTCTTGTTCGCTTACTTGCTTGCTACTGTTACTGCTGCTGCTGCTGCCGTTTCTCGTTGGTGTTTTTCTCCCTCATCTTCTTCTACTTCTACTTCTCATGACGTGTTATTGTTTGTGTGTTTCTGTTTTTCCTGAAGACAAGTGGCGAAAAACTTGGTGATTTCGATTCAGAGGGCGAGCAAAACATCCATTGATTTGTTGACGATATTGCATTAAATTTCAACAAAGAGCGCAAGCAAAAGAGAGACAGCTAGGGTGGAGTCTAGAACATTAATGACGTTCAAAATATGTCGATGCGATTCGGTTACATTAGCCACAAGCGCTCATGCGTGCGCGTGATCGAACGTTAGCGCTCGGCCACCACCATCACCACCACCATCGCCTCTTTCAATTCCGTAATGTATCGCCTTCGATTCGTCCGAACTATATAATATATAGATATCTATATGTATGATCTATTATGAGTACAATCTACGTGACTTTTAGCTAGAACTGTGATTACATTTGTTTTAGTCCAATGGTCGATTGGATTCCAGGAATTTGTACATTCGAATCACAGGGTTCGCTCGAATGTGATTGCGGCGAATGTATGAGCGATTTGATATATGTGTAGCATGTCTTTTATATATGAATGAGATATTTGTGCGCGCTTCTGCTTTCAATCAGCATTCAATCGATGACACAGCCGAAAACAGCAAAAATAACAACAACAACAACAACAGCAAACCGCAACCGACGATCTGAATGAGAAAATCAGAAACCAACACGAACACGAACATCACCACTACCACCAGCATCAGGCAGTTTGATCGAAATCTTACTCCCTGAACAGCGGAAATTGAGAAGAAACAAACAGAACATTTATATATTAAACTTTTTGAATGAGCAGCAAAACGAAGACGATTGCTGCACATGAAGAAGTTAGTCGACCAAGGGGCGAATTACTACTGAAAAATTGAATTCAGTAATTTCAGTGCCCAATGTATCCCTTTCGATGAGAAAAATGAATAGATGGCAGGTCTGTCAAAACGAATTTCAACTGTCAAAAATCGCGATCTATTTTGATACTGAAAAACACTGAAAAGTACTGAAAATATTTTTCAGTTCATTTCAGTACTTTTCAGTTGTTTTCGGTGGATTTCGATGCTTTCAGTCTTTTCAGTGGTGATTTGCCCCTTGAAGTTGATACTCTTTACCAACGCAAAGCAGCATCAATAGAAATACCAGTGGCAATGGCAATGGCAATGACCAAATCAGATTGAAATAGAGCATCATCTATATCACGAAAGTGGGAGAGAGAGAGAATCAGTTTTCCCCTTCTTTTCGATGACTGCAGCAACGCAAAAATTTCCAATAAAATAAAATACGTTCATTTTTCTGGTTATACTACGTTATCTATACATCTTTTCATTTCATCCATTCGTTGTGTTCCGTTTTAGCGACGCATTTATTGCTTGGCATAGTTGTTGAAAATTTCAATGAGTGAAAAAGGACAATGAATCTAACAGTGGATATTAGCCCATGCAACCGATTGCCAGCCAGCTAGCCACAAACAGCTCTCTCTCTCTCTCTGTCTCTGTCTCTCTCACCACACACACAAACACACTGTTCGTTTCGTATGCGTGAAGCGCGAAAAAGAACATATCTAATGAAACGATGTCTAAAGAACGTGAGGTCGAACATTTTAATGCTCTGATAGTTAGTAAAGTATTTTCCAGTGGAATGAAATGAGCAGTGGTAAAAAAAGCGGGTGTGAAAAATGTCGAAAAAAGTGAAAAAGAAAGAGAAGTGTGGGAGCAAGAGATGAGAGTGACTGAAGTGAAAGCGATACGCAAACCAAACAATTTTTTTTTCTGCTTGTTGTTGTGTTTGCCATTCCATCGTATCGTCGATGAAAAGTTGGCCAGTCTGTTATTAGTGATGTCGATGTTGGCTCTTTTCTTAGCTAGCAACATTTATTTTCTTTTTGAAGATAAAATCTTGTGTTAGAGTATTTTTGTCTAACAAACGCTGCTTCAACATCGGGTCTGGATCACAAATGTATACACATTGCTGTTCTGACGGTGGTGGTCCTCATTTTATTTCAATTCGTCTATTTTCAGCCAGTAAGCAAGTAAGCAAACTCAAACAAGTGAGCGAGAGATTGTTACGCTGTCTTTCGTCTTTCTTCAAGACATTAAATAGCTCCCGGCAACCAATCATAAAACTTATGTAACCGAATCTATACGGTTAATTTAGATGAAAATGTATGTATGGCGTTGTAAAGCGCACCAGATCGTTTAGTTGCGTGTGTATGTTTGCCGAAGCTCTGAACTGCCGAACTCAAATCGACCACACGTATTATTTGGAGCCGTTGAATGTACGCGCGCATTCTCTCTCTCTCTCTCTCACTCGCATACAGTCCTTGGTTTTGTCTCTTTCTCGATGCATTTTTGTTGTGCTTTTGCTCGTTGACGATGCCAAGGGCGACAAAAAGATGGAGCGAAAACCGACACGAGAATAAGCGAAAGTGATAGAAAACACACTAAAAGACGGAGAAGCACACGGAAGATGAGCATTTCAGCGAATCAATGAGAGCGAACCAGTATGGCAAGCGAGAAAATATCTATCATCGGTTTGCCGTTGAAATAGAATCTCGGTGAAATATACAATGAATCGCTTGAAGGGAATATACCGAAGCGAGCATATTGTTCACAGCAACATACACACACTCTCTTTCACACACAATCTTTTATCTCTCTTGCTCGTTCGTTCGCTTGTGCGCGCTCTTTCTCTCTCCCTGTCTATCACCGAAAACCAATACCGTTTGGATATATCAATTTTAATTCAATTAGATACTTTCATTGGTAATCGTATCGCACAAGCAAACAACAACTTTGTGTACATTTAAACAATGCCCATAGCTAGGAAAGCTTATTTCGACATTACGGTGCAGTTGTTTGTGTAATGTAACGTAACGTGCAATATGGATCTCTCTCTCTCTCTCTCTCTCTTTCTCTCAGTTCGGCTCGGCTCTTTCTTTGCGAATGTGTATATCGAGCAATAACACTCAACAGCATAACGATCTGTACATTATTTCGGCTCTTATGTCTCCGGTTCCAGTTGGGTCGAGAGTGAGAGAGAGAGAGCGAGAGAGAGAGAGAGCGATGGTTCAACGTTTGTGTGTGTATGTGTGTCTTGTGACACACAGGCGACCGTGCAAGCAAGTGAAGGCATTGAGCAACACAGGGTGAGAGATAGATCGGTGTACTCTCCCCCTTTATCATCTCCGGTTGCAATTTTTCTTGTTTCCCATCAGTTTCTTTTTATCTTTTGCTTTGTTTCATTCTTGTGCGCGCCTTCTACACTTTTCGCTCAAACTCTGGACAAAGACGACGACATCGCCGTCATCATCGGCTGTTGCCGATCCTCTTCATCTATATTTGCTTCATCTTGTCATTTTCTTGATGTCGGGATAATAATATGTGAGCATTTCGCAATATTTTCTCATTGCTTTTTCTCTCTATCTCTCTTTTTATGCTGTACGCTGCTCTCGAAAAGTGAATTGAGCGATGGGAAACTTTTCTTCCACACTTTACGGCCAATCTTTTGTTTTTATTCCGGTGGCCATTTGAGCAACGCGAAATAGTGCGTATGCGTCGTCTGCAATTTTTTGCTATCATTGTTATGGCTGTTGTTATATGGCATTTTTATGTCGTATTTTTTTTCAACCGAACCATCACCACCACTCTCTCTCTCTCTCTCTCTCTCTCTCTCTCTCTCTCTCTCTCTCTCTCTCTCAACAATGGAATTCAGTCGGTTTTGTGTGTTTGTGTGTGTATTGTCATTTTTTTAAATTCGCATCTCATCCTGTCATCTCACTATCTATCCTCCATCTGTGCCGCTGCATTGTGCCATTGCCGTTTACCGCCACCGTTGTATGGTATATCGGTGTGTATGTGTATGTATGAGCTTGGGCTCGTTGTCTCTCGATATTGACAAGGTAATAGCCGTTTCGGCTGACAAGAGCCCGTAATAACACAATCCATAGTAAGCGTTTCGTTTCGTTTCGTTTCATTTCATTTCATTTTGGGGTAGATCAATACTCCCATCGTGTGCCATTCAAGTTTAACAGTTGCATGATACCTATTTTACAAATAAAATATAGCCATAAAAATAAAATAAAATCAAGCAAAAGTGCTCGCATTCGTACTCCTCTCGCTCCACTGCAAACGGAAACGAAAACAAAGCCGAAAACGCAGATAGAATATAAAAGGCATCCGTACACACACACACAGAGAGAGAGAGAGGGAGAGAGGGAGAGAGTGATATAGCAAGACCGGTATGCAGAGGTAGAGAAAGAGAGAAAGTAAAACGCACTGAGATGGAATGGAAGGCGTCGAAATATTGCCGAAACGAAGTATAGGTAGAAAATCAGGTGATTATCTGCGGTCCTATGAAAATATCGAAGTCAATTTGAGAGCAGCCAAATGGCTAAGGAAATAAAGTAATAAAATAAACGTGATGGAGACAAAGGAAACGAAATTGTTAGCGAAAACGCACACAGCACAGAGATGAGAGCAAAAATAGCTAGTGAATATGCAGGCAGGCAAAAAAAGGCAAAATAACGATTTGCTCATACACAATAAAAACGAGTCACATAAAAATAATTGAAGTCAAGTGTTTGTTGTGTTACAATCGCAAAATGTGAAATTGTCGTACTATATGGCAATGGGTATCTTGCACGAAATATACACCAATTTGATGAACGTTCCGTTCCATTTTGAGGGCGAAATTCATTGGTACGAGCAACATTCAACTCATAGTCGGAGTGAGAAAGAATAGTAAAACTGAGCTAAATGGTAATAGCATCAATGAAAAGAGCAACGACGGCAGCAACAGCATCAACAGCGAAATCACATCCAGCCACACACACATACACAAACACATACACACAATTCTTGAATTCAATTCCAAACAATAATCTTGGTTTTTCAATTCAACTTAACTCACGAGATTTGAAAGAGCATAAAAAGGTGAGTGGGTGGGTGCGTGAGAGATTGTTTACGTTTTCACTTTCGTTCTCGTTCTTTTTTTCTCTCTCTCTCTCTCTCTCTCTCTCTCTCTCTCTCTCTCTCTCTCTCTCTAGCTCTACTGCTCCGATTTCATTCGTTGATTTGCCCGAGCTGATGTTAACTCGTTGGCTTTTGCTCACTTTACCTTTCCCACATTTTGTATTCGTGTGTTTCGTCTTGTTTATACTATATTGATAAGATAAGGTTAATCTATTGCCGCTTTCTTGAGCTTTACATTGCTCTTTCTCTGTCCCTTTCCTTCTGCCATTCCTGTCGATTGCTAACACGCTAAAAGGTTATTTTTCACATGAACGATATCCTTCGAAATCGAAATTGGATACGTAAAATATATATGTTTGTGTGTACGTTCTCATCGTGTATACAATTCAGCGGTATGAAAGAGAAAATCGGCACCCGAAAAAAACACACACATTTATGTTTGTTTGTTGCGTTGATTTAACTGCAGTCGACCACAGAAGTGCTCGGGGTGAGCAACGGTAGCAAGTAAGTGACTGGGGTGAACGAGTAAAGAAAATAAACGATGAGAAGCCACCGTAACAGCAGCCACACCGACATCAACGCATTTCAAACGATTTATCCGCATTTATGTCGAACTTACGATGGGATAACGACACGTTATTTACAGTTCCATAAAATGGAAGCGAATGGCAATGAAAGTATTTATTGTTAACAATGACATTAACTGGCTGAACTTTCAATTTTCCCGCTCTTAAATAATTTGTAATAATGTGATTTTTCTTGATTGCCATCGAATTAACTGAAAATGAGGTTCATTTACGCGTGTGCGACAAACAACAACAACAACAACAACAACAACAACAACAACAACAACAACAACGATATAATGATAATCGACAATGGTACCAACAGATAGACTACTGTACTAGTCCATACGAATCCCATGACCACCCTACGGAACACACACAAATGGCTCATTTCATCGAAATCCAAAGTGTTTTATCAACACAATCGCTGTCGTTGTCATCATTCCATTTTCAGTCGATAATTTAATTTCTACTATATCACGTACCATATTAAACTGAACACCTTAAACAAATATTTGGTATGATGTGGCATCGTGATGTGAGCATTGGCGAATGAGTGAGTACAGGAGATTTTGAGTGTTAGTGTGTGTGAGAGAAAGAGAGAGAGAGAGAGAGAGATAGAGAGAGAGAAAGAGAATGGGTACGTCAATGGTATGTGGCATCGCTTTAATGCTCTCCGTCTGATATCAATGATAAATTATCCCAAAGCATTTGCTATTTGTGCACAGTCATTAGTTCAGCGAACATATGCGATTAATGTCAAATATGACATCACTTAAAACAAAACTTTCTTCATTTCTCTCTGTCGCTTGTGTGTACCGAACAGCGGCATATTCGGTTGCCATATCGTTCGCTGTGTGAATTTCAACGCAGCGGCTAGACTCACCCGGCCCAAGAGAGAGTGAGAGAGTGAACGGGCACACGTCAAACAACCTTGTCCGCCAGTCAGGTCATTGAAATTGACAGCTCTGCTCCATATTGCCGTCCACCAGTCAGTCGCCCTGAAGATACGATGAAAGGAAAAAAAAACGAAATATATATTAACTTCAAACGACATTTTAAACACTACTATACTTTTGTCAAATTTTGTAAATAAAACCCAACGCACGCTCATTTTTTCTCTTCATTTTTTGCACTGCTCTCTTCAGTCCTCTTTGCCATACCATCTCATGTCTCGCATTCCTTTGCTTTTTCTGCTTCTTTTTTTCCATATTGGAAGTTCCAACGGAAAATGAGAAAATGAGTATAGCGCACAACTAATGGAACTGCCATCAACGAATACAGCTAATTTTCTTAGCTCTTTTCATGTCAATGCGACTTTTGTCGCATGCGGTACATGTCGCTGGTGACTGTATACACCACGGTACACATTGAACATGCACTGAACGTGAACGAGAGACAGAAAAAAGCGATTGACACTGAACGAAAAAGTAAAAGCAAAGAGAGAGTGAGAAAGAGATAGAAAGAAAAATGTGAAAGAAAACGAAAAGAACTTGAAATTGCATAATGAAAAAATATGAATCAATTAATTGATATTATTCTACCAAAGTGATTGTCAATGGGTCTATCATAGAACTTTTTCGGCGATGTAACGACGAATTTTAATGGTTGTTATGCTCATATAAATGAGCGACTGTGCTGGGTGCTTGTTGTGTGTATGTCGCATGTGACAGAATGTCCAATCGACCGACCAACCGATCGAGTATCCCGTCTAAGTTTTCTACTTTGGCCGTTATCATGATTTGAATCAATTAGCTTATTGAATATATACGAAGTATCAAAGGATCAAAACACATTTATAATAACCATCGAAAATCATCAAAAGAAAATAGATAAAGTTTTTTGTTACTTGCGTGTATGTGTATGTGCGTTGGCGAAAAACCGGACGAAGAAAGAACAGGAAAAAGATTGATAAAATGAAATCAACAAAGAAAAAAAAGAAGAGACCGAACAAACGCTCACGCTCTAAAGGGATACAAATGAACAGAGAGAGAAAAAAAACGAAGTGGGAAAAAAATATTGCGCTCGCACATCGAATAAAGGCAATGGATTGGGGAACGCATACAAATGGCCAAATGTTGAAAGTCTATGCCGACCACAAAACTCTCAATATGCAGAACATTAGACAGAAGAACTTTTTTTTTCGGTGGCGATGCTGCTGCTGCTGTCGCTGCTGTTATTCTTGTTGTTGTTATTGTTGCTGATGTTGTTCGGGGAGTTGAAGAATGAGTATAAAAGTCAATTGGGCAAAGTGTAGTTGTTTTTGCTCGCGCGCTCGAGAATCACTCACTCTATCTCCCGTTCTGTGGTTCGCTTGAATAGCGAACGGGTCGCGAGATAAAAATAACAGTAGCAACTAGATAGAGTACAAAACGAATGAATGATGTGAGTGAATAGCGAACGAGAGATGGAAAAAAAAGTATCAAAAGATGAAGTAGATGAAGAGAGAGAGAGAGAGTGGGGGAAAAAACGCACACAGCGATCCAATACAAATACCAAGAATGGAAAGATGCGACTAAGATGAACATACAACAAAAAATGCGAAGAACTAAAATATATTGCCCTTAATGTGATTGTTGTGCGATGTATATTTATATATCGTAAAGGAAGAATGCGCTCTAGTCGCTCTAACGATCGATATTACTCGGATGAGCATTTTATTACATTTTATAAAGTGTTTGTGAGTAAACGGTAGCTAGTACCGAACCAGAAAAAAAAACACAGAGAGACAAAGAAAGAGAGAGAGAGAGAGAGAAAAGAATAGAGGAAAAAAACGCATAGCGTGAAAGAGGGCAAATCCGGATAACCGGCAATCGAATGGGACGATTTCGAAAATTTTATCGCTAATAAATGGAACGAACAAACGAAAGACCGAGTAAGGCGAACGAGCTTGTGTGTGTCTCTGTGTATGCTTGCTCTGGCCGAAAGCTTTTTCAATAGACTTCCGGCGGTTATCTTTTTCTGCTTCATCTCTGGTTTATTGGTTTGTCTCTGTGCTTGTTTAATTACAGTCCATTGCGGCAGGACTTTCAAGTGGTTATTATTTAGAAGGCACTTATTTGTTTCGTTTCCTCCGTTTATCTGTTCCTCAATTTTCTCGCCAAACAAAAAATAACAACAACAAAACCCGAAAGAAACGAAAATACAGAACCAACAATCCAAAAAAAAAACAACAATGCGATGAGAGTGAGAGAGAAAAATGCGAAAACCGAAAACGATTTGAACGCATGGAATTTAGACGAAAAGCCGAAAATTTATCCGCATTCGGCTCATGTTACCCTACATTTACACATTTATATGTGCTATATTTTATTCCTTGTTCTAACGTTGTTGTTTCTATATTATTATTTTTTTTTACTGCTTTTCCATATCCAGCCACTTTTTGCCTCCCCTCCTATTCGTTCGCATCGACAATGTTTGCTAGAGTCAATAATAAAAATGGATGACAGCAAAATGATTGACTTCAATTTATCGCGAAACGAAGAGTTGGAAAATAAATAAATAGACAGTTCGTTTTTTTTTCTCTCTTTTGCTCTCGCTCCCACCCTTTATCGCCATGCAGTGTGTGTGTGTGTATGTGAGTGTAGCTCGAAAAACTTGGATTGTGTGTATTAATGTATGGATCAGAACGAGCCGTCTCTTGCGTTCGACTTGGATACACGGCTCCAAGCTAACACCCATAACACATCCATCCACAAATACAACAGCTAGCAGATAGATATAATAATATTGAGGAGTGAGATTTACAAAATACCGTTGTCTGTTTTTAAATATTAGCAATAAAAATAATAATAACAATAACAAGCAGCGAAGCAAAATTGGTAGACACACGCAGCACGGAGGCAGCAGCAACAACAAGCAAGAGTTGTTGTTGTGTCGACGTGGCGAGAAAGTGACAAAGAGAGAGAAAGCGGCGGATGGAACGAAGCGACAGAGTGAGTGGGCGAGCGAGTGCGACGTTTACGCTGTGATTGCGGAAGAGTTTGAGCCATACTTATTCTTGGTGTCAAGATGCCTATAAAGATGGGAAGCTATTCAACATTCAGCTATTTGTCGCGCACTCACAATTTCTCAATCTTTATTTGTATTACGTTTTTTTTTGTCTTGTGTCGTTTGCTTGTTTGCTTGCTGGTGCCTCGCGCGCGCATTTCAAAATTTTCTCTCGTTCGTTCTGTCTCTCGTGTGTATGTATTTTCGTTGTCTTAGCTTTAACGAGGGACACCGAACGAGAGCAATGGAGAGAGCGAGAGAGTGATTGAGGCAGATAGAGGGTGAGAGAGAAAGCGTCTTTATTGTCATCATACAGCAGATATTGAATAACTGAATCCGGACCGGATGTCACGCAACTAAGCTTTAGCGTTGTGTTTTCTCGCGTAAATACTTATTATTCGAGCATGCAGCTTCTTCGAAGATTGTCCTCGATTTTTGTATTTTCTTGTTCTTGATGTCATGTGTCTTTATCTCCCCCTTTCGTTCTCTCTCTCTCTCTCTCTCTCTCTCTCTCTCTCTCTATCCAGCTTTTTCTTTCACTCTTTCGCAACGCTTTTTGGCGAGCTCGTGCTGTTGTTTGACTGGTCCCCAAGCTTTCGTTTCCAATCTAATCCATTCGGTGTGTGTGTGTGTGTACTTTGCTTTCGTTTATGTTATTTTTTCTTCTGATTTTCATTCGGTCGTGTATTGTAGCAATCACACGCATACACTCATATATATACACACTCAAGTATCATATCAATTTCGATCTTTACGAGCCTCTAGAGATTTTATTCGGTGTTCATTTATGTACATGAACTGGTTGTGCGATTGTTGTTTTAGTCGCATTGTCCTCCATTCTCCCCGGTGAAACCCCGTGCCATCCTTTTCTTTTCTCTGCAACACCCGTTCTAACACTCTTTCTCTTCATCTCCCTCATTCGCTTTGTAATATGCTGTTGGATGTGTGTCATGGGTGCAAAGTATTATTTGTTGAGCATAATCAGGAAGAAATTATTTAATGTCATTTTTTCCCCCGTTCCTCTCGATTTCCTTTGCGACCGAAACACCATTGCATAAGAATTATTTTCGTATTTTTTTGTTTCCTGGTATTTATTTGTGATGTTCCAACATCATTTGCTGTTTTGCAAATACTCTTTTTCTCTCCCGCTTGCTCTCACGCTCACGATCACGCTCTCTCTCTCTCTCTCTCATTTACTCTCGTCGGCATCAAAGTTGAGTGCAAAATGCTAATTATCTAGCATGCGACCACAAAACAACTTTTGTATCCACAACTTATCAACTACCGTCACAAAACCAAAACCATGCTTTCGAATTTTACCTTTTTACCATTTTAATTTGCAAAAAGCTTGTGTCTTGCCGTGCTGTGTGATTGAATCGTGGCAGAGCAAGAAAAAGAAGAACGATACGATGACTAAGTCCAACAAGCTTCAAAAGAGAAACAGAGAGCTGACTTAGATGTAAAGAATGGAGGAGAAAACGTTGCTGCTGCTGCTTCTGCTACAGTTATTTCTCTTGAAATGCTCACTTTGTTGGAACGAATTTGTTTTGAATTTTCGTTTCACTTGAAATTCTTATCAGTTTTGGTGAAGCAAAATTAGCCCATGAAAATTAGCGGTCGGTTGACAAAGCTTCATCGTTGTCGTTTGTGAGTTTCAGCATTCACTCACAAGAAATTAATGCTGAAAATGACTTTTTCCATTTACTTAAACTTCGCCCAAATTCGATTATGAGTGCAAACTTGAATGGTTTTGCCGTGTATAGAAACAAAGGTGTCACCAACTAAAAAACTCGTTTGTTGCTTGGATAGCGACCGAGTGAGAGAGAGAGAGAAATGTAACAAAAAACAGCCAGCATAACAAAATAGGGAGAAAGTGAAAATGCTCCTGAGAGCCCGACTCATTTCTCGGAAGAGTTATGCTTGGCCCTGTGTCGATAGATGTGATTTAGCACGGGTGTTTAATAATGAAACACACCAAAAGAATGCCAACCATAACCTGAGAACGGAACTGAAGAGAGCATTGAAGTGGTTCATTGGATTGGGATGAGTATGAGAAAAAGAGACGATGGCAGCGAATCATTGCATTGATAAAAGGCGTATGCAGAACTTTATTAAATCGTTAATATTGATGGTTTTCCTTTAGTCGAAAAGTTTCCGGTTGGTGGTAAATTTGAAAAGTTCGACGCATGGTTTTTGTCAAAACAAATAGTACAATAATAATCAATCTATATTCTGTGTGTGTGCAGATGATTGCTAAATAACATTATGATGCTCGCATATAAAGTGAGAGCGTGATCGAAGGAGCGAGCAAGTGAATGAGACAAAAATTTGTTTGTGTGCGTGTGTGGAGTGAAAGTGAACGGGCGTATTTATTCAGATTGGCATCGAATTAAAATATGCGCTCGTTGTCGTTTTGCCACTCGTGTGTACGTCAATGTGTGTGTATGTATGTATATTTGCCATGCTTTCAATATTACAAGTTTGGCTCTGGCAATTCAATGCTATTGCTTTGCCGCTATTTGGATGTGGGATACACAAAAGAGTTTAATTTTTCTGCGAGCAACTTCGCATTCTCATTTCGACACTGGCAATCGATAAAATTTTACGAGATATTATTATCGGCACATACATTTTGCACACATCAACTATCAATATCATTATCGACATATCGTCGTGTGTGGTGTGACGATACATCGTCATCGTTCGACAGAACGATATGGCTATGAAAAAGGCAGAGAGAATGCTTTTGCTATGTCCATTGGCACCGCAACACACATCGCATCGAAAAGTGAATGAATGAACGAACGAACGACGGGACGATGAAAGGCAAATGCTCTGGGTATCATGTGCAAAAGAAATCATTGATGCGCTTAAACGAAGCAAACAATGCCAAATATCAAAAATATCACATAGTGTATGTGACACACACGCGCTCATATACATACACATAGCTACAGCATCCATTAAAGCAAAATGAAGAGGTTCGATTTTGAATTTAGCATTATTATTATCATCATCGTCGTCGTCGTCGTCGACGTCGGAATATTGATATTAAATATGTCGTTGATTTGATGGGAGCATTTTGTGATGCGGGTGGTTTGGCGGTTTAGGTGGTTGAGCAGTGGTGGCTGTGGTGAAAAATAGATGGATGCGTCGATTCCATCAAGCCCTGTCATTTCTGCACTCTAAAAGTGAATCCGATTAAATTCTATATTATTAATGGAGTTTGGAAAAAAGCTTTGAGGCACTCACTCGCACACATTTATACATACACATACGCACATCCACACACACACACATTGACCCGCTCTCTCATCGGCGCAATAACTGGAAGCCAATAACCATAAGCATGATGGAGCAATGAAGGAGAGAGATGTATATATACAGAGAACTAGAGTGAATACAATTTAGCATGTGCAACATAGCGTTTCAGTTGAATTTAGTCGAATTAGATGAAAACTAAAATTGGTTAAAAGGCAATAAAGAGAGTTGCTGCGCAACCATCAAATATTAAGAGTTGCTTGATATTCCATGCACATCGATGCGTTTCGCATATTTTCCTCATTTAAAACCAAATTGAATCGTCACAAGGGATTTGAAAAGTCCAAAAAAAAAAACTTTTTAGCCGAATTACGATAAAACTGAAGAGCTTTGCAAAAGTATTCACGTAGGAGAGCGGAACAGAGTTAGCCGAAGTTAGAGAGTGAGTGAAATGATGCACAGCAAAATCTACCTCTCATCACAATTCCTAATTCCGATTGGCACACACAAATACACAAATACAGTTTGTATAATATATATATATACAAACGCACAACTTTCCATACAATAATTACGAGAAGATATTAACAAAACATTAGAATCCTTGAATCATCAAACCTTGGAATAATCGCAGAGCATTCAATTCATTGCCGGTTTGTAGCCAACCAATTTCAATTCATCCGTCCCTTCAAAGGTTAAGATTAGCAAATTGAATTCAATCTTTATATACCCGGCAAAGGAAAAGGCCAACACTGCTGCTCACACACACACACACACACAGCACCATCATCACCATCGACAACAACAAGAAATACACACCGGCCAAAAAGCAAAGAAAACGAGAGAAACTTTTGAAATATTTATGTATGATGTGAATAATTGATTCATAACCAGTCTAACTTTTCCCTTCTGCCCCGTAAAATTGCTAAAACGAAAATCAACAATGGTAATTCGTTCGCCATTCCTCTCTTTGTCGCCCACTCCCTGGGAGATGAAGAGAGAGAGAGAGAGAGTGAGCGAGTGAGCGATTATTTGCGCGCACCCATTCGCTCATTCACTCACTAGGCCAACGGGGTTGTTATGGACTTTATTACTTGTCGAGGAAATACCATACAATACCGTTCATCGAAGAGTTAGAGAACAAGAAACAACGAACAAGTTGGTGTATGCGATCCATTGGACAGCGGTTTGTCGTGTGCTTGTCCACTACAGCACCAACGAACAACAGCAAACGATACTACGTCTCTAGCATTTGCACACACACACACACACACACTTTACACATGCAAAAGTTGTCTGACATATAGCACACCAACTGTCAATGATATCATTGGCAACTGTTGTTCTACACTTGCTGCCAATGGCTTTTTATTAAAAAATATATATTAAGTTCGATATTTATTAGATGTATGAAACGAAATTTATGATGTAGGACAATGCAATTTTGTGTAATCGAACGGGAACGATACACACTCAGTCACAGTGTTAGAAGGAAAAAACGTAGAAAAAAATTACAAAATATTCAGCTCTATTTGTCGACATAACATGCAGACATTTCACTCCCTCTCTGCCTCTCTCTCTGTCCCTTGCTTTCTCGAAGAATATATTAGTTGATTAGGAGTGTAGTGTGTGCGTTTCCGTGCGAAATATTCCGGCGTATTTGCCATTGTTTCATTTTGCCAGCGATAAACACACACATATATATACATGCCCGATAACAGGGAATGAGGGACAACAGTAGCTGCAAACTTCAAGAAAGAGCAAATTGTGCGAAAATTGCATGACATAAATTTGCCGGATGACAAAACAAACGAAGCAAACACAAGACTATACGCTATTCCACTGCTGCTGCTGCTGCACTCGATGTTATGGATATATTCTCATTCAATTTTTTTTTATTATTGTTCTAGTTCAAAGTTTAAATAATGTGCTAAAAATTTAACGACATTTGTTCGATCCCATTTGCTGTGTTTTTATCATTGGCCAAACTATACATATATATATAATTTTTGCCAGCGATATTTTTCGACAGTCGATATAGCAGATGTTATTTCATAAAACTACTTTTTTCTGTGTTCGGTGCTCTGCTTTTGCATCGCATATGACTACAACAATGCAACAACGAAGATGGTTTTTGAAGCGATGCGAACAATGTGGTGAAGAGAGAGGGACAAATTTAAGTGTCATGTTCAATTTTTTTTTCTCTCCATTTCTCTCTCTCTCTCTTCGAGTAATTGTTTACAAAAGAGTAGAATTTGGGGGAATTTATTTGTATTTTTCCTTCTTCTTCTTCAGAGAAATCAAAATGACGAAAAAGAGAAAAAAGCACATGGTAAAAAATTAGTTGTTGCTCTGCAGTCATTATTCAATTGTCGTATTACGAGAATGATGTAAAGCATGCAAAAATGCATTTACCATTTGAATGCGCCCGTTCGCAAAACTTGAAATTGCATTTGCATTTACATTTACATTCGCATTTATTTATCAATGGCATTTTTGCATTTGCATATGTTTGTTTGCGCTCCGATTTACTGGTTTTCTTAATTCACTTTCTATTTCATTTTTCCATCTCTTCCTTCGGTTGTGATTCTCCATCGCTTACCATCGTTCCCATATCCCCGCTGGACAATAACAGATTTCGACCGATGGTAATGTCACGCAATCCGTATTAAGTTTCACTCCGACCATCGATGACCGAGGAAAGTATTTGTCATGCCGTGCTGAACATACATCGATACCCGATTCAGGCACTGAGGATGGCTGGAAATTGGACATTTATCGTAAGTACAAAACACACAATAATTCTCAATATTTAGCTCGACGTAACGACACGAACCACTGTGTGCATGTGTATGTCCAAATGCAAATATGTACGTATACACACACACACACCGAGTGAGAACCATCATCAACTATTTTAAATGGACTTTATGTTAGAATGAACGAACGACGGCAGACAGAACAGAAAAAAGAAACTAAATAAAATATATTCATCTCAGTCAGTCGCCTTTAACATTGTACAGTTTAAGTTATTTCAATTGTTCGAGACGTGCGAATCATACGATGCATTTCATTGGCTGCTTGAAATCGAAATCGCTCGTTTTTGTCGCCACTTATTTTATTTATTATTTCTTTTCCCAGTGTAACTTCTTTTCTTTGAGTGATTTTTTGTTCTCTTTCGCTTTCGAGGAGCCTCTTTGGTACTCTCCTAAGCACTTGATCGAAAGAAAATATTCTTTGCGCATTTGTGTGCGTGTATTTGTGGTTTATACTAAATTTTATAAATAATGTACTGGAAAATTCACAAGGAAATAAATATAAAAACGGACGACTTGAGAATAACTTCGATCTGGATTTGCATTTATTGGCGAATGCATATTTGCTATGTGTAAAGTGAGACAGAGAAGGAGAAAAAAAAATCAAATTTCCAATTTCCGAACATTCAATGATTTTCGTAGCGAACGGTTTTTTTTTTCCTTTGTCCCACTCCAATTTTTGTCGCACACAATTTTTGCCGCTTTCCATTTGTTAAATATTGCGCCATCTATTTCCGTTTATAAAGCCACTTTCGCCTGGAGTTCATCTCTCACTCGCTCATTGCCAAAGGAAGTAAAAAAAAAACATCGAAATAAAATTGAAATGAAAATAAATAAGTCAGTTATAAAGTTTTGATTGCGTCACACACATACTTTTAGACTATCTTTATTTACGACTCTCCGGTCGATTCGACTATCGCTATCGGTTTGCTCATAGTTTTGGGTGTGCTGTGTGTACTTTTTTCAGCTTCGATCAGTCGGTCGGTCGTTCGTTCGCTTGTACTCCTCAGACCAATGCCAAAATGAAAATATTGAATTGTGCACTCTACATTTTTGGTGGTTTCAATTACGACGCTTGCAAGCGACCGACCAACTAACCAAAAAAAAAAAATGAGAACCGAACCATTGTCGCCTACTTATTTATATCCCTTTTGTGTGTATTCTCAATATTTCGTTCGTGGCATTTCCCATTTCACGAATCTAGAACAATGGCTGGCGAGTGTGAGAGAGACAGAAACACATAGAGACATGCAGAGAGATAGGAAGAGAAAGTCAAGTGAGTGGCGTTTTTTGTGTGTCCGTTTTGTTTGCCATTTCTAATTTGGCAAAAGCATCAATGAGCGGATTTTAATTGGAATTTCCGAATAAATATTCCATAGTCAAATTCAGGAATTTAAATTGTACGAATTTTTATTTTTGTCGTTGTTGTGTTGCCCAGGCCCCCGTTGTTGATATTGCTACCAACATTAGTTGGTGTGACATGAAATAATGGCATTCGACATTCAGCCGGCGGAACAAAGACAGCCAGCGAGTGAGTTGAGAGGAGAAGCAAGAAAAAAAAAATGAAAAACAAGAACAACGAATAAATATGCCTAACACCCCATGATATCTTCTCTGTACGAATATTCTTTGTATCGGTATGAGATGAGCTTTTGTACTTGTATATATCAGTGGTAGATGAAAAGTACGATGGATTCCAATGTGCTTAATCAGTTCCTGTGGTTAAGCTCAAGATAAATTCCGCCTTGCAGCTGTGAACCAGCCGAAACCAAACCAAACCAAACCAAAGAAAATGAATGAAAATAAAAATAAAAATTGCTCGCTAATTTGAAGGAAAAAATAAAGGCTGCTGCTACTGCTGCTGCTCATCACCACCGCGCGCACATTTCAACCGAATGGAAAACCCTCACAAAATAAATTATCATTACAGAAGTAATTTTTTCCGTTCGTTTTGGCGCGCCGCATAACACTTTATCTTTTGAAACTACGATTTTGTGTAGCGGGCGAAAAGAATGTATAATACGAATGGTGGCACAATGATGATGGTGATGGCGGGGTGACGGCATGTCGACAAGTGGGAATGAGGGTACAGTGCATACATCCAATACGGCGGCAAGAAATATTATTTGTGCCCTGTGTAACACGATGGTCTTGTCACACCATATTCAAACTAAATTAGCTCGAAAAGCTCATGTAATCCTCGTAATAAGTTTGTTTGTTTGGGTCGTTCTCTCTATGATTCATGTTTTGCAAATGTATGTGTGTTTGTGCGTGTCTCTGTCGTTCTCTCAGTTTGCACTCGCAACAAACAAAATCTTTCGAAACCATAGCAAAAACGATAGACTCAGCAAATGGCAACGGGCGACAGTAGAAGAAGACAACAGAGACGAAGAGAAATACACGCCAAACAACTTTGCACCCAATTCAAAATTAATCTTGCCAATTTTCTTGATTCTCCACGACGACCCGCGCGATATGCTATTCACACACACACACACACACACACACAAACACAAACAGAGGAGAGAAAAAAAGCTCCTATATGTATCAATAAAGCGGCGGCTACCACACGCAGTGACAAAAGTAAGACAATAACAGCAACAACAACAGCAACTACGGCCGAACAGAAAGGGAGATGACGCAAGAAGTATTCTTGTGCACAAATGTACATGTTTTACAATCTCAAAATGAGTATGACAAAAAAGGGAAGAAGGAGAAGAGGGAAGTCTTTGAGAAATAAAACCGCTTTTTTATTGTGTTTATTTTTATTACAAAAAAATAAGGTCTGCACAAAAAAAAGAGACAGCACATTTTCTTTTTATTCTGCGTTTTTCTTCATCGTTTGCGTGTGTTTTATTCTTTTTCTTTTGCTCTCACTCTTTCTATCTCTGGGTCTCTCATTCTCGTTCGCTTGTACTGAGCGAAGAAAAAAGTGTTTGGTGAGAGTAGAAAAAAAACCGAGAAGAACTTCTAACAGCGAACGCAACATCACACATACTCTGTGTAGCGAACGGGAATATGGGAAAGAAAACAGTGACCTCAGATCCCTCAGCACTCTATCGCAGCAGCAGAGGATCTTATTTTCATTTCGATATAATGTTTTTCTTTGCAAAACTTAAGCGCACATGCGAGTCCGTATGTGTATGTGTGTGTGTAAGACTCGTTGATAATATTTATTTCATCATTTCGCCTCATCGTATGGCAGCAAACGAACGAGTGAGCAAGTGAATGAACGAACAAGTCGAGTTGTGTGAGCCGAACGCGAAGCTAGGCAACCGTAGGTGCGATAGAGACAGCACAAGCCAACATGTTCCCTCTTTTTTCTCTCTCTCTCTCTCTCTCTCTCTCTCTCTCTCTCTCTCTCTCTCTCTCTATTCCTTTCATATTTTGTAACTGCTTTAATTCCACATTTATTCCACATCACTTTTATAAAATGCACACAGTTGTGTATTATTTCACTCGCTGCCACTGTGTTACCATGTTGGTTCTGTTTATGAATATTTTCTGTTATTTTATACGCGCTGCCTTTTTTCATCATTTCTTCCTTTCCCCCATCTCCCGTTCGCTTCGCTCACACATTCTCGGTTGCTTCACGTTGCGTTCATTTTATTGCTTATGCTGCTGTCGTTGCACTACATTTTTCTCATTGTTTTCGTTAGCTGCGTTTCATATTTCTCTGTATGTTCCGAGCAAGATGTGAGCTTTTTACACACATACACATGTAGTGCCTTCAGAATTCATCCGTCGATCTTGTTCCTTTTCCAGTTTGCCGTTCAACTGCGAGTGCGAGTGCGAAAAGTGGCTGCACATAAAAACATATATTACACACATACTATACGTAAAATTTGACACGAAAACTGTACAATGTTATGTTAAAGACGAGAGAATCGTAGATAAACTGACAGATCAGAGGCAGCCAAAGCATGTGAATGCACCGTGGAGTAAAGAGAAGAAGAAAAAACATAGAGTTTAACCTAACATTTAAAATAGACGATGATGATGATGATGATGATGATGATATTCATTTCACCATCAAACACGAAAGGGGAAACAAGTCTCTTGTTACTTATTCATTTACATATTGTATAAAAAGCGTTTTCATTCATTCCTTTTACTCATTCGTTTGTTGTCCTTTATATTTTTCTTCCCTTTGCATGTAATGCCATACCGTTGCGCCATGACGTGTGTTTCCATCTTTATTTGGTTGTCGTTTTTTTTTGCAACGCTCGACACAACCCTGGAACTTGGAATTTGGATTGGATTGGCTTGGTGCAAAAATAACATGATGATCATGTCTTCGCCGAAATACGACAATAAAACAACATGCAACGTATGAAACACAACTTCACCCACTCTCCAAAATAACGTAATCAACAACAACCACCCCGAACAACAATGACAACAACATCAACCAACTGAACCATTCGTTCACGAAACAAATACGACACACACAAAAAAAAACACGCCAACGCCACCCCGACCAAATTGAAAACAAAACGAAATTCAAACAGATACACCAGTTGTTACTCTCGAGTTTGGAACTAATTTAAATACATCCTTTATACGCGAGGGAGCCGATGTATATTTTGAGTGCAATATTAAATCAAACCCATGGGTGTATAAAGTCAGCTGGCGTCATAATGTAAGTTGATTATTGTTATTTAGTTTGTTATTAGGCAAAAACGGAAATCAGAAAACACATACACGCAGAGAGAGAGAGGGACACACGCAATCAGGACACAAAGTCATGCAGTAACAACGAGCAGACAAAAAAAAAACTAAAAATAAAACGGTGGCCGAGCAAACTATCCCAACGATGCCACCACAACAGAGCAGCAAAAATCCGGTGTGTATCAAGTCGTCGCACCACAAATTGCACGGACGATGCACATTTTATGCACACGCACACGCAGCAGCATACTTTGCGAACACTAGAGATAGACATCTCCATCAGCCGAATACAATGCATTGCATACACAAAACTAACACGAGCCACCACCACCACCAGCACCACCACCATCAGCCGCTAGCAGCCAAAGAATACTGTGTGACATCGACCAACGAGAATCGGCACCAGGACGACACAGACGTCCGAATCGAATGAGAAACGAAGAGAGAAAAATTTATGCGAGATAACAACCAACAGACCATCTAAAATTGCATCATCACAATGGAATAAAACATATATACATACCGAGCGGAGAGAGAGAAAGAAAAGAAAACACTAGAAAATACACACTCGAAATCGTTAAGTTCCGCTGAGCGCGTTTTTGGCGATTATTAAGCAGAATATATGATAACGTCTCATTTTGTCAAAAAGTTCACACGAGAAACAAACCCAGAGATACAACTCTAGTCTTCGTCGTCGTCGTCGTAGTCAGCGATGTCACTTGGTGCTGCCAAGCATTTAATTATTAGTTGTGTATGTGTGTGCATGCTTGTGATTTTGTTGCGATTTTTTCTTCTTCTTCTTCTTCTTCTTGTTCGCCCATGTTGTGCCGAAAAAGATTTTATGATAACAAATAAAAACAAAAGACAGATAAAGATATAAAGGAATTATCCGAAACTTTGACGCGAATCGTGTGGTCGAAAAATACGGCGTAATAATAGCAGATTATCTCATGAATGTGTTCGGATGTGCCGTATTTGATCGTTGAGCACAAAGCACAATGTTTTCGTTGATGATGATTATGATGAGGAGGATTTCTCGACGGCAACGGCATCGACAATGATGGTGGTGGAAGCGCCTAGGCGTTCGCTTTTCGACCGACACACACGCAAATATGTTGACTCAAGTTGAACAAATCGTGGCAAGAGAGCTGCTATGCCATGCTTTTGTGACAATATTGTGTTGACAGTTCTTTGGATTTACTTCTTTTTCAGCTGTTATTACTTTTTGTTGTTGTTGTCGTTATTTCCTAGAAATGTCACACTGCATCCGCTTTCATGGGAATCGTATTCGAAACAATACATTCACATACGTACAGGCTATGCCATACGCTAAAACTTCAATGGCATTGGCCATATATTTCAATTGTGAGTTGGGCATAAACAGTTTTCAGTGTAGCTGAGTGAATTCGCATCGTTTTGCACCTTCTGTTTTGGGTTTTGAATGTATGTGCGAGTGAGTGTTTGTTCCCAAAGACGATGTGCTAAGCTTTGAAATGTAATAAAGAACGGAAATGGAGCATGTTCGCTGTCCAAAACATACCAACGCTTGATATGTGTTATAGCTTTGGATCCAGAAATGATCAATTGAAGGATCGGTTAAGGCACTGCTTCGTTTTCACTATTCACCCAATGTTTACTCAACTTTGGTCGGTATTTGCCTCTTACCGGGTAGTGTATAGTATTTATATGTGTGCATGTGTGTAAAATAATGAAAATCCAGTGAGAAATGTATATCAGACGACACATTCGCACACACCCACATCCAGAAGTGAGAAAAAAATGAGTGAAGTTTGTTATTTTCTTTCATTCTTTTGTTTGTAAAAGCACACATACTCACATATCCACAAATCATAGCATGTGCACAATCTCTCACATACCAGAAGCACAGTGGATTTGCTTTGGCGCGTTCATTGCAAAGAAAGACTGTTATGACGACGACGACGACGACGACGACGAAGACGACACATTCTGGATCCGTACACCGCATAAGAAATTAAAACAAAAACTTATGCAATGGTCACAAAATATAGATGAGCTAGCGAACGAACGAACGAACGAACGAGTGTGTGTGTCGGTGGTGTGTTTGCGTAATGTTTGTTTGTACAGTATACCGAGTGCACGTAGTCACAAAAACTACTGCCACGAATTCCAATCTGCTTTCTCAAACAACAAACTCGGTTGTTTGTTTTTATATGGTTCTTTCTCTGTTACTTTTTTTGCCTCTTTCATTTTTTCTTTCAATTTTTTCTTTTTTTTCCTCGCCAGTTTAAACGTGTGTGTGTGTGTGTGTGTGTGTATGTGTATGTGTTCGAACAAGAAAGAGCTTGTGTACGAGAGTCGTGTGTAAGTTTTACTTTTCCTTTGGTCGAGTTGCCATTATTCGTATCCAGTTTTGGAGAGGTTACTTTTTTTACAACTTATAGTTGTTTTTTTCTTTCTCTTCTTTCACTAGACATTTCTTTCGTTCGTTTATTCGTCGGTTCGTTTTGAATATGTGAGCGGACACGTTTTATATATATTGGGACGCGCGCGCGCGTTGCATTTCAAAAATGGTTAATGCGTACATACATCATTTTGTTGATCGCATAAACTGCTTGAAATTTTCATCAGTGAATCATTTGTCGTTGGCGTTTTTGTTGCGATTCTCATTCGTTCATTTTATTGCGAGAGAGAGAGAGAGAGAGAGAGAGAGAGAGAGAGAGAGAGAGGGCGAGTATATATATGTGTGTGTATGTGCTCTAGCTCCCACTCGCCTTCGGTTTCTTTGACTAGAGTTTTTTTTTCTCCTTCATCCCCTGGCCTAGGATATTCTTTTCTTCAGCGTGCGTTTTGTATGTGTAGTTTTTTTTGTAATCGTTGCCGTTTTTTTTTATTTCGTTCGTTCGTTGGTTCGTTTGTACGTTTGTTCTTTCTACTCTTTTTTTGTGTGTTTGTGTGTGATACGTTCAATTTCCAAGTGTTTGCTTTACATTGCCTGAGATTTGAATATAAGAGAGAGATAGAGTGAAAGAGGGCATAAAGAGCTGTTGCCCCGACACCCAGCTATCCAATTCAAAAGTTGCCACCAGAGTTGTATTTGGTTTCTCTGTTCTTTTTTTGCTACTTTTTCGCTTCAACGGCGCGAAACGGCAGCGACAGCGCCCATTTTTACACAACAGCCCTCTTCATTCAAGGGAAGATGAGTTGAGTCAGAGAGAAAGAAGCACACGTATAGATAAACATTTGCCTCGTTCATTGTTCATTCACCATAGTGTGTTTATATTTTTGCTCTTATCCATTCCCGATGCTTTATTATTCCAACCAGCGACAATCGCGCGTTCGGACGACGACAACGATGATGACGACGACACCGACACCAGTAGCAGCAGCAGCAACCACAGCCAAGAGAGAGAGAGAGAGAGATTGAGAAAGAGTACTTCAGAACCATGTTCATTTTTCTTCACTTGTAACTTTGCCCTTGTTCTGTGCCACTGCTGCTGCCGCTGCTTGCTTATCAAGTCGGTTTGTCTCATCTTTCTCGATCCAACTACTGTGCTCTTCTTCATCTTCATCTTCATCTTTTTCCATCGTCTTCTTTCTATCGTTAGTTTCATTTTTGTTCTCGTCTTTTTTTTCTCGCTTTTATTTATTGCCTCATTCGCTTTTCCCCAACGCTATTAACAAGCTCACAACAACGAAATGCTTAACTGCATGTTTAAGAAGAATGTTTAAGAATGCAAACCACAAACGCACACAAATTTCAATAAATATTCAATGCAGAGATGCGAGAAGCATCGACAAATGTACAACAAAGCAACCAACAGCAACAAATATACCATACTCGTTCACTCATTCACTTACACACAGACAATCTCGATCTACGGAGTGACACAACAAACATCCGATCAAACAATGAAAACAATATTTTGCTGTTGTGACGGAGCCACCAAGACGCAACGAGTGAATGAGTGAACGAGCAAACGAGTAATGGCGATGGCATGATAACGAAAATGAGCGCCGTTTTCTATCAATAGAAGAAGGTTTATCATTGATTGAAACCAATCCAAAATGCTCATTCATTAATTCATTGCATTGATTGCAAAGAAATGCGCACAGTAACGGCACGGTTGGGCGAGGTGAGGCGGGAACGTTTACACCATCACACAGCTTTTGTAACATTGATTCAACCGCTTTAACAACACTTTTTTTCTCTCTTTTTCATCTTGACTATCATTTCGTTTTTATCTTGGCCACATTTTTTTCATTCTTGCTCTGTTAGTTTTACTTGCACAACGCACACATACTACACCGCACGCAGCGTGTTTGTGTATCCAGACATTTTTGTTCACACGAAACTTTGCGCTCGTTGGTTTGGAATTCTTTAATCGATTTTGAACGCTTCAGCTCAATACTTAAAAGAGATTAATCCAAAAATAATTACAAAAAGCTTCCTTCTGAGAAGGTCGGTTTGCCGTCATCGCTGTCGTTGTTCAACAAAAACCAGAAAAAAAAGATTGCTTACACAATGTTCATGTTAAATTCATTTTTGCTTTTCGGCAAGCATTCATGCGATGTGAACAATGAAATGTTAAATATTAATTATTGCTGTCAGCAGATGCAAACGATATGACTTGAATTAATTTTTTTCTCTCCAGAAAAATGTCAAGATTCGTTTTATTTCCTACGTGACCAATACAGCGGTACTTTGGTTTGGTTTTTCAAAAAAAAAAGAAGGGATTTTCAGATTATGATAAAAGCAAATAGGAAGAGAACGAAAAAAAATTAGTCATGAAAACGATGAATTTATCCTTAAAATCGGGGAGCTTTGTTCAAAATCTCCGTTGTTGCTTCTTTTTTTTACCTCGGCTTTACTTGTGAAATTGATGCGAACAACAAAACAGCAATGGAAAGGGCAAAAGGAACGGCGTGGAGATTGGAATATTGCAGTCTTAAGACGAAAGGTGTGTGGATTAGTACACATCTGACAAGAACATACAAACAGTTGTTGCCCATTCGTACGTTGTACGTGGTTTTTCTTTTCCTTTGTTGTTGCCGCTGCTGCTGGTGACTACGCGTCAGCTTTCGAATGCAATTACAAATTTCACTTCAGCTTCATCTGCAGACAAAGATTGTTCATGGAAATTTTTACATCGGAATTCCTATTTCGTTGTAAAGACGTTGTCCGGGAGATTGGAGAGATCTGAACGAAAGGAGAGGAAAAAAATATATTCCGCTCAATCCCAAACGATTAAAATCCATCTCTTGCATGATGAAAGGTTGCAACATGGAATTCACTTTTCAAAAATTGGGATAGAAAAAAAGAGGTTCAGATATTTGAAATTCCGACCTTCCCAAAGTTGGATCAATTTTGGGCTACTTATGCTAGCAGAGGATTTTCACACTTCACTTTTTCTTTGCTTCACTCTATGACAGTTCGATGAAATTTTCATTTCGAAACGATCTTTCGATTCGACAAAGAATATTTCGGTTCCTATTCGGCCGGGACTTTTTTTTCTACTTCTATTCATATTGCCGGGGCCAAGAATACGCATCCGAAAGGAGCGGAAGCAAAGCAAGACAAGATTTTTTTTTCTTTTTAAAAGGTGCATAATTTTTTTCTCTGCTTTTCCTTTCACTACCTCGGCATTATAGCTAATACGTCGACGTTTTGAGAGCATAAGCCCGCTTTTTTCCCTCTTTTTCTCTCCCTCAAAACTGTTGGCCTCCGTTCCGAAATAAAGAGAAGAAGAAAAAATCCCAAACAAAAAAAGTCACAAAGTTCTGTAACCTTTTGCAAATACAAAAAGGCACTTGACCGAATTACCTGATAGCATTTTGCGTTGCTGATGGAAAGGTCAAATTTTACTCATAAAATTTGAACTAAATTAATTTAATCAGGTTTGAAGCTTTTTCGCTCACATTTTTCGCGACCGGTTTTTCTTTTCTTCCGTTACGCTGAATTGAGCTTCCGTAGCACTTTGTGTGCTGTGTACGACAGTGAGTGTGGGAAAGAACCGAGTCGCGCACGAAAATCGTCAAAAACACGAATTCATTTGCTCAAGCATTCCTGGAAATGAATAAGGTTCATGATTGTTTGCAACTTCATTTGCACTGTAATGTCGATTTTGGGGAATGTACGATAGATAGATGACGGGAACAGCGGCAGCAAGAACAACATCATCATCATCAGAAGCAGTAGAAGTGTGGTAGTACCGTAATTCCTTGACTGTGTCAAGTCACATTCGCAAAGGAAGTCATTGCAGCTCATTGTAGGTTCCTTGAGAAATAATGTAATTAGTAATTTCCACCTTTTTGTGTAACGGTATGCGAGCGCGTCTTGAGCGAGAGGAAGAGAGAGAGAAAGAGATTGGCGTGTATACAATGTGTCTGTTGGCGTGCGCGCGCGAGTTTGTTTTCGGCAATGTACATTCTAAATAAGACGTGTGTATGTTGTGAGACGTTCTGACAAGTGCAAATACAACCGACCCAGTTGAACAGTTCTATTTTCGCAGCTCTTGTTTATATTTACAATTTAGTGTTGGACAATATATAATATATATATACATAAACAGTGGCTACACAACAGGCTGAAAGTTTTTGGCTCGAGACGAAACAAACGAGAAAAAGAGAAAGAGAATGCAAGACGTGAATGTCAGAAATGGCTCGCGGCACCGAAATGAATAGCCCGTAATCAGTGCGGTGGATGTGTTATGTTCGGAACTCGGAAGTTTAATGGTTTTATTTGTTACGTTTTGACCACTATCGCAATCGTAAAATTATGCCTGAATCTATGTCTCGGTTCAATCTTTAATTCATTGATTTGTGGCGCGTTCACATTGAGGTGGTAGAGCGTAGACAAGCGGCCAGTCGGTAGCCGGAAAACACATTCATTCCGTTTTGAGCACGCACATTTTGTCTTCATTTCCCGGACCTTGGCTCTTATTCACTTGCTCATTCATTTTATTATTTTGTTCTCCCTCGCGCGCGCACATATTCAGAAACTGTCTCATGGGAAAAGTCATATTTTTATCCTACGTCTTAAGTTTCAACGTTTGCCATCGTACTCTATCCGTTGCGCAATGATATTTTCTTGCAAAAGATGTTGCGGCATGTTTCACTTCCATCATCATACAACCATCTAATTAAATAAAGTCGAGATATTTGAATAAAAGATGAATAACACGACATGTAATATGTATGGAGCAAAGAGAGGTTGAGGGCTGACTGCGAAATCAAAATAAAGCACGAGCAAAATATAATAAATTCAAATTCAAATTATCATAAAACCATTCACAAAGATAAGTTTAAGTTCTTTTGGTAGTTTTATTTTAACATTGCTCGTCTCATTTTTCTCCCTTCTTCTACTGCGCGATGAGCAAACAGTAGGGTTGAGTTGAGCGAGCGAGCGAGCGAGAGAGTGAGCGCGTGAACGAAAGATTTAAGAGCAAGAGATAGATAGATATATAGATAGGGTTGGGTGTAGAGAGAATGAGTGAGCTTGCTCCAGTCCAAGATATTAATTCCATAGCACAGCTATGTTGAGCACGCATTTAACTCGCATGGTATGCGAGGCATTGCAATAAAGCGCACTGTTTTCACTCTACCCTCCCGTCGCACACTACTCTAATGCTTATCACATTTTTCTCCGACTTTTCACAAACTGCGAACGTATTTCGAAACGATGTAATATGCGAAAATTTGCTATCACTTTCTCTCTCGCTCACATCCATTCTCGTTCGCTCGTTTTTATACTCACACTCGATATTCGTTGACTGTATAAAATTCAAAACATACAGACACACTCGGCTACATTACTATACATGGAATATTTCGAAGTTTCGCCAGGGCGAAAGAGTATAAGTGTAGTGAGCAAGTAAGTGAGTCGGAGAGAGAGAGAGAGAGAGAGAGAGAAAGAGAGAGAGAGAGAGAGAGAGATATTAGAGTTGTGTGCATGCATTTGTTAGATTTTTGGGTATGTTTATGTGCATCTGAAAGCTAATTCGTTAAGTAATGGATTAACATCACGTGTCGCGGATTTTTCGTCTCTTTAATGTTTATCCGGAAGATTATGTTCAGGGGGAATGATAGATGAAAAACAAAGAAGTAGACAACAAAAAAATGTACGAACGAGAATAAGACAAAAACCTTCAGTGGATTGTGTGTTTGAACTTTCTTTGAAACAAGCAAAATAAATAACCAAAAAGAAAAATAGAAATGAAGCGACAACACATACACACATATATACCTACAAAACCATCGGCACACAGCTCTTGCATCGCACTTGATGAATTACGTCAATAAAGTTTATAGTTGTGCAATGCCGGATTTGAAAAGTCTCCATCAACATTTTTCGGTGAAGCCAGCAGCTACAAATTCCAACGTTCGCGTGCACGACATCAAATTGAACAGTTGTCGGTGTCGGTGTTTGTGCGTGAGCTTGTGCGCGCGCCCACACAATCCTGTGTCGTATATTAAACAACCAAAGCAAGAGATTTTGGTTTGGCGTTAATTAACGGCACGTAAGATGAATTTCAAGCGGATGAAGTGAAAAAAAAGCAGCAAGCGGATCATTGAAATTGGCAATCAGTCGAATGAAATTTCGAAAAGAATTCCCATTTTCATTTCGCTGGAAAAGTAGGTGCATTATTTGCATTTTCAATGATCGTTACTTTGAAAAAATTTTCCAAATGGAATGTTCTTCGCCGCTTTTTGTACATTTGAAGCTGAAGCAAAGCTCGATGCAAACAAAAGCTGGATATATGAAAAGAGAAAGAGTGAAAGGAAAAAAAACGGCAATGCAATCCTTTTCAGTTCGTTTCAAAGAAAGTGGTTGGCGAACATTCGGAGGTGAATATCAAAGTGAAAACAAATATGAAGAAAAAGAGAGAAACTACTTTTTTTCTATTCTTTTACCAAACACATATACCACACTATAAATTGCAGCACACAGCATCAAATGGAATAGCATTTCAGTGAAAAATTTTATTTCGGCACATTTGACTTGGCTCTGAACAAAAAGTAGAAGACCAAAATGTGAACGATGGAGATGAGACGAGACGATGGTAGTTAAAGCGAAAAACAACACACACAAAAAACTACTTCAATAAATAAATCAAACATGCTCAATTTTGCGTCCACTTTGGTCATGAAACGAAACGCTTTCATATCGCTTTGTGGCTTTACGTGTTGAAAATTACACAACATTAATTTCTCTGGCGATTTTGCTACAGTGTTCTTGCTCTCTCTTTTTTTCCACGCCTTCCTTTTTCCAATGCTGAGGTATGACGTTACATTGTGTTGTGTGTTTTTTTTTTGTTGGTTGGTTCTTTGATCGTAATTCCCTGAAAATCGGGTTTTTGCACTTCAATGCATTTTGCAAAGGTATAAAATCGATACTTACGTAATGGCAGCAACGCCACAATTTCACTCTCACTCCTTTCTTCCTCTGTCTCTCTCTCTCTCTCTCTCTCTTTCTCACATTCACTCACTCGCACGCGCTCATCGAATCATTGGATAATATTGTCATACCAACAATGCACCGAATATTCGATGTGTTCTTGTTGTTGGTGGCAGTGGCGGTGGCTGGTGCACAAAAATACATTTCGATAGATTGGCGATATGGTTTTACGGTAAATGGCGCCCATTCAGCACATTTCCCAAGCATTAACCATAACAAAATACCCGTTGCACATTTTCTTTTTGCCATCGTCGTCGTCGTCGTCATCATCATCATCATCATCATCATCGTTGACGATCACTTTGGCCCCGGCGTACAAAACATGCTACCGTTGTACAATGTGGTTCATCTCTTGGTTTGCAATACGAAAACTTGCGATAACTGGTCTCGCAAAGCGAGCGTATGCAGCTAATCGAATGTTGCAAAATCATCGATTAATTTATAAAACATGAAGAATGCATCATCGAACAAAGGGATCAAAACGTTTTGTTTTGAATGTATTCTCTCTCTCCAAGTCTCGCCCACCCCACCCGCTGAGACCGATACGGAATCAGTTCAAATGCTGTTGCTATTGGCGATGGTGGTGGTGCCGCTGTTGCCGTTATTTCAAGCAATCGAAGACTTATTGCATGCCATAGAAGATGCTCTACCAGCGAATGAATATTTTTCAATATTTCTTCATTAAATAGTGGCGTGCTCATGCCGCAGAGCTACAATTCTTCGTCTCCTTTTTTTTCATCCGGCTCTCTACTTCGCGCCATTTTTCAAGCCATTCTCTTTATCATTGTGCCATCTTGAGCGTGTATAATTTATATTTTGCGCGCAACAATTTTTATAAAATCATTATGGTTTACGGTGGCAGCAACAGACGCATCAGCAGCGGAAATGCTCGTAATGAACATTTATGTTATGATTGCAGAACTGGAATTCGTTTGATTACATTTGGATCATTCATGTTTGTAGTTATACGGAATGTGGAGCGCGATGCGCACATTATAAGGCAATACAAGTGCGAGTGAGTGAATGAATGGATGAGAGACAGCGAGGGAGAGTGAAAAAGAAGAGAGAAAAAAAAACAAGAACGGACTAGTGAATTGCAGTGCACACAGGACATGCGATTAAGCCTCTGTGTTTTATCTTAATTTGGGATTACCGTGACAGTAATTTGTGTGCATGTGGTTGCGAAGCAAGAAGAAATAAAAACGGTAACAGCAGCAGCAGTAGCAGCACCGTGACCTCAAACTAAAGTACAACCATATCATTTGTTCTAGTCGTGTTGATGAAGTACGAAAAGTGCAGAGTGCGAGCGAGCAGGCAAGCGTACACGCGACAACAACAACAACAACAGCAGCCAGCAGTAACACAAAAGTAAAAATGATGAAGTACAAAGCATTAAAGCTTAACGAGCTAAAGCAAAATTGACGGTCGCTATTCATGACATGGCTGCTCAACGCTTGTCACCTCGCATAAAATTCGTGGAATATGAATCGGAGAAAAAACGACGACGACAACAAAAACGACAATGACAAAACTAGCACAAGAAAAAATAAGCGTCAGCTGGATACAATGAACAAAAAAAAAAATCTGCGTACCGTCGTGCACTGGCAAACGCAAATATGGAATGGAAAAACAGCCGTCTAATTAATAGTTAACACCTTACTCGAAGAAAAAAGAGAAGAAAGAGAAAAGGTAACAACAACAACTATAAGTTATTAACTAATTTTTCATTGTGATTCGAATCGTGTCACTGCATAATCACTTGAGGATGTGTACTTTTGCCGCTTGCCGCTTTGTTTGAAGAATGATTATAATATGCTCGGCGTCAAAAGCAATATGGCGCTACGAAGGGAAAAAACGAGTCTCCCCAAGAACGAACAAGACTGGTTTGTGAGCAACGACACGGTAGACAAACATAAAGACATATCGTTCACTTGGCTGAATGATAAGTCGTGCACATGATACATTCGTTTTGAGCGAACTTCATCGAATCACGCACGGAATGATTGAGCTACGCTGTTGGATGGCATAAGGGAAATGATATTCCAACAGAAGGATACACCGAAGGTTGATTTACGTGTACTGTGTGCCGTCCGTCCGTTATTACTGTGTTGTGCTCAACGATTCCCATGCAGTTTTATGTCTCTCTCTCTCTATGTGTATTTGGTAGGTTTGTATAATGCCGTTGACAACTTAATAATAATTGTGTTAATTTGAAGGGTAAAACGCTCGACAACAATGTGCCAGAGGGAATAATTGTAGCCAACCAAAGTTTAGTGCTGCAAAATGTAAGCCGAAGCAAAAGCGGCCTGTATACGTGCATTGGGAGCAATCGTGAAGGTGATGGCGAAAGTAATCCGGTGCATTTGGACATTAAATGTAATTATTCGCAGTTCCGTTATTTTATTATTTTTTTCTTTCATTCCGACTCTCTCTCTCATATTTTCTTAACTCTTCCGCTAAATTTCTCATTGAGTTCATGGCCCTCTTGTATCTCTACATATATTTTATTTACACTTTTTTTTTCTTCCCATACCCTCATTTCTTTTTCATTACAACATTTTGTCTTACTCACTATTTGCTTTCTTGTAGCATTTGCCACTTGTGTGTGTGTGTGCCTTTTTTTTCTATTTTTCGGTGTGAAGTGAGTGCAAAAAAGCAGTTGAATTAACAGAAATGCGTTGCACAACAACACACACACAGAGGAGAGTGAGAGCGAGAGAAATGGACAGCTCAAAAGAGTTGTGAAATGCGACCGGTGGAAATGCGATATTAAACCAAACCGACGAACGAGAGCGAATCAGAAGGAACGAAAGAAAATGAAATAAAATGAAAAACGACAGAGAAAAAAAAGAACGCACGAAAGAAACAAAACCCAATGCACAACTTTGTTCTGTTTCATTAAGGTTTACGTTTAGCTTTTGCCATTAGGCTAGCTAAAGAAGAGAAAGGAAATGACAGCAACAGCCAAAAATGCGTTGATGCCAACGTGGCTGATACTGATGCTGCTGCTGTTGAGTCGTAACCGCAAAATGGCAAATGGAATGGAAAAAGCTGTTCGAATTTTGTTTGGGAATTTTTCGTGTGTGCGCGCATTTAAACACATTCAAAATGTACATATAGTATTATGTGTTTTTTTTTGTCGTCGTTTTTTTTTTCTCTGTCGGTCGGTGTTTTTCCTTCTTTCGCCTCGTTACGTTGTTTTGTTTTGCGTTGCGTTCATGTTTTTATTTTCGTCTTCTTCTTCTTCTTCTTCTTCTCCGCATCTCGTTCACATCTTTTTATCAATTTTGCACGCTACATCATTGCCTTGCATTTTATCTCTTTTAGCTCTCTTGTCTGTGTTGCCTGATATTCGCGCATCAGTTCCACATGAAATTAATGGCATTTCTTTCGCTCTCTCTCTCTCTCTCTCTCTCGGTCTATTTCAATTATTCAGTCACACAATTTGTAGCCACATCTTGTGAATTCCAACATTTTGTTCCATTTTCCTCGTTCTGTTTCTCACTCCAACATCCAGCATCCACCACCACCACCACCACCACCTTGTACATTCTATCACTCTGTTTGTGTACGCGCACAATACTCTTACTCGCTTGTCTTTGTAAACTTTTGATTTCCATTTCCATCGTTTCTCTGTGTATTTTTTTTTCTGGTTGATATTCTCCTGCCTTAATACCTCAAATGAGAAAGAGAGAGAGAGCGAGAGACGCATGTGAATATGTTTGTTTGCTAAATGAGAATGCTAAACATAAAATATACAAATGGTGATGGAGAAGAAAGAAAGGAAGAAAAAAAAATAGGGCGATTCTAAAATCGACAGAAAAACGACCGCTTCATTTGCATGTATCAACACACAACACATTAAAATAATTTCAATTTTCTTTTATATTGCAATTTTTTTTCTATCTCCTCGAAATTCATGTGTTTACCCATATATATGTATATACACACCCATAAATAGTTGCACCAGTTTGTCGTCCTGGCCAAAAAACGTTGTACAGCGGCGGGCGTCAGGAGACGATCAAAGTTTTATGCGAATTGGAAGCCAATCCACAAAATGTCACATTCAATTGGAAATTCAACGTATCGGCAACGGAGTTCCTTGATTTACCCGCATCGCAAATCTTTCCCGAACGAAATAACGCTGTGGCCCAGTATACACCGATGACAGAACATGTAAGTAGAGTAGCCCAAGTGCATGTAAATACCCAACCCATATCATCACAACCACCACCACCACCACCATCATCATCCAACAAATCTTTTCCGTGATTTTTTTTTTATCCTTGGTCGTCGACGTTGCACAAATCATCGCACAAAACTCAATGGACAGAAAGAACTTTTATATCGTTGCAAAAGTCATTTGGATGAAGCTTTGAAGAGAAAAATCAAATTATCTCCCGATATAAGCAAATTTGGCCCGAAAGCACTTGCCAAATGCATACTGTATGTGTACTGTGCATACATAAAGGAGTTGGAATAAGAGAAGAACGAGGCAGAAAAAAAAAACGAGTTGAAAAAGATTATTTTATACGTTTTTTGCTTCGTAATAAAATATTAAAATGTTTTTGGTGTAGACAGTTGAGAAGCGCATTCCAGAACCATTAGCAGAAAGACTCATGCAGTATACTTTTTGACGGCATTTTTGTGTCCGACTAGGCAAAGTTATTAAATGAGATAAAGTGAGCGAGAGAGTAAAAATAGCAAACAGCGCGCACACAGATGCACAACAAGATCTCTATAGAGAGATATAAAACGGATGAGCGGAGCGTTGAATTGAGTTGCACTTGGCATTTCGCGAATTTTGTTGAACAAAATTCCGCGTCACATTCCAACCGCTCGTCATCAACCGCTTGCTCGCTCGTTCGCTCTCTGTGCCGCGCCAAACAAATTTTCTACAACAATTTAAGTGCTTGCAAATCTACAAATGACTAACAATAATTACGTAAATTAAACAACAACATTTTGTTGCCTGGTGAAGTGAAATTCCATCGTTGTCCACCCGCGCTCACCTCTCTCTCTCTCTCTTTCTCTGCCATGTACACACACACACACACACACACACACACACTCCCTCCCTCTCTCTCTCTCCCCTTCAGTCTCTTATTTATTCTGTTGCTGCGTGTGACTTTGAAAACATGTTTTGTATAACGTCGCATGCAGACAACGATGTCATTAAAAACAGCATTTCAGCGTTGCTTCACAAGCAACAACAGAAAATTTATGTTATTTCATTCGATGGATTTATTGATTACAAACTGCAATATTATTTCCGCTGACAATATCATTCCGCACTTTGAACGCAACTGCCAATAACAACAGCAACAACAACAACAACAACAACAACAATAACCGGAACACCAACAACACATGGCCCAGCCATTCGAGATCGGGAGGCTATTTTCCAATACTTTACATGCAACAAACTTCATTCATCGTTCTCTCGTCCCTATTGTCAATTCAACTTACGTTCCGGGCCCACACGCTGTATGTATACGTATTTATTCGCTTTCAATATTAATCTGGATCGTAATTAACTTGTACACGACTATAAAATGCCGATGCGAATTGCAAACAACAAATAAAGGAATATAAAAAAAATAAAATACACACGCAGAGAAAGAGAGAGAGAGAGAGAGAGAGAGAGAGAAAGAGAGAGAGAGAGAGAGAGAGAGAGAGAGAGAGAGAGAGGACGCAATCATGACAAAGGCATCCAAATGTACTTTGATTAGCAAAAGTGAACATTGCGACTCGCAATTTGCGAGTTTCTGCTGTTATTTTTTTTTTGTTGTTGTTCTGTTCTCGTTGTTCCAATCTTATACTTCTTAATTCGATTGCTATCGATCTATCATTCGCATTGTTGTTAATGGATACATTTTTTTTCTCTCTGTCTTTTTGCTTGTTTCAGGATTACGGTACGTACGGTACGCTTATATATTGGGTACGTATATATATATGTAGATATCTTATACTTTATAGGAACGCTGCTATGCTGGGGCATCAATGAGATTGGAACACAAATCGAACCGTGTATTTTCAACATCATTCCAGCCGGTGAGTTAGAGCGCGTACAATGTTTTATTCACTAATACAATTTTTTTTTGTTACTATAACCATTAGTCGTGGGTAATTCGGATCGTGCGTTGCACGATGTGTGGAGACTACCAAGATGCATATTAAAATCACTGGCTGTGTATGTGTGTATTTTATCGTGGCTATTTTGTATATGAATATGTATAAAATGTGCCGAGTCTGTGCACATCATACAAGTTTAATTGTCACCATTGCCATAGCCACCACCACCATCAACGTCGTCGTCGCCGTCGTCATCGTCACACCATTCCATTTATTGTCTTTTGTTATCATCACATACATAAATTGTCACTGTGTTACAACATGATTCGCTGTTATGGCCGCTGCTACCGGTGCACACTACACAGTACACGACACGGGCAAAAGTAATAATTGAGGTTCACAAGATAAACATTCCTCTGATAAATAATTCCTGGCTAGTTAATAGGTATTGGGTATATATAGGTAGTGAAGAGGAATTGACTATCGATGTAAAAGAGGAGACCGGTGTGTTTGTGATCATTGCAGCGATAACAACCGTATCGCACTTGATTTGGCTTGACATTGGTTTCAGTGACAATGTGAATGAATGTCAACATCGGGCAGGCACCAAACAAAGAAATTTACTTTGATTTCTTCATTTCGAGATGTGTTACATTAAATTCTTGGCTTACCAAATCGATTGAAAGGACATACCCTCAATTCAAATACACTTAACGATTTTGTCGATTTCCACGAAATAGTAACGTTCCTCTATCAGCAAAACAAAAAAGGACGATGAAATACCGACGGACGCACACACACACACACACACAGACATCTACACAGGCCAGAAGAATCCTTTGATTTTTTTTTCATTTATCTTTTTCGATGTATATCGGAAAGCGCTAGAGTTACCATTTGTAAAAGATCATTTATTTCCGTTGAAACGGTTTGTAAATTATCTCTTCGTCTTCTACTCTTTTTTTTACGGTCTCTCCTCTATCGTTTTGCTCTGGGCTCGTCTTTTGTAACTGATGATGGGCTTTAGCCCATACTACTTAGTTTGTGTCGCACAGATTGTGGGACACATTCAATTGCCTATCTCTTTGGTTTAAAAGCTACTTCATATATACTTCATTTTTCGGCAAGTGTTACAACGTTGATGATGACGACTGCAACAAAGACGAGGACGTTGTCAACAACCATTTCGAAGAACGTATCAATTATGTAGACAATTTGTTTTCACAAAACATCTTTTGTGTTTGTTTCTTATTTTCTCTTGTTCGTCTTTTTCCACTTTTTTTTTGTTTGATTCGCTTTCATTCTCGTCGTCTCATTCGTCTTGTGTCCCGACAACGATGCTATAAAAACTTTATCGTTCGGCACGTGAAATGAAATGATTCATGAAAGTTGACAGCCGTACAGATTTACCGCCAGTGTGCTCTTTGGGCCGTAATTCTAATTTACAGGCAGAAAGGAAGAGGGGAGAGAGAAAGAGAGAGAGAGCAATAATCAGAAAGAAGCAACCAAATACGAACAGCAACCAAATACGAACAGCAACCAAAGCTCGTTCACGAATGAAAAGTAACACGCGCGTTTGTTGTTGAATTCGATGACGGTATTATGGTTTCACAATGGTGGATGCTTCAAAGAAATTGGCGTATAGACAGCCGTTACCTCTTTTGCTGGCCCGAGAAAAGGAAGAGAGAGAGAGAGAGCGCGCAAGAAAGAATGAAAAAAAGAGTAGCGATTTACCTCTTTTCATATTACAACCAACGTCATTTCCCACACAATGTTTACTACATACCGCACACAATCATCTTGTGTGAAACTCTCACTCTCATTTCATGGTGGAGACTTTCAACATTTTGTCGTCCATAAAATTGTTTTCGCTTGCTTTAACATTTTACCAATGGAATTTTTATACGATAAGTACAATTAGTTTTGGTAGCGGGACGAAATGCTTGCGATTACAGTGTTATTATCATTGGTATTATTGTTATTGACCACTTTTTTCCCCCTTGTACAAACCGTGTAACAAGCACATTTTTAGATATAACAATGGCATTTGTCTTCGCCACATTGACGAGAGAAGAGCTACAAACCGATTTTCGATGTACTACAACCACTCCCCAATGGCTGGCTATTTCAATTTTACCAAAATGTGTGTACATTTCTCTTTGGGTATATATATATTTTTCGGCGTCTTCTTTTTCCACAACTTTTTCATCGTTGGCATCTATCGTTGGCCGCACTCAAACGGAGCGAAAATAATACATTTTTTTTCGTAATTGTGTCCATTTCCACCTTGTAATCGTGGTGATCTTCAAAAACCAGCCAATCCGTTTCCGTTAAATAATCATAGAATACAAAATTGCGAATAACATTGTGTGTTGACACCGTTTATCGAAGAGGGAAATGACGTAGAGCAAGAGCGACAAAAATTCGCTATTTTCCCAAATAACATACATTTAACACACACATATATATACATACATACAAAAAACCACTCAAAAATCCCGTGTTCAAGTGGTTTTCAAGCAAAGTTATCTATGAATAATTTAGTGGACAAAACACATTCACATTCAACCATTTCGTAACCATGAATTTTATTGTGTGTGGCTTATTGTTACTGATCACATCATGGGTCGTTTCATCGAATGAGAGACCGCCACACCATCACATCACCATCACCAGCAAAACAATGGAGCAAATATCGTAATAAAAATTTCCGATGGAGAGAAGTAAACACCGAACCAGATACCGGAATAAAATCTTTCTCTCACACTCACACTCTTCGTTTGATTTCGTCGCTGGCTGTGTCGTCGCATTTTGTGTGAGTGTGTTTAGCTTTCTTCTGATTCACCAAACACAGTCTTAGATCAAACGAACAAAAGTACAAACTGAAAGTATATTGCGCGTTACATTTTTTAAATGATTTAAGCCTAAACCAAGCCGACAGCCAGAAATGCTTTCGTTACAAAAGGCAGAGCAGCATCAGTATATATATACACAGAGCAAAAGGGACAGACAAAAGCTGGAAACAGAGATGAGGCGAACACAAGATATAATGAATAAAACACGGCAATTCATTATCTCCGATGAGTTCTTTTAAGTAGCAGGCAAAATTTAATGCGAAAGCATTTGTATACAAGCTAGAGCTTGAAAACGTTTCCAGAACTGAACAAACAATACAAGCCCAAATGAATAAATATTATTTTATATACAGTTACTCACAAAATTGTTCGTACACCTTGCTTTTCCGAACAAAATGCCATTTTTTCATTAATTCTTGTGACAAATGAATTGTATGAGCACATGATTGTAAAAGACTAACTCTTTTAGCAGATATTCATGTATATATTTGACATAAATAATGAACACATAAAAAAATTGGGACAAAATATGTGGAAGTGTCGCTTTTTGGGTCTCACAAAATTGTTCGTACACTGAAGTTTATGGGCATTTTTTCAGTAGATATCCAATACATTTACAGTGAACCGAATTTGGAATCATTTTTGTGATCCTCTACCATCAATTTGACACATTGGTTATAGCAAAAATATCACTCTCTTATCCAGATGGCGCCACCAAAATAGTGAAATGTCGAAAATGGTCCATTTTGCTAGTTACCACCCCAAAATATAGCATTCACATTATTATTTACCACCCAAATCTGCTTGAACGCATTGAATACCTTAAGATCTTCGACATTTAGTATGACTTTTCCCATTTTTTCAATAATACTGGCTCATTTGCGTGGTCAGTTTGAGCATTTTGGTAGAAAATGCTTATCGAGGCCTCACCAAAGGGCCGCTATGTACCCTAATGTAGCAAATTTTGGCCTCATATCGGTGGCTATGGATTGGTCTTGCAACGCCACACAAATGATTCCTACCAGTGATTTCGAATTTTAACAATGGGTATGCTTTTTTGGAGCATTAACATCTGATTTGTTGAATATTCGCTAATTTCCATATAATTCGTTAAATATTCAACAAATCAGATGTTAATGCTCCAAAAAAGCATACCCATTGTTAAAATTCGAAATCACTGGTAGGAATTATTTGTGTGGCGTTGCAAGACCAATCCATAGCCACCGATATGAGGCCAAAATTTGCTACCTTAGGGTACATAGCGGCCCTTTGGTGAGGCCTCGATAAGCATTTTCTACCAAAATGCTCAAACTGACCACACAAATGAACCAGTATTATTGAAAAAAATGGGAAAAGTCATACTATATGTCGAAGTTCTTAAGGTATTCAATGCGTTCAAGCATATTTGGGTGGTAAAAAATAATGTGAATGCTATATTCTGGGGTGGTGACTAGCAAAATGGACCATTTTCGACATTTCACTATTTTGGTGGCGCCATCTGGATAAGAGAGTGATATTTTTGCTATAACCAATGTGTCAAATTGATGGTAGAGGATCACAAAAATGATTCCAAATTCGGTTCACTGTAAATGTATTGGATATCTACTGAAAAAATGCCCATAAACTTCAGTGTACGAACAATTTTGTGAGACCCAAAAAGCGACACTTCCACATATTTTGTCCCAATTTTTTTATGTGTTCAATATTTATGTCAAATATATACATGAATATCTGCTAAAAGAGTTAGTCTTTTACAATCATGTGCTCATACAATTCATTTGTCACGAAAATTAATGAAAAAATGGCATTTTGTTCGGAAAAGCAAGGTGTACGAACAATTTTGTGAGTAACTGTATGTTGAGGCCGAAGAAAGAACGCCGGGAAAAATGTTCCAAATGAAAATGCGAGAGAGATAGAGGAAAGAAGAAAGATTGCAGCAGCACGCACTAACAGTGGTGGCATTGGCGACGGTAACATTCAGATATAAAATATTATCGGTATACGACCTAAGCAAAAGAGCACGCATCAACCGAAAAGAAAATTAAAACAAAATATGATAGAGAATCACACACACACACAGAGAGAGAGAGAGGGAGACTGAGCAACAGCAGAGAATAACCGAAATGCAAACGGTATGTGACAAGGGATAAAGGTGCGAACAAGAATCATATCGCGTCCAACAACAATTGCACACACAACAAAAGTCGAAACATCACCGAGAAAAGAGAATTGAGAAAGAATGGAAGAAAAAAGTAGATACACATGAGATGTAGGAATGGCAAAAGGCACACAGCAAGCGACGCACACACACACACACGCCGAACGAAACAGAGAGTTCGAGAGTGCAATGTCGGAAAAGGGCGAGATTAAGTTATAATTAACTGATTTTATATTTATTTTATGAAGCATGCACATTTTGTTCACCAGCTCTCGGCTCACAAGCACAGCATCTCAGCCAACTATTGCTTTGTCGCTTTTAATTCGTAGCTACCATTGTTGCGGCATGCTATTTTTCCATCCTACCCATCCCCATTTCGACAGCCCATGTGCGGAAGGCTCGTTATATTCGGATAATGGAGCCGAATCAGTTTCGAATATACACGAATTTTCTCGGCTGATACAAAAATACGGATAAATAATATAGACAGAACGAAACCAAAGCGAAAAAGAAATGACACAGAAAGATCGTGCGTACGGTGTGATGAGGTTGAGACTGAGGTTGTGGGGCTAAACACATGGTGAAATATTATGCAAAAGATAGTAATAAAAAGCTACGTAATTGTCATGGTGTGTGTGTGTTATTGTTTCGGAATGCCGTGCGCCTAAGCAACAGCAGCAGGCAGCAACAACATAGTCGATGCTACACTATTGTACACAATGGATTTTTCGGTACATGCTGTAACAAAATTCGGTTTGAGAGAATGCCGTGCCTCGGTGATTTCGTTGATCCCGGCGGTGAGATGAAGCACAAAAGCCAAAGAAGCAGAAAAACGTAATAATCAAAAAGGAGAAATTCACTCTCTCTCTCTCTCTCTCTCTCTCTCGCTGTTTGTCTCTTTCCCTTTTTCGGAAAAACAGACAACCGGAAAACTAAACTTAATGTAAGTGAAAAAGAGACAAAACACCACCATTACACCAAAGCGAACGGCACACGATACCGAATAGGCAAGAGAAACAAATCCACATTTCAGAAGTTATAAGTTCAGCGCTCAGATTATAATCGGTTTAAATGTACAGAAGTACACAAGTACAAAATACCTATTCAGACTTATATCTAAAACTGTACACAGCACTCCCTCTCTGTGTCTCTTTTCATCTCGTTGGCTTGCTTGCTTGCTCTCGCCATATAAATACCACCTCCACATATTTGAGCTGAAAGAAGATTAAGTGCCCGTATTTTATTCATACAGATATAAATACCTGTCGCTTGCGTTGCGTTCCGAACGGGTATGAGCATGATAGAGAATGAGGGAGAGAGCGATAGGGAGATGAAGACGGTAGGTGAATTGGGGATATAGTGTGTACGTGTACACTGCCACTCAGCACCTGTGTGGCTCACGCATAACGATGTATGTCAAGTTTTGATTTGCCTCGGCAATCCCACAGCGAGCGCGCGAAAGCGATCTGCTGAGCTAGTCAAAAAAAAAATAGAACAACAACAGTACGACAATACAACAGTAGTAATAGTAGCAAGGACGACAAGAGACGATGGCGGTGGCACACAACGAAATAGAGGAAGTGTAGCAGATGACATCATGTAATAATCTGCACCAAACACAATAGATAAGTCACTGTTCAGTGCAAGAGAGCACACATTCGTCCTACAAGCTCATCGCTTTTTGTTTTCTCTCCTTCTCTCTTCTGTCTTACAGAACATATACACAAAATATTTGTACCAAACAAATATTACGAAAGCAATTTTGATTTTGCCATCCGAGAGAGAAAAAAAAAAGACCCGTACACACGGAAACGGTAAAACGGTTTCGCAATAGCTCAAATGCAAATACAAGCAAAAGCTCACACACATACGCACATACCCATTGAGCAAATGCCAAATTTCGATTCAAACTACATAACCAGAGGAGAGAGAAAGAAAAAAAAAAGATTCGAACAAAAAAAAACCATACCGAAGCAGTGTATAGGGAGGCCAAAAAAGCGTACTAGCAATAGAAGAAGAAGCGAAAAGCATCACACAGTAACAATAACTGTAATGTATTTACGGTTTACATTTGCTTCATACCCGAAAGCACTGAAATTGGAAAATTGATGTTTATACTTATTTGTTCTTCCAATCCAATAGAATCGAATATCGAAATGAATCGAATCAAATGCTTTCCAGTCCACCTGCTACCGATTAGAGAGTCGAGAAGAGTTTTTGATTGTCCGCTGCCGCTTGAATTGCAACCAATTTCTGATTACCCGATTACATGTGGGTCTTTCTCTCTGTCTCTCTCTTGCTCTCTAATACTTTTGGTGTTTTCGTGTTTGCTGGGTTACTCGCGTGTACTACTCTGTACTCACACTCTCTCTCTCTCTGTGTGTCTATTTCGTCCCGTTACTTCTCCGCTTCGCATTGCCAAATGTTCTTTCGCTAGCCAGCTCGATGTAATGTGAATAAAACGACAATTGCAAAAAAAAAACTTTTTCATTGGATCATTGCAGTTTTCGTGTGCTTCGCGTATATGTTGGTTTTCTTCCTTTTTTTTACACTCTTTCGTGCACTGAAGTTTTTTTTTCTGCACTCTCTCTTGATGTTCGTTTCATTCAGCCCAAAGACGAATCCATTTAGAAAAAAGTAAATAACTAAAAGAAAGTTACATTACACTATACGAATGAAAAATCGACTTTTTTACAGCCTGACAAATGATTGCCGCCATGTGCTTGCTTCGGTTTTTTTCTCCTCCTTTTTCTCTTTTGCTCTCGTCGACAATCACATGTTCAAGCTCGTACTGAGCGCATGTTACGTCGTGATTACAACCTGCTTTCCATTTTTGGCACACACTCACCTCGTCTAATAAAATGAAATGTTTCACCTCAACTAGAATCTGGTTTTTATCGTCGATTTTGGTTGTTGTTTTTTTCTTTCTTTCCTACTGTTGTCGTCATCATCGTATGCCGTTAAATTGAGTCGTGCTTGAAAATACAGCAAATTTTCCTTTCCATATTTTCCATAATTGAATACAATTCGTCGACAGCATTATTTATTAATGGAGAGTGATCTATTTTTGAGCGAGGTGCTGCGAAACTGTTGATCGCCATTAATACAAGTTAATAAATTGTTACCATAATAGAAAAGTGTATGTATGTGTGTTCGGTGCTTTCAGTCGAAAGTATGTATTAAATGAACAAAGATCAGTGCGGGCTGATAACTTCAATTGAATCAATTCTTTTGATGATGTGCATGATCGGGTAACACACACACACACACACAGCCAATTTTACTGGAAAATTTTCGTTCAATGACATTAGTGGGAGAGATTGTAGACACAAGAGAATGTTGTCATTTGTTGCCATTGTCGTCTCGTCCACTTCACATCGGCGAGAGAGAGAGAGAGAGAGAGAAATAGAAAGAGAGACACAATGGTGTGCTTTGTTGAACTTTCAAGTGCGTTACTTTAGAACACGGTGAGCCGAAGAGTATGTTAGTCAACAAGTACTTAGTCAACAACGACAACGACAGAATGCACATTCAAAAGCATACAAGATGAATGGCAAAAGAGTTTCTTTTATCTTTTCAACAAGTAACGAAAAAGAAGAAGAAGAAGAAGAAGCACGAGAATGCTTTTGAAAATGCGTACTTTGCCACGTACATATAAACGAATTTTGTGTGTGTGCGACGTATAGCATGATAATGGTCGTGAAGCGCATTGCGTGTGCTCAAATGGGTGTAAGACAATGGCACTAATCAAATCATTTCAATCAAATTTCACATTGTGTGTGTCTCTGTGCTTGAGTGTGCGACTGTGTTGTGTCTGAATAAAAAGGGTCACTAATGACACCCAAACACGCTGCGTTTTATCAGAGCCATTTCAGAAGCGATGCTGCCACTGTTGTTGCTGGTTGCTATTAAACGGCAATGCATCAATATTCCATCAACTATGCATTCATTTAAGCTTTTACTCACAGTTGATGTTGTTATCCTTGGCATTGTCACAGCCATCGTTTTCCAAACGTAATTCGATGTAATCAACATTTGCATAAAGTTTGTATATGTTGTTGCTTCTGTTTCTCTCTCTCTCTCTCTCCTTTGCTCTCTCCCTCTACCCACTTCATTCGTTCCGTGTTCTTTCTTTCTTTTCTCTTTTCATGTAACTTCGAAGTGTTTAATTGATACACAATCAGAAGATTAAACAAGTGGTGTAGAAATTTTCCATTCAACCCAAAGTGTTTGGCACACGTACACAAGAGGGCAAATGAGAGGGCGCATGGGGCCCACTCTTGCACGCTCACTTGATCGCTCGCGTGCATACACACACACACACACACACACACACACACACAATAATCGTGCGATGCGATGCGATGCATTGCTCTGTCTCCGGGGGGTCGATATCAACAATTTGTATTTATTAACTTGACGCGTTCAGGTGAAGAAGAAAGTTACAAAGTTCGTCGTGTGGCATGCACGGCAGTCAGACAGCAAGTAAACAAGTAGGCTGAGTGCAAAAAAGATGAAGGCTTATATAAAATGTGTGATGAAAAATTCAGGCTGTTGTTTTTACCGTGTTACGTCGTTTACGACGTTTGCTTTGTCGACGCACACAAATACACTCAGTGCGTTTTAATAATTTTCATTCTTTGTTGTTGCTGTTTTTTCCTTTCCTTTCTTTCTTTGAATTGTTTAGCTCTCAACCTAGCTCCTTTTCTCTCTCTCTCTCTCTCTCTCTCTCTCTCTCTCTCTCTCTCTCTCTTCGAATCTTTTCGGTTCAATGTTGCAATGTTGTCTTTATTGCCTTCATTTAAGATTCATTAAAGTAATCAAACAGATTTAAACACTTAACGCGAAATCTCGGCAGATTGTTTAACAGGAAAATTTACAAATAAGCGCCCATTCATGTTTCGAAACAGAAAAAGAAGAAAAATATGCCAAAAGCATGCGATAAAACTTTTAGCACATTAAAGACGACAATTATCGTTCACATTATTAAACATATACCCACATGTAGGCGGCATTTCGGCAGCGCGCGTATATGGACGCACAGTAACAATGATCTCGGTTTTCGCATCTCGAATTTTATCTACTCTCTTTTGCACTCTCTCTCTCTCTCTCTCTCCAAAAAATCCGACAGCGATGATGACAACGATGACGACGACGCAAAAAAGGGGTTATAGAATCGGATTTTGAGACACACAAATGGCAACAGATTCCGCTGTAAACCTTAAAATTAATTGATATTCATTCTCTCATTCATTTTGTGATTTACATACATTTTCTTTTCGTGCCCGAGAATTAATTGGTGAAAATTATCACTACAATAAAGCCATTTCAAACCGTTGTGTCGGCAGCAAGGCAAGCATCGTCTAAAAAATGATCCATCGTTTGTTTCGACAATCGATTGTTTCATTCATCCGTCCGCGACGTCCGTTCGTGTGTGCATGTGTGTGTGTCTGTGTGTTTGTAATTGGTTGCAATCACAACGATATTACGAACGCGTCCACAAGACATTCATCTTCTGCACATTTTCACCAGTTTCTTCTGACCCGCTTAAATTGCGACGGTTTGTCGAAGCATAGCCCAACAAAAGCAAAAACCTAATGAACTATCGACACTAAAAATCAATGGCTCATTTTCATTGCGAATGAACTTGCACGGAATTCGGGTCTCCTATCACGACTCCGTCTCTTCGGTCGTCCTATTCAGCAAACAGCACATTCGGATAATGCGCACTTGTTATTTTATGCTTCAGTTCAAAACTGCTCAATTCAAACGATTTACGAATATCATACATATTAATTACAATTACATGCTGGTTCAGCGATAGTTACATTTCTTGTCTCTGTTCTGTGCATAATGCTCGATTCGGTGAGTGCTTTGCAGCCCTCCATCGACGGTTGCGATTGAGTGTGCAAGAGCGAACGACAGCGAGCGAGAGAGATTGAGCCAAATGCTTTCACATTCTGCATTCGAAACTTATCCCAAAACCGAAAAACTGAAACTAAGTGATTTGGAAATTGGGTTAAATATCGGTTTCAATTAGGAACTAAAGTTGTTTGCACGAGAGTTCCAAATGTTGTTTGCATGTGTGTATGTGTGTGTGTGTGTGAGTGCATAACTGAAATCTGTATTATACGTGTATTTGTATGTGTCTAATTCTCTTTTAATTACAATTTTGCTTGTTATTCTACCCAATCAACAACGTTTTGATTGAACTCGTTATGGTGAAGTCTTATCAATTAGTATGTGATTTAAATTTATGCACAACATCGATGTTTGTCTGTGTATGTTATTGTATTTTCACAATTGGCACATATTTGAACCAAATGGCCAAGTCAAAATGCATCGCCATCTGAATTGAATTGAATCGCCGTCGATGGTGATGTGGTTTGTTGCAGAAAAAAATCAATATCATCATTTTGGGCCGGTAAAAACAGATTAGTTTTTGACATTGGAACCATCTAACTAAGTAGTGTGCAAAATGCGGCAAGAATACATGATTCTAATGCAAAAGCTTTCGCATTTCTAACACAGCGATGGTGACCTGTAATAATAGCCAACGAAAGAGTATATGGTTTATGCGTAACGCACATTGTTTTTTTTTGTACGTTCCATGCTATTCGAAAATGCGTATCTCGTGTTTATCAAAATGGAACCGTCACGTACGAATATAATGCGTCCCAACGTATTTTCGCTTATTAATAACTGTCAATTTTGCTTTTGTATTTTTAGGCAAACCGGATCCATTAAGTAATTGCACGGTATTGAATCATACGTATACGGGATTCCAAATTGAATGCACCGAAGGATTTGATGGTTTGTATCTCTTTTCTCTGGTGTCGCTAATAGTCGAAAGTAATCTTCCCTCCCTCCGCAAAAACTGACTCGGATTTTCATTAAAATTTCAAGGCTGTGGGTTTTGTTTCGAGACAAACACACACACACATACACACACATACATACATAGATACACATAGAGAAAAACTGTGTTATCTGTGTGAAATATGCCTGCGGCGAATTTCTCACGCTCTACCGTGTTGTTCCCATCATCATCATCATCATCATTATCATTGTCGACGCATCCGTCGTCATTGCCCTCCACATTTTCGGTGTCTAAGAAATTCAATACGCAAAGGCATCAGCAAATTTCAATGATTTTGCAACATTTTTACACTCATTACTAATGCATTGTATCTTTCTATCCCTCTCTCTATCTCTATCCATCTCTCTTTCACTCCTGCATCTATTGCCACCATTACTACAGGCGGTCTACCACAAGAGTTCATTTTGGAAGCGTATGCCAATGGCCAAAAGCAGAACCCAATAATACTCAAGTCAAAGTAAGTTTTGCCCTTTTCTTTCATTCTTTCTGTCGGTCCCGTTGGTGTGCGCGCATTTTCCATGCTATTCGGCGCCCTTTGTTCGGGTTTTGGAAAAGAGGATGAAAAACTTTTCTCATTCTTTGTAATTATCTATCCCTCCGAATTGAAACTAAAATAAAAGCATTCGAATAAATTTCCCTTTGATTTCAATTGAAAACTTCGACCAGTGTCGGCAAAGTTGTGTATTATGGTGTTGCTGGAGCCATCTCAGTCAGCACATGAACGAATGTTCTGTGCTGGTGGAGAGACAGAGCGCATAGCGCATTGACAACGGTGGGTAGCAGCGGCCGTAGCAAGCATGCAAAATGTCTGAAAATAGATTTGACTGAAGCGTAAATCTTATGGCGAAAAATGTAAATTATTGAAGACAAACTGTTGAACATTTTGCACTTGCTGTTGCTGCTGCTGTCGCTTTTTGTAACTGTTTGCTCAAGTGAAAGTGTGATTGTTTGCAAAAGGAAAATCTATTCGAAGTGCATACACGAAATAAATTGCTGGACGAATAGTGAGGCGGCGACGGGGTAACGACGACAATTGACGATTTTCAAGTATACTAAAAAGTGTTCATTCTTTCTTTATCTTCCTTTTTATTGTGTGTATTTTGTTGCATTTGCATTCGCACTTATCGGATAAATGTCTCTTTTGTGCAATTTGAATTTCGGCATTTTTCGTGTTGTCGAAAAAACACTCTCTCATCGTTTTGGTTTTCGGGACGCACTCAACCATAACAACAACAACAACAACAACAACAGTACACCATATTTCGATCTTCAAAAGTTAAATTCAGGTATTGGCTACAGCGTATTTTTAATCGCACAAAATGCAAAAGGTCGCAGCAATTCAACGATACGTCAAGTGTTTACACTGAGTAATCCACAAAAACAAACCGATACATCATCATTGCTGGCGGCAGCAACACCAACGCTTGCCAATCTAAAAACATTTCTGCCATTTTTGCTGTTCGGTTGTGCGGGTGCGATTGCATTAACCGCCATCATCGTTGTGTTTGTCATTCGAAAGCGCGCCAATCGTAGTGGCAACAGTACGAATGATGTAATGGGCGATCAATCGACGGGCGGCAGTAGTGATCGCTGTGAAACTGCCGCATATGCACTCAGCACACAACGTACATTACAATCATCACAAGAAGCTGCACGTGATTTATGTGCGGACAGCAATGAAAGTATGGAAAAGAATCCCGATATCATACCTCAAGGTAAAATTTACTTGCATTCTCCTTTTTTTTCATCCTTTCAATTTTCTTTTCATATGCTTCTTCATTTTCGATTATACCATTTTCGCTGCATTCATTCATACCATTCTTGTCATCGTCTTGTCGTCCTTCTTCTTTGTTTGGTTTCTTGGCACTTTGCAATTTTCAAATGAATTTAACCGAACCACCACGGACAAGATACATATAGAGTGGAGACATTGTTCAGCAAAGAATGAGTAAAAAGTTTGGCGTTCAATTTACTCATTGTACTTTATCAGAGAGTTGAGGTTAGCAGCAAAACAGATTAGTTTTTTTTTCGATCTCAATGGTCGATTCGGTTCGGTTGTGTTTTTTCTATGTGATGTCATCTATTTACAGCTTCACATTTTCTATACACTTGAAATAAGTTTTTGATTAACTTTAACAGCAAATTACATGCTCAACAAAATGCAATAGTCAACAACGATAATAACAGTAATAATAGAGCAAGAGACCCAACAAGAAAAAAAATAAAAGCTCAAAATTAAAAACATCGTATGAAAGATTCATAAATATAAATTACACATTCCATTTTTTTTTTATAGATGATATTCATTTTGTTCTTCTCTTTTTCTTCTCTCTCTCCCTTTAAAATCATTTTGCTGTGCGCAAATTACAGGAACAACACTGAACGAAAAGGAAGAGGATGAAAAGGGTTTCGAATGGATAAATAATAGCAATCATCCGAGAATTTATGCGACAACAGCCGTTGCTGAACAAAATGCGCTTAGTACATTTAATTCGAATACATTGTTTATACCAAAAGATGTAATAACCCAGCCATGGCCAAACGTTTACGCTCAGGTAATATACAGATAGATAGATTGTTCGGTAGAGAGAGAAAGCCCGAGAATCGGTGCACAACATCGACAATGATTTGTTGAACTTTGAGATTATTTTTATGGATATTTTAATGAGTTTGCATGCCATGTTGCCTGGTATCATCGATTCGGAATGCTCTCTTTCTCTCTCTCGCTCTCTCTCTCTCTCTCTCTCTCTCTCTCTTGCTCTCTACCTCTCATCCACCGATCGAATGTTCAGATAGAATTCGAAGAATAAATAAAAAGAACGCACACACACAAACGGAAAAAAGAACAAATATACTCGTTCATAAAATATTGGACAATGTAAACTAGTCAAACTTTCAGTAAAATCCGAACTAACGCGAATCAAAGCGAACAAATGAATGAATTTGCTTCATTTTGATGGCTTAATTTAACTTTCAGTCACTTGTTCAATTAATATCATTCACGCGCATATCACTTTGTCCCGATGAAATATTCCTTCTTCGCCAAAGTAAATGTTTACAAAGAAACATTTTGCAAGTGACAGATTCAATTTTCGTTTTGTAAGTTTCGTTCTGCCATTTGCCACCACTCGCTTGTTCGAGGTTTAACATGAGCCGGTCTGAACATTCATTTTTCGTGTGTAAACTTGACGAGAAAGAGAGAAAAAAAGGAGTCAATAACAGCTACACATAGAGAGAGAGAGAGAGAGAGCGAGAGAGAGAGAGAGAGAGAGAGAGAGAGAGAGCAAACGAACGAGTCGAGAGTATTAGTTGACATTTATGTTTGGCATTTTCGTGCGAAATCCGTGGTGATTTTTTAAGATTTTCGTTTTTACATTTTCTTATTTCTTCTTCGTATCGTTTTTTTTTCTTTTCTTCTATCCCATTTTTTCCGTATCTTTATTTTAAACATGGCATCCACAATATAGCAACGTATACCGCATCCATTCCCTCATCTCACACTACAACCGTCAACTGACGGAATGATAGACACGATGACACTGCCACCAAATGCTGTTGCGACCCTGCAACAGAAACAACATCAAGCATTCATCCCGCCACCGACGCACAACAAATATGCTCACATGCACAACGTAAGTGGATTAATTTGCAAAATTTTATGTTCGACGGTTAAATGACAACGCACAGAACGGCACATGTGCTCAAGACGAGAGCAACAGAGGCAGAGAGAGATGGAAAGAAAAACGACAACAGAATACAATCGTTTGCATCGAACTGCAACGAACAACATGTAATAATGATGTTGCATTAATGACCATTTCATTGAAATGGCAGTGCATTTGGATGGTGTCGGTTTTGTTGAAGGGGTGCTGGGCGGACGGGTAATGTGTGTGTGTGATAATCATGAAATTCGGGTTGATTCGGTGCAGCTAATAAGCGTTTGAGCTCGGCAAAATAAGACTGAAGAGATGGGAGATGGGGTTGGATATGGGCGACACAGGCGTTGAGATTGTGAGATTTTCAACTCGGCAAATCGAAGGATGTTCACATTTGTTGGAGATAGTATTATCTTCACAAATAAGCAATTAATTTCATGTCGAGATGCTGGTGTGTATGGCATCGACTAGCCAACCTTCACTTATGCCAACGACAATACAGTTCAATTCAAATTTCACACAACGCCATCGAGACAACGATAGAGCGAGCGAAGCGTACAGAGCGAGTTTTGCTCTCCCAGAAAATCGTAATGCCAAAAATAAGCGGCAAGCTTGCTGATGTGAATGTTTGTGCGCGTCCTAGTGTATGCATGTGGTGAACACAATGCGATCATTCGCTTTTTGTTGAATTGTACACCCCGAACAACCGGACAAGTGTTGGGGATTCAATTGAATGTCAGCATATCGTTAACAATGAACTTTATAATAGTTTTCGTAATGCCAGCAAATATACACGTTCACGCGGTATTTCATTTTCTTAGCATATATAAATTGTCCTCGAGCGTTCGCATATTCATCGTATGTGTGTGCGTTCGCCTTCTGTCAAAATGGCAACGTCAAATGACAAAGTGGGGAGAGTGAGGAGGTGACAAAGCGGAGCCGCTTCAAATGCCGTATTTTAATTTCACATTTTGTACGGGCCACCACAAGCCATTCACACAACAAACACACATCGTGCCATAATCATTATCGTTTGGCCCAATTTTCAACGTTTCTTTTATTCCATTCTCGTTGGCTCATTCGTTCTGATGCTGCCACTGCTGCTGCTCTGTATATAGTTCATTTCTCTTTTCTTTATGCCGTTGGTGTGATTTTCGACTTTCAACGAACTTACGTCCGCATCTTGATCTCACTCTCTTTCTCGCTTCCCCATCTCACGTTGCCATTACCATCGTCATTGTCGTGCTTTTTTGCCATTGCCATCACTTTTTCATCATTCGGCTTGTGCGATGCGTGTCTAAAGTTTAACTCGCCCCGTAATTTATGGTTAATGGATATGTGTGTATTTCGTCGTAAAATTATGTATGTTTTATATATGTGCAATATGCAACGAAACGATGTGTGTAAGGTATAAAATTGTTCACTTCCAGAAAGCTGATGTGTGCTGCTCTATATAGTCAATGTGCCTGGCTTGCTTGCTTGCTGGCTCGCTCGTTCTGTTCCCATTTCGTTGTGTGCACAACGACGGACGAGACCCGACCCGACCGGGCGTAGAGGGATAGACAGAGCGAGAAAGAGAAAGAGCAATAAAAAAAAACTGTGTGTGATGCCGTTAGCAGCACATCCATAAAATAACAATCTACAACATATTCATATAATCTATTTTTATAGTGATATTCATGTGCTCTGTGGATGAGCCTGTGATTGTAGTTTTCGTGTGCAAACTGAACGCCAAACCGTCGATAAACACACGTTTCTAAACAACATATCAAATTGCATCCGATGATATCTCGCATGAGCATTCACCACTGACACCGTACAGAACCATACACTCAAAATTATTCAACTGCTTCCATTCTTCCCCCTTTTGAACACTCATTCTCTTGCACACTCGCTCGCCCGCTCGCTTGTAAGCGAGAACTCGATTTTTATTTAATTTTTTATTGCTTTTCAGCTCGATTTTGCTGTGCGAATGTGTGAGTGTGTGCTTTTTTCGGTGATGTTTTATACTCAATGCCATCGGTTTGAAAATGAACCCGAATATTTTGCGAAATAAATTCGAACACATTTACTTTTGAGCGCGCACACACAGGCACATACACAAACACACTTGAGCACAGCCACGAGCACGAGCGTAGTGCACAGTCAAGTGGCAACCGAAGCAGCTTCAAAGCTGTTATGTGATCTGCGAACGCAAACCACGACGACGGAAGCGGCAGCACATGTGCAATATATTTCGATTATTTGCCTCATCTGGATCATGTATCAACGTACGCATAGCAACCATCGACTATATATATATATATATCTTCGTTTTTCTGTGCAACGAATTCACTACTTCCAACATCGGTGTACACTTCGGCAACGACGGTTGCTACTTCCGCCTGCAACTGTGTTGCGGCCAACAATGAGTCGAATTGAAATCAAATGAAAACGATGTGCGGAAAGTGAAGTGAGAAGCGAATGACAAAAAAAGGGAGGAAGAAACCAAACCAAACCAAACCAAACGAATGAATACACATGGCATGGAATGAGGCACGAAGGCAAAACCATTTCCGAGTGCATTCCTTAAAACTAGAAAATACTATTTTATTTAATTTGAGTGTGACTGTGTGTGTACGGAGTGTAACCAAACGCCAAGCCATTCGCTAAAGGGCATAAGGGAAAATGGTTAAAGCGAAAGCGTCGTGGTACACACGAAAAAAAGAACAAATGACGATCAATTTGGATCGAGAAGTGAACGGAGGGCCATGGTCCATGGTAGAAAATATTACTATTCCAAAATGCACATCTAAAACGTAATTTGTTTCCTTTGCCCGGTATTACTTTTGATGGAACGCGCGCGCGGTTGTACGTGGACTCGTGTATGTGTGTGTGTTTGTTTGTGCGGCGAAAGAGCACACGAAACAAATGTTCAAAAAGTTTCGCCGGAGCAACCAACAAAAACAAACGAAAAATGAATGTGTCCAAATGTAATTATTTTATCTTCCTCTCGCACGCCACTACTGTCCACCTTCATATTTGTTCACCGCCGATCCAAATTGTCCGTCTCGCCTAATACACACACAAATGACAATAGAGGGAGAGAGAGAGAGAGAGAGAGAGACGGCGAATTGGTTATTTTAAATAAATTAAAGCGGGCCATTTGCGATGACTTTTTAACGACTCGTAATAATTCAATCGGAAATTAGGCATTCGAAATGGCACGAACCGGCTAGCACAAAATGTGTTAGCACGAAAGTAAGAGAAAGAATGAAGTGAGGTGAAACCGGCGCCGCATTTTCAATAGGCCTCGATTTGTGGCATTCTAGTTTGTCGTCAGTTTTGATGCTGGAAGCTGTTTCGGCCCCGATAAACTCATCCATCCGTTTTGGACGATGAAAACACAGCAGTCGTCTCTTGCACTGCAGGCGCATTCATTCAATTTTAGTATGTGCTGCCTTTCATTCGATTCACTCTCTCTCCCTCTCTCTCTCTCTCACTCACTCTCTCTCTCTCGCATCCGTGCAGCATACCATGTGTACCATTACGACGGATTCATGGCCTTGTGACCCGAACAATCAACTGCATTTATGCAGTTGATTTACAATTAATAATGGCTTTGCTTTTGCCAAACATTATATTCAACGTAATCAACCCCGACAATATTTATAATATCATCGAAGGCAGGCATCAGTATGTGGGAAAATATATGGATTACGTCGACCGATGAATATACATGTATGCATATGCAATTCAATGTTCAAACAGCATGAATACAACGGCATGCATCGTGTGCATTGGCATTTCACATGATTTTGGCGTTAGGAATGCACCGGATGCATACATGTATGAACCAAGTCAACGGGTATGGGTCATCTAGGGGCCATTTCCATTCTGGAATGTGCCGATTTTATTTGCCGCCAACTTCAACACCACCACTCCCAACACACACAAACGCTCATATACCTACATGAATATTAGATTTGAAACAATTTCTCTTCAAAATATTCGAAAGCTTATTTACATTATTAATAAAATATGCGCTCAATTCAATTCAAACTCAACCGCGTACACACTTTTCAGAGACGTACTGAGCGGGAAAGAGAAAGTAAAAGAAGAAAAAAACGAACAAAAACCGCCACCAAATTTAGTAATTTCAAATTCCATACGTTTTCTACGAAATAATTTAGCATTCTGACTGGCGTACGAAAGTGAGCGAATTATTTTTGTGGAAAAACGTGTAGACCACGTGGAATTTATTTTTTCTCGCTGTTATGGTTGTTGTTTGAAAATGTGTTTGGTTGGTGGCCACATAATGGCGCGCATATTCATGCGCATTTATTTGCATTTATTAACAACAACAACAGAAACAGCAGCAACAGCCAACGATGATAACGACGATGGCACTAGAAAAAAAGACTCAAATAAAAATTTCGCAAATATTTACAAGACGTGTTCATATTTCTCGCCAAAGATAAAATTTGCACTCTCGCATACGTTCGGGTTGTTAGCGCGCGTGATCGAAACGCGCTATACAGCCCCTGTGGGAGGCGAGTATCGAACTGTGTGTGTGTGTGTCTGTCGATTGCATATCTATACATAAATACAGTGCACACAGATCGAATAACGTCTGACCTGTCGTACGGGAGGTCGCATGACCGAAACAACACTGTGTGAAATAATGTATGCGAAAAATTTGCACCAAATTTATTTGTAAATGTGAACCATGTCGGTTTTTTACCCCGTACATTTATTGTAATACAATTTTTTTTTCTTGGTTGTTGGGCGATTTGCAGGATTTAACTTATGCCGAACTTATGGTCACTTCGCCAGTGCAACGAGTTCATTTCACATCGACCTTAGGGCGACCACGAACATCAAGCATGAAACAACAGGAACCAACCATCTATGCTCAAGTAAGTTTTTCGCTCGATTATCCATACATTTACGTCGTATATACTAGATATTTCTTTGGAAGCCGTTAGCGCTGAGAAACGGAGCATTTCAATGCAGCCGAACAAGTGGAATAAAAAATCGTTTATCTTGATTTTGGATTCACTCACTCTTTCTCTCTCTTTGATCTTATTTCCATCGATAGTTATAAAGTGAGAGAGAGAGCGAGAGAGGCTTTGGTTTTTGGTATTCGATTTCATTGTGTTAATTTATTTTGTGTAGAAATACATGCCAATTTATGAAATAATTTTCGGTTTTATTATGGCTGCATTTAATGAAAATTTGCGAGAAAACGATTGAGCTGCCTGCCGATGGGCTGAAGTGGAGAAGCGAACAAACGAACGAACGAATGAAGCGAATGAGCGAGCAAGAGAGAGAGACCTGCTGGCAATATTGATGTTGTTATTTGATTTAGTTTTGTACCATTCTCGACAGTAAGTTTTGCTCGTTCACGCTTGTTTCATGCACATTGTTCCTCCGTTTCTCAACCATTGCAGTTAGTTGCGGAGTAGTGTTAAATAAGGCTTCTTTTCATCTCAACACAAATAATAATCAATTTGTGGTTTGAACAAAGAATTATTGTGGGTATGTGCGTTTGTGTAAATTGGTAACCACATCAAGATTTTCCGGTGGCTTTAGCCATCACACATACATACGTGTCTCTCACAGAATTTATTATGGGTTTGTGTATGTGTGTGTTGGTTTCATGGTGCATAAAATGATACGTGATTGCCAATGAAACGATTTCCAGCCGGACTTAGGATGGGAGGAATACTGCAACGGCACAATAGTTATACAAACGGAAATCGAGGCAATATTGTATGTTTCGGAATTCCAATTGATTGAATGAGTTTTGTTGCAGCTATAGATACTCATGCTATCATGCCAACCGCAATAAAAGCCACCAAATACTCAAATTGTAGAAAATATTTTTATATGAGCAACTGCTTTTGTAAAGTGATGCTCGTTTTTTTTTTATTTCACACACACACACAAACGCTTGTTATAATGTTTTTTGTGAATTATCCACAAATATCAACCACAACAACACATATGCTAGCGCCATAGACCAAAAAATAACATCATTTGTGACAGTGACAAAAACATTGTCCCATCACTTATTAATTTTTTTCCATTCTTTTTACTCTCCTTCTCTCGTTTCATCCTACTTCAATTCGAAAACTGTCTTGGAAAACCATTTGCACTCACGCAACCCGCGTGAACAACAGATCGATTTGGCGCGGCCAAATGCGATGTATGCAGCCAATTCGATGTACATAGCGAATAGCGCAACTGGTGTAACAATATCTCATCCAACACAATTACCGACTACGTTTCCGCCTCCACCAGCTGTTTTTGCCAACCGGCCAACAATTAATTTAATAAACGCTTCAAATGATACGACGAGTGATGGCAACAACACCATTACAACAACAGCCAGCAGTAGCAACAGCAGCAGCAACAACTGTAGTAGCACCAACAAAAGGGACATTGCCAATGACACAACGGTATCAAACGCATTTTTATTTAATTTACAATGAATGAGAGAGAAAAAAAAAGTCCTTGATTTTTACCCACGACTATTTCATACATATTTTTTTTTTGTTGCTTTCATTCGTCATATTGTTGCTCTCCTGCCTTGTTCGATCATTTTAATTTCATTTTTCATTTTGATTTTTTTTCCCGGTCGTGGTTGATGTTTTTTTTTCTCTCTCGTTCGCTCTCTCACCAATTTTTTTTTTCTTTTTTGTTTCTCATTTCATTTCATTCCAGTTCAGTTTCAGTTTGAGCTTCTATTGTGCTTTGTTTCGTCGACTGTTTTTGTTATGAAATATTTTCATGGTAAAAATAAATAAATTAAAAATAATACGAAAAAAAAACAGAAAAAAATAAATTATAGAGTGAATGAAAATTGAAGAAAACAACAACAATAACAGAACCACACTGCGCACGCTACCTTATCAACAAATAGCAACAATGTAGCTATATGGCTTTTTATTACGAACGACACACAAGATTTAATATCGATAGAGACGAACAACTGAGTGAGTGAGTGAGTGAGTGAGTGAGTGTATAAGTGGATGAATGAATGTAAATTGGAAGGGTGAGGGGATACAGAGAATATAGCAAAAATTAGTTGTTGAAATGTTTTATAATTTAAAATCATTTCCCGAAGTTATTATTTTGTGATTGCTGAGTATTGCGGAAGCTCGTCTTTGATTGATTACATTTGCCATTACAATATAATCGGTGCGGTTTCAGTTATGCTTTTATGCGTTTCAATGGAAAATCGATTTGGTAAAGTTCATCGAAAGTAATCCGCCCGTCTGCCTTTCGGCTCTCTCTCTCTCTCTCTCTCTCTCTCTCTCTCTTACTCTATCCCTTCGATATCCACAATATATGCATCCTAGAGATGCCGTTACATTTTCTGGATATACGAATGTATGTGTGTGTCTTGACGTTCTGAAAAACGAAAACTTCCATGTTCATTTCCCTCTGGCACTTGTAAGTTAATGAGTTGATGCAAATTTGCAAATTATGCAATTCCAATTCGCAAGCGACTTTCATGTTTTTCGGGATAGTTCAAGTGAAAATGTACTTTAGAAGTTAGTCAATTTTCATTGCAGATTGCTTGCAAATTTTATGCACCACCGTAACCATTCGACTATATTAGACGAAGAAAATTTAATGGTATACCACTCACCCTGCGCGTCTCCTATCCCCGTTTCGCCTGCTAGCTGCTTTTTTTTTGTATTGCATTGGAACATCAAATGTGCCACGTACGAAGCAGATAATTCATACGAAAAAATAATGCTAACTTTCACATTATTCGCAGGTTGATGCGCGAACACTGAAAATCACCTCAATTCATGCATGAGCTTTCAGCTACGATGTAAATTACAAAACAGTAGCACACAGCGTGTATGTTTTTACTAATTGTATGTGTTCGTGTGTGTTCGTGTGTGTTTGTGTCATTGGCCACCGATGGCCAAATCTGATTGGTATGCACGTCGACAAGTAAAAAGTCTTAATAACCATTATATTTTCATCAATTGTCGTTATATTTAATTCTTGTTGATGGCATTCGTTCTGACTGAGCTGGTTATTCCGAGCTCCTGAAACATTGCGGTCACTTCATTGTCACTCGAAATGGAGTGTTGTTCAGGTTCTAGTTATATTTGTAATTGATGACATTTTTGGTGAGTGAGTGAGTGTGTGTGGTCGAGTGCAAGGGTGTACAACAGAGTGCAGTGTGAATGAATGAATGAATGAGAGGAAGTCAATGTTATTTTGTCAACAAAGCATTTTGTTAATTTTCTATCGTAGTTTTCTTCGTGCTGGGATATTATGCATTTCATTTTCGAGCAAAACCATTGCACAACACCATAGATAGTCTTGTGTGGGTTGCATGTTTTAATTTTCTTCCATTGTCTATTCCACTTTTCTATTTCACTGCCCATTTCTTCAATTGTATGTCGTGCGTTTCATTCTCTCATTTATTTATTCACTTTTTTTCTCTCTCTCTTCGCTTTCTCATCTCTTGGTTTACAGAATTCAAAGCATCCCGCTTCATTGTTGCAAACGGTGCCCGAAATTCCACCACCACCAACAAGAATGGAAAATTCCTCGAATGCATTGTGTGACAGAACATTAGCAAATAATACAACAAGATTCTGACTATAAATGAAATGATATTAACAACAAGCTCACACAAACCAAGCCCAGTAAAAAGTAAAATAGCAAACAACGGAATCGCTTAAAATTCACAATCTATCACATTTCAACTACTCTCAAACAGTATTTGGCTAGAAAAGAACAGAACATACACACCGAACAAAGAGAAAATATGGACCGTGCATTTGAGGGGACAGAGAGAGTGTGGGAGAGAGAAGGACAGAGGCAGAGACAGGAGCAAAGAGAGAATTAAGTGTGTGATATTGATAATGGGACGCGAAACGAGAGAACGCTCAACTGGTCTCTCGATGCAACACATCTCAGTTCAAATGAGATAACATACACATAGTTTGTGAGAACAGAATAGGTTTGCCCCACAGCAACAGCAACAGCAACAGCAACAGCAACAAAGCAACAAACACAACTCAGTATTTGATTTCTTTTGTTTTGACTCTTGCTATTTGCTACCACACTACTACTGCTGCCACTATCGCTGCCGCCGTCGTCACTGTCACCGTCAACTCTCCGATTCCAATTCCGTCTTCGTCTATTCCGCTTCCATTGTGTGTTGAAACTGTGTGTTCCTTAATTAATTTTTCTAGCTTTTCGAAATGTTATTACGGAGGTCCCACTCTTCGAAACACACACAGCGAGAGAGAGCTTATTTGGACAATTTTTGTTCGTGTTCCACGGCCTAAAATTCACCCGGATTTGACTCCCGAACAAAGCGCAAAACCGAAGAGACGAAGAGTAAAAAAAAACCATAGCAGCAGCAGCAGCAGCAACAAGGGAAAAAACCAACAAAAACCTATCGTATATCTAACGAAATGCTCAACAAGAAAATAAATAGAAAATGCAAAATAATAACGAGATAACAAACAAAAGAGAATGACGAAGAGTGAGAGAGGGAAAAAGAGAAAATTGTGTTATCCAAAGGGATATTGCAACTTTTTTGACCAGAAAAAACGCCATCTTACGTCGTGCCCGTAAATTATTTTACTGTACTTTTAGATGGTAGAGCTTGAAAAAAAGTTCGACACTACGCATAAACTTGGAAAGAGCTTGATAAACTTGATGAAATACATATATTTTATGGTCGTTGCAATACCCCTATGGTGTTATCAGTCAAGAGAAAATTTCGAATAACGATGGCTAGTTGCTAATGGAATGAAGTGTGAAATAAAGTGCGAGTACAACGAAATTCGGCACACGAAGAGCAGCGATGGTTCATCCGATAAATGGGGGACTAAAAACGCATTCATCAACACACAAAACAATGAAATACAATGTTCCAAATGAATTTTGTGTGCTGGCCACCGAAAGTCTCTAGCGACACAAAATACACACACAAACGCCATTCAACCACTCATTCGTTCGTTCGCCTCGGTCGCTCGTTCATTGGGTAAGATGAATTAATTTATTCAATCGAAACAGTTAGATAGGAATAAATTCAGGACCGGAATGGAAAACATAAGAAGCATTTAAAGCGATTCACTTTTTATGGAAATGAATCGAAAATACACGCAAAATGGTTACAAAAACCATTTGAAAGTGCTTCTGCCACCAAATCTTTTGTAAAATCTCTCTTGTTTCGATTGCTCATTTTCGAAACCGCATTGCATTTAGTGTAAACGAGAGGGAAGGCAATACGGAAAATGAATATGAAAGTAGAAGAGTAGTGAAGAATAAGGGAAACGAAGGAAACGATGCGCAAACGGGGAGACGACGAAATGATAATAATAAACAAGGGAATAAAATGATGAGAAAATAAGAATTGCGCGGACGAAAAAAAACGACGAATTGTCTCGTTATTGCCAATAATCCGTCAATTCCAAAATAAAACAAATACACTCACACTGACACTCACAGTGCTACTCGATCACGAAACTCTAAATCGAATTGTACTGAGAAAAAAAAAACAAACAAAGATATATATATATACATAAATAATAGGAAATCGTTTCACTCATTTTCATCCCTATACCTATATCAAGCGCAATGGCAAAATGATGCTCCAATAAATACACAACACTCAATGATGATACAATTAAGTGAGAGGCTTCTATTCGAGAAAGAATATTCGTATTTCGTTCGTTCGACAGAACCGTTTTTTTTTCTCTCGATAACGATAAAGTTGAAAAAAATTAAAAAAAAAAAACAATTTTAAATACAAAAGAATAGATGCGAGCATTAACATCAAAAATCGTTCAGAACAACACCATATTCTGGCGACATGAGCATCAGTGACAGAATGACAGAGAAAAAAAAATGAACATAGCAGAAATTAAAATAAATGAAATTTTAGGAATTCTATCGCAAAATCATTTACCGATAAACTTATGTGATTTCATATAACATCTGCCTATTCAGCAGGCTATTGAATTGTGAACAGATAAAACGAAAGAGATGAAAAAAGCAACCCTTTTATGTAATAAAACCATTTAAATATTGTTCGATACTGATTTTGAATCGTTCGTGCGCGTTGATTGTGTGACAAACAGAACGAAACAGAAAAAAATCTATTGCAATAAGCTGTCATTTTCAACAATTAATCATTTCCGTTATTTTGCTTTTAAATGTTTCATTTTTTGTAGTTGTTGTTGGTATATATGTGTCAACATCAGCAGAACAGCAGCAGCAGTAACAACAAAAACGCGAGAAAAAAAAAACCATCGGGCAATTTGAAATAGATTTGATGGGAGGCTTGCTTTCGCAGCAAAAGTACAACAAAAAATACAGCTGGACGGGCTTCAAACAATGCTCTTAATGCTCTCAATGCCAATGAATAAATGCATTTGTGCTGTAAAATTAAAATTAAAATTTTAATTACATTCAATGAAATATGGTGTACAAGCGACGACGAGCGCGACAAAGCAAAACTGTAAAAGGCCGATGAAAAGAAATGGTTGGATCGACCCGTTTGTTTTTTACGGTCAAACGAAAGGAAGAGCACGGTGGTGGAGAGACAGCGGAGGGATTGGACGTCCGTCGCAAACGCTTCATTTCAATCATTCGCAATCGCATCAAACGAAAGTAGCTGACACGCAGTTATTTGGCCATTTGTAAGCCATTTTATTCGTTGGTTTATAAAATTGCGTTTGTTGCTGCAATTAAGGGTCGCTCTGCCCTTTTTTTTATACATTCATTCGGTGACTAATTGTTTTTCGCTTCGCTGAAAAGCTTTCCCGCCAACGGCATCCAACCGTATGTTTTTCGTACGCACACACACACAGTCTACAGACGCGCACTCGGACGTTCGCTCGAATTGCTTGAAGCATAACATTGCAATCAATTTGAGCATTTTTCATTTGTCACAGTTTTTTGTCTTCCCCAACGACACTTTCAAAAACAGTATGCTGACAATATTTATTAAAAAAAATATATATGCATATAATATCAATTGAAATCAATATAAAAATGCCCCCCACAAAAAAAATGTTCACATAAATACTGCAAACGTCCCCGCTATCATAATCACAATAGGCACAAATCAAGCGGAAAATACACAAACGACTCATCATAACCCAGCTCGACACATCGAAGAGAGAGAGTGAGATGGAAGAGCGGAAAAATAGGAATCTAAATTTTCAAAAGCTCGTACTTTGAATTATGTTAATTGGGCAAAAGTGTGACCGCAATGGAGCGGTTTTTGAAATGCGCAGTTATTAGAAATAACTGTGGTGAAACCGGCCATTTAAGCCCACCAATGCCGTTGATTTCGTGGTGACAAACGTTTTGAAATTCTGTCCGATTTCCCACACACTTTGCTCACTCACTCACTCACTCACACCAATACAAACGCACATTCGAAACAGAAATTGAATCAAAATCGAAGGCTGCTGCTATTACCGCCATTGTGGCGTGCGACGTAGTGTACATATTTCCAATATCCATCGAACGTACATTTTGTTAATGCATTGATGTGGGTGCAAGTTTGCGGTATTGTGTACAAATACACGCATCGTAAATATTTCCGTATTTATTCAAATTTTATCAATGTAAACTAATCATTTAAATTGGCAGTATTGATATAAAGAGTTGAATACAAGAAGGTGGAGCTGAATATTGTAAAATATTATGTATGCGATGTGTATGTGCTACCATTGTGTTTTTCTCTCTGTTCGAATGAAGAAGAAAGAAAATAATATTTTCCAAAGAGTGATCGAGTGAGCGAGTAAGAGAGAGAGAGAGAGAGAGAGAGAGAGAGAGAGTTTTGTGAGTTATGTGTGCATATTCTTTTTGTGCTATACGTATATATAAACCAATGTAAATTTCCACGAGTTTGACAAACGGAATGTCACTCTACCTCGATACTTTTCTTCTCTCGTCTTCTCTTCTTCCTTCATCGTGAAGGAAAAAAAACGGATGTTTTTCTTTGGAAAATACTTCGTGTCATTCTTTTCGATATGAAAAATTCAATATGTATATTTATTTTCTTCGAACGAACATGCAAATTACAAATAAAATGAAGCAAAGTAAAGCACAAGGAAAAAACACCGTTTTTTTTTTCAATTCGTCTTCCCTCCTTGAATTTGTAACTCTTTATATGTGTTTTTTCCATTTCAAATCACTTTCAACCTTTACCCTCAGCAAATCATACAACATTCAAATTCATTCTTCGCTAAACCATTTCCAGTAACAACAAAAAACCAAGAGAAAAGAATTTAACGAGAGAAAGAGTGGAAAAAAAGTCTACACGAACCAAACAAGCAAGCAAAAAAGCAAGTTAAATGTGAAGTAGTAGCCCGTAAAAAGTTGGTACACGCCATTCGACCGGAATTTTCCTTCGGTGTTTGTTAACTAGTCAAATTTTCGTTACGAACCACAAATCGGATATTCGAGTTTTTGGCTTCATTTAGAGATTTAATCCATTTATTAGTTTAAGATGTGAAATATTGCCAAACCGTTGGGAAATTTTCGGTAGTCGTGGTAATGGTGATGGTTTGGGCTCGTACCGAACACAAACACCCACACACCAACAAAAAGAGATCAAAATTTTGTCGGTTCAGCTCTACTACTGACTATACCACACATAGTATACATACGGTGTTTGTTTGTATGTACAACACTATCTATACATGTGTATTCTATTTGTAGATGTATCAACGCAGATAAAGGATCTGATCGAAAGACTTATATATATATATATAATGACTATTTTCCGTTTTCTTTTTGGCCAAACTTTTCCGAAACCGATGATACGTATACGTTTTGTGAGATGAGAAAACAAAAAAATCAACAACATTCATTTAGGTAAAACAACGAGAGAGAGATTCTGTTATACTAAATATACTAGATAAAATGAACTAAACAAAAATGAAAGAACAAACAAAAAAAACCATGTGAATTATTTAAATGGGTGACCGATCAGAATGTTATTGTAAAATTAGGAAAAAAAAATCGTTCCATTTTTTTTTTAAATTTGCTTATACAAGTATTCAAGGTGCTGGCCAAAATCAATGTATTTATATATAAAACCAAAAAAAAAAAAAAATAAAAACAAAACAAACAAAAATGTTTCAAAATTACGCTTTCCGTTGGATTTGTCTAGTCTTTTTGTCATTTTATAACATGTGTGTGAGTCCGTCCGCATGATTGCGCACTGCCGTGAATCGTGTACGATGCGATCACATTCAAATCAATACACAGAAAAAATGAAAGAAAAAACAATTTACAAAAAAAAATGTGTAATAACTTTTGAAATAACGTAAAAACTTGTATACATTTTTAAATAGAATTAATGAATTGTATCCATGTATCTTATTTGTTTTTAGAAGAAGATGGTGAAGAAAAACAAAGATTAACAGAACTAAGAAAGAAAAAATCAAATGAAATCAAGAAAGAAAAAACAAGAAAAAAAAATTTACCAACTTAAAAGATTAAGGTCATTAGAGAAATAGTAAGAGATAAATGATAGACAGATGTCGATGACGTGGATAAAAAATTGAACTCACACACAGACACACAAAAAAACAGGAAAATCAAATATTAAATTTATCAATTATTGTTTAAAATTTAAATATATGAATAAAATTTTAATGATATACAAATTACCAAGCAGCTCGTTCAGAATATTCAATTTAAACCAGTTTCCGTTGTAGTTGATTCGATGAGGGAGAGAGAGAGAGAGAGAGAGAAAGAGAGCGAGAGAGAGAGGGAGAGCTTTAATCTCTCACCCACTGGTCCATTTGCTAAAATTAAGAGCTATATAGCAAGGTTTATAAGTTATCCTTCACGTTTTAGCTCTCGCCCTCTGCGTGAGTGTGGATTGCAGATGTCTTCGTACGGAATCTCGTTGTTGACTATTTGCCACAAAACAACACAAATGACAAATAGCGCATCGTGACAACTCTCTCGCATCTCTGCACTTTCATCGTTGCTGTGGTCGTCGTCGTCGTCATCATCATCGTTGTCGTTCTCAACCCTGGCCAGGCGAACGGGTGAGATGGCAAATTCGGCATGGATGCGCCGAATACATTTATATATAGATATGGTGGAATACCGACGACAATTTCACCTCTTTGAACGAAAACTGGTTACATTTGGCGGCGGCATTTAAATGCAATGCCATCCATTTTGGGGTCATGAATAAATTGAGATGCTCTCATGTCAGTTCTTGATGAATCAGTCGACCGAATGCACTCGCAACGCATCCAAGCATACCAACAAATTGCAAATTGAACCACATCCCGCGCTATTCGCACAGAAAAGACACCGAACTACTACAGCAGACATACGCAGTGTGTCTCTGTCCTCGCACTACTTGCCCGCCTACCTGCCTGACTTTGCTCCAGTGCAGAAGAGACACCACACCATTTCAACGGTGACTAACGGACGCTGATGACGATGACGACGACGATAAAGACGATGACGATAAAAAAAAATGTGCAATTGCATGAGATTTAACCGAACAAAGCGCACTACTTCAGGTGCTTTTTTGTTCGTATTCTTTTTCCATTTAGTGTTTGCGTAACTCGAGAGCAAACACAACTTTTACAATTTAAAAGTCTATAGAAATGCTCTTAATGGCATTTTGTACTCTCCATGCACATCGTAGTAAGAAGAAAGCGAGCGAGCAATGGAAGAAAAAAATCCTTCCATTGAACGAGAGACTGAAACACACACGAAAAGCTAAAGAAGACAAGAAGACGTGAAGGATCCATGGACGATTTGCGTTTTATGGATTGGTTTCTGTTTTTTCGTTGTTTTACCTCCTTGTGCGTTCTTTTTTTTCATCACGTTTTTCGTTCAAACGACCCTGAAAGTCGTCAATCCCACAATTTGAAAATAGTTTAAAGTAAAGAGCATCATCCATTGCATGAGGTCATCAGTTCCGTCATTATTCTTCGATTCGACGACACCGCCACTGTGCGCCACTTTCTTTCCCGATCTCCGAAGAAAGTGCCGAAACTTACGGCACACCGTGCTCGCTTTCGTCCCACCCGCTCATTGCACCCGTGCAAACAATGAGCAAAGTTTGTGCAAATAAAACTTTTCGAAACAAAAGTGGAACGTCATTTGGAAATTTCTTTTTGTGAAAATTTTAATTAAATTGTCGTAATCCTTTGCATTTGGGTGTGTGTGTGTGTGTGCAGTGTGCACTCGTTCGCATAAGAAACGATGCTATCGAAAATGCGATGCACACAAACACACACAGAGACAGAGACAGAGAAAGAGAGAGGAAGATAAAAAGAAATCCAATAAGAAATTTATGGAACGAAAACGATGATCAGAAGGAAAACTGGGCGACGACAACAACGATAGCTATGGTGATGAATACCACAGTAGCACCATGATTCGGGTAAGTATTAGTTGGTGTTAGTCGATCGGTCGTTCGTTGTGGAACGAACATCGGCAAATCAATGCAAATCTGTAAAAATACACAAGCTTTAGTATGTGTTTGAGTGGCGATTGGAAATTCGTGAAACGTGCATCGAATTATTCCCAATTTTCTTTCGATAGCGCGTTCATTCGTATTTTTTTGATTCGTTTCTTTTTCTCTATCTATCGTTGTGACATCATTAAATACCTGCTTCGATTCGTTGAAAAATGCAACAAATGAAAACAACAATTTTCCTTCTTCTTCTATTGGTTCTTTTTCTTTGTCTTCTCATTCTCTTCGGTTTCTGTATTTTTTCTTTCATGTGTTTCGTTTGGCGAGGTTTTTTTTCCAATTTGTTCATTTCATTCGGTTAATACATCCGCGCGCGGTGTATATTCTTTCCCCTTCCAGCTTTCATCGTTTCGTATTCGTATTCATCGAGGGTAAGAAAAAAAATAGAATGTATTTGATGTCTGCTTAAGAGCTTTGAACACTCGCACCTTTCTTTTTTCTCGCTCACATACGCGTTAGCTTGCTCGCCTGTAGATCGAGTGACACGGTGAATGTATGCAATTCAAGCATACAATGCTTAACTTTCGAGAATCGTTTAAATCTTCAGAGAGTTAATAAATATGTACAGAGGTATTAAGCGATGAAAAGACGAGAAGAAATACAAAAACAAGTAGAGAAAAAAAGGGAAAAGAAAATGGCACATTTTTTCACGTAATTTCGAGCTACAACGATGTTGTAGGTCGGATATAGCACAAAAGCCGGATATTGAAAGACGCAAGATGATGGCAAAAGCGAGTGCAGAACAAAAAAAGATCCAATACAAGCGAAGGGAGAGAGAGAGAGAGAGAGAGACACCGAACGTGAGAGCGTGTCGAACGGATATGTTCGTTTAATGAACAACATAACATTTAGACTGTGGTGTATCAAATATTAGCGATGTTTGTCATTGCGGTAATAGATACATTTCAAGTTATTTATGGGGTTGTAAACCGGATCAATGGTATCCGGTGGTGATGATGATGCACTTCCCCAACCCGATCCACCGCCGATATCGAATGGCCGTGGCGATAGAGTCGCGCGCGAGAGCAAAGAGACAAAGCACACACATCAGAATAATAATGTTGCTTAATTTAACGTCAATCAGATAGCATTGAAAGCAGTTCAGACATATTTTCCGATGCGGCGGATGATTATTCCGAATCGAGAACGAATCGAGTGTCGTGTATTTTGCACGTTTGTGATTTAATAACCGAAAAAGGAAGGTGTTTTTTCCTTCTGTTCAGCAACGTAAAACTCATGCAAAACAAATACACTGCCTAATGGTTGGATGGCTGAAAAGAGATAGAGCAAACAGAAAAAACAAATGGTCGACATTTTATTTTGTACACTTGGCAATCCATAACACAAACACACACACACACGACAAGAGCTTTTTTTGGGCTCGAATCGAATGTGAATAGGTGTGTGATCGCAACGTCAAAAATTCTATTAGTCTTAATTGGATCAAAATGAAAGCAACACATCCAAATAAATCAATAAATGTTTCAAAAATAAAAAAAAATACGAAGAATTGAACCTAAGATGAGCACATAAAATGAAAGAAAGCGACAGAGTGTGAGAGAGAAAAGAGCCAAAAGCAAGTCGGAACAACAACAAAAACATCATCAAGCTCAATCTCACTTACACAGCCAATAACAACGATATTATTTGCCGTCTGAACTTTGTGCACTGATTAATGCTTTTACGTCGCAAAGTGCTGGCAATTTTCTCTCGTATGCCTTTGCAATTTACAGTGAGGCGCATAGATACACATTCGCACTGAACACTCTAACACTCTCGCGTACTCTCTCTCTCTTTCTTTCTTTCTCTCTCACTCAAATATTGAATAATGTAGAATGGGGTTTGCACACCGAAAATAGCATGCGAAAGGTAGAGCAAAAGCATACCTACATTGCTTGACAGAGACTATGTATGAGAAAGAGCATGAGAGCATGAAGCACAGGTAAAATGGTAACCAGCCGGTGGATGTGTACATGGGCATGGTGAAAGTCGGTGGTAAAGTATTGAGTATTCGTTCAGAAAAGAACAAAAGAAAATTGGGTTATATACGTGATTCAGTTAATGGCCCGATGTATTTATTCATCAGAGGCGTTCAGTCATTTGCCATCAAATTCATTGGCAATTGATGGCTAAAGTACAGCGAAAAAGCGGCACAAATAAAACAATGGCATATCTATGGCTAGAATAGCAATTTAACAACAACATCAACAGCAGCGGCAGCAGCAGCAGAGCTGGTAAAATGGCTCATCATCAACTCTGTGTCTTGTACAAGCAAACACACCGAGTGAGAGTTAGAGTGAGAGTAAGACGAAGTGAAAAAGATAAGGGGGGAAGGAGGGCAGTGCGATCTTTTCAAGGTATGACGACGATAGCTATGATGATTTGTAGATGCAGATTGGCTTTAAATCGTCAGCAACCCTTTTCTTTTATTATCTGTGCTTCCGAAATGGCCAACAAACAATGCCACATTCACACATTTACAATTCCGGAATATATGTGTAGAAATCGCGTTTATCTCTCTCTCTCTCTCTCTCTCTCTCTCTCTCTCTCTCTCTCTATCTCTCTCTCTCTTTTTTCCACTCTCGTCCTCCCTGTCTTGCTCTCGGTTTCATTCCAATCTCTCTATTCACATTCCAAGTGCACTGGACTGTTCACATATTTCTATTTCTATTATTCACATCGAAAATGTAATAGAATTTAAAATTCATTCGAAATGCACTTTTGCTCCACTTGATTTCAATCGCCATAGTGAAGAGCATGGTAAAGCAGATACAATTCTTCTCTCTCTCTCTCGGCATTCATTTTCTCGCCTGCAGAGATATGTTCTGTTCAAGCAGCAGCACCAGCAGCAATTTCGATCCGGTGTAGAAAATCAAAGTCAACGTCGAATTGTTTCGAGTAAACACATTCATGATGGATCGATATCGAAGCCAATATGGAATTTGATCCAGATTGTATCGCTTTTTGCCTTCCCCACCCACCCATCTTTGTAAATCTAAAGCGTTTCGAATCATCGCAAAAGTGACTTTTGCACATATTTCATTCATTTGGGGAAGCGGCAAGAATAAAACCAATTTCGATACACATTTATATATTGGTCTGAACAAAACGATGCTTTTTGTTATTGAGATTAAGCGAATGAAGAGCGGAGTATGTGCGAGTGTGTAGAGAGAGAGAGAGAGAGAGAGAGAGAGAGAGAGAACAGGCAAAAGTTTTCGGTTGAGATTTCGAGCAATATCGCAAAAGCCGTGTCAAATTTCGGCTGGGCTGATAGAATAGCAGCCAAATATATTGAATCACACAACAACAATAAATTCAATGGCGAAAAAAAACGACAAATGACAAATTTTCGGCGATGATTCACGTTCTTAGGATGAATGACTGCTTTCAGAAGCAGTGGTTACGATATACATCAATAAGAGCCCCGTTGCTGAAGTGTGTCTCTCTTACACGTTCCATGTCTCACTCTCACGCTCGTCCACTCTCTCTCTTTCTCTCTCTTTCTCTCCTTCTTTGTATTTCTATTCTCTCGCTCTCTGAATTTGCACAGCGACTGCATGTGTTGTTGTTCTGATGCACATTTTTGTGTGTAATGCTCATGTGCTCTCATCGGTCGACGAATGTGGTTTGCTGCATGAAGTAATGCGTCTTCTTTTTGCTCTTTTTCTCCAGCATTTTCTGAATGCTTGATGCCATTGTTTTTGCTCGTTGCACACTTTACACATTGCCCAGCTTTTCTCTCCTCTCCGACCATCCCGTACACCTCTGCATATATGTATAAAATGGGCTGTTATTTCGTTTTTGACGCGCGTTCTCCTTCTCTATCTAGTTGGTGCATGCATCATTTTTGGCTTTGTTTCAATGGATCAGCTCGGCAATGCAACTTGCACACCAAAATCATTTCATTTCTACATTTGCGGATCTCGAATACCATAAATTGAATTCATCGCATCACAAAAGCTCCCAAAATTTGGTGGCTCACTCGCTCTCTCTCTCTCCCTCGCAACAAAAAGCGATAAAGTTTTACACGCGTTTTTGTGTCTACCATGGCGGTTCTCGAGGTTAGAGTGCGTCAACCACCACATGCATACCACCACATGCATGGAATCAAAACTGAATACAACAGGAACGTTGGTGAGTGAGTGAGAGAGAGTGCTACGTTGAAATGAACGAGCTGACACAAACAAACTTTCTCAAATGAGGTGATTTAAGTGATGCATCGGAAAATGAGATTTGTCTATATGAGAGCGATTGGCATGGCAGCGATTTCGATGAAGTTATTGTGTATGCCAAACGCCATACCAAGCTCAATATATATATTGACGACGACGACGATGGTGATGATGACGACGACGACGACGGTGAGGACGAGTGGTTGAACACAGCCAACAGTATTGTATGGATCGAGCGAGTGAGCAAGATTTGTATGTGCGTTCTTCATTCGGTTCATGTGAATATTTCACACAGTGCTCTGCTCGAGTGCCAATTAAACTTCCCCATTTTATGCACCACACTATGCACGTATCTGTTCATTTTCACTTCCGTTTTTATGTGTGCTCATCATTTTATATTCTAACGAACCAAAATGCCATGATTAACATTCGGCTTACATGCCAGCAAATAAAATCCTCATGAACAACAACAACAACAGCAACAGCAACAAAACCAACAACCGAAAATCAAAACGAACCAAATCGGAAAGATGGGGGAAAAATCGGAGCTTTTCTTCACGATTCGCGCGAATGGTGTGTGTTTTGGCATAGTTAAAAATAGGCCAAGCGATAATATCGCATTATGAGATAGAAATAGAGATAGAGATAGAGAGAGAGAGAGAGAGGAGGGTGGAGGGAAAGAGCGCAACTAATCAGTGCAAGCACTCAGCAGCACGTTCTTCTTTTTCACGCCTTCCACGAGCGATAACTTTCCAATTGGCTTCCGATCCCCATCTAACACACACGGACGATTCCATTACATTTAAACTATCAGAAAAGTGTCAAAATACAACCCCGAAAAAGTTCACAAAAGTTAGCCGAGCAACAGCATCGAGAAAGAGATTCGAAAGCGAAAAGTTTTCAGAGTGTATTTTTTTCTTCTCTACTACTACATCTTCTTCTTCTTCTTTTTACTTTTCGCTTGTCCGTGATGTCCGATGCACTCAAGAATACAGAAAACACACAGAGCACCAGATGAAGAACGCGGAGCGAAAGAAAAAAAAAGTTTCGGCTCCGAATTTTTTCATTTCGTGTTACATTTTTGTGACAACGAAAAAGCACAATAAATAATAAATATCGCTTTTGATGTACGTTTCCATTAAATTTTTCGGTGCAAAATGTGCGCCAGACGAAAAAAGCTTTTATTTAGTTTGATATGTGTAACAATGATTAAGAAATACATAAATCATGATGAATCACACGGCCAGAAAAAAAATCGAAGTAGATTAAACGGTTTGGTTTGATCCATTTATTTTCCTATTGAAGTGTCAAATTCATCAATGAATTAAAAGCCATTTTTCAAATGAGGTCATGGATTTTTTTTTTCTCACTCTAGCTAATGATCGATCATGCGCCCAATTTCTATTTATTTGTTTATGGTGATTATTTGGTTCCGGAAGAGAGAAAGAGAAAGCGAGAGAAAATGTGGATTTTTCGGTCAACAAAATTCGCACACAACAAAAATCCTAGCGGAAAATGAAACCAATCAAACAACCAGCACACCAGAAACATATTTATACTAGGATTTTCGATAGGTTAATGGAAGGATTTTACATTTTAAATGTACTCAATGAAGCAGCGGACTTGTCGGCACACTCGTGAATTTAGCATTTCACTTGCTTTGGCGATTCGTGAGTTGCCGAAGCATCATATATGCAGTGCACACGATATTTAACGTGAAAACCTATATTCGGTACATCGAAGTCGGCCGAGGTATGATTTCATTTGCGCGTCGCGTAAGCAATTCACTTGCGATATAACGTGAATCCCTATATACTATATATCGCAAATGAATCGCATACGCGCTACGCGCAAAGGAAATCATACCTCGGCCAACTTCGATCTACCGAATATAGGTTTTCAACAAACAATTGAATCACACCTTATTGTTTTCACTAATTCAATATTTTCAATTTATTTAAAACAAAAGAATTCGAAAAGAGTACCTTGAATGCATTTCAGTACTATTGTACCATCATCAGCATCACGACTAAACAGAAAAGTCGTCGGCTGTCACGTAAAAGCATCGGTCGGTGTAGCATCATAGCAAACGAGACAGCAAATTTGATAGGTTTACACGTTAAATATCGAGTGCACTGCATATATGATGCTTCGGTAACTCACGAATCACCAAAGCAAGTGAAATGCTAAATCCACGAGAGTGCCGACAAGTACGCTGCTTCATTGAGTATTTCTACCAAACAACAACAGCAACAGCCTTCATTTAATTATCTATGAAAATAATTTTAACGAATAGTGTGGTTTTTATATAATTGCGGATCAAATTATGATTGCATAACGGTATATATTTTTTTATGAATACAAAAAACAGACACTCACCCACAAGCCCACGAAGGATTAACACTTTGAACATATGTTTCATATTTTCAGGCATTTTTGCCGCCAACGCCATCGGTGCTTAACACCAAAGCCGAACAAAAGCAAATACATATTGTTCACATTTTAATGATGACTTAATCACATTTTACCCGGCTGTAATTTTCCACTGAAAAACTACTAGTATCGTGTTAATTCAAAAAAAAAAAAACTTTTTCCAAGTATTCATTTATGAATAAATCCGGTTCTCTTTGCTCTATCACCCACAAATGAAATGATTTCCTCATTTAAATAATATTCAGAACAGCCACATGATAATTGCTAAAAAATTGAATACTATTTTTTGAGTTTTATCCACCTAGAATATCCGTATAGGTGTGCAAGTGCATACATCCGTTTATCATACCAAGGTGGTCAATATTTAAAAAAAGCTATCTATTTACATGTGCATTGGATTGGATTTTCCAAGAGTTGTTCCAAATTAATAGAGCTGGGCATGAAACCTCCTGTATTCATTCCCTATGGAAATGTTAAATCGCATTTGCTTCTGCTGAATTCCGAGCGGATCAGTCTCAAATTTGTGTTAGCAGGTCTGAATAAATATGATGTACAGTACTCGAAATATGTGCGCATCATGGTTCTACGATGCACAGTATATATAATTTGCGTAGGTGAAAACTTATTCAAGAGAATTCAATTGCAAAATTTTTCAAGCTTTTTCATGAATTTACTCAATTAAAAGAATTCTCTGGATGTTGTCCATTGAAATAATGCCTGCAATTTTTCCAACCAATTGATGTTTTGCCCCACTTTGTTTTTCAAATCCTAGGTTGTCACATACACTTAAACTATACTTATTTGGCAAGGAGAAGGGAGTGTGGTAGGTAGGAAAAAACGGAACATTCAATTTAGTTGTGCCCATTTCAATAAAGTTCCCATGAATTGAAATACCATGTTGAAGTTGTGTGCTGCACCAGCAGCATAATGGGCGAATAAATGAGACAGCAACAGCAGAAGCAGCAGAGTAAATGAAGGAGAAGGAAATAAAACCACTGCACACTTTTGTCAGTTTGGAAAATGCAAAACTTTTATTTGATCATAGATTAGTTCATGAGTTGGAAATGCGAGAGAATAAATGGCGAAATACTGAATTAAAATCAAGAGCTAATTCAATTTCTTAGTTTTAAAAATGTGCTCCTAGCAAGTTGGTCATATGTTGAAATACAGAGAGAAAAAAAACATGTGGCTAGTATTCAACTATGTATTTAAAAACTTGCAAAATTTATTCGAGTAAAAGTCAATTTTCCCTTTCCCACCAAACTATTTTGAAGCGACGAACGAGAGGAAAAATTGGCATCTTTCTACTGCCGGGATTCGAACCACGGACCTTCTGATGGTTCTGATTTGTAAAATCAATAAGTAGTTCCCTTTACAAAATAATAGTAATATTATTTGTTGTCTGGAAATTTGCCTGAGCTTGTCATGTAAAAGGTCTGGATTTTCCGCTTGTGACCAAAGCGCATATATATCTTGTACAATTAACAGAAATCATTTCCGTTTTTTCTCATATATCCATTAATCCAGTTTTGGTGCAAGTGAAAAAAAGCTGTTATTCATTTAAATTTCAAATCCTTAGTAATACTAGCGGTTTTCTATTCAAACAAAAAAAAAATACAATGGCGAAAGAAGAAGACAAAAAAATCAGTGTTGATCGTTTAACTCCTGTTTTAAGCGATGATTTAGAAAGCTCATGCCATTTTTCAACTCAAGTAAATCTCATAAATCGCAAAATTTCACAAAAAAGACCAAAACATAGAGAGAAAGAGGGAGAGAGAGACACACACACACACGAGCCGACTGTTAAATTTGTGGCGATAGCGTTGAATTGGTATGGCGCTTTTAATTGTAATTTATTTTCAATAAATAATCAAGTTTGGTCTGAGCTGACAGTTATATGAACGCTATTCATTGGTCTCATCGGTTTGCGTTGACACCTCGGATTCCACTTGATTTGTGATTGAACACATCTATGCGCCAATATTTTATACGACGCTATAGTCGGGGACATTTGGCGCGTGAATTCAAATGGTGGTAATATAATATCTAAAAATGTAGGCATCCGGCATCACATACAGAGAGGTATAATATAGATGGAGAGATGAGCAAGAGAAAGAGATAGAGAAACATTTTGATGCATTCACTGAGCGTTGACCGCATGCAAAATACCCCCGAAACCGTTGCCAAAAGATTATGCATTTTATATATTCATTAATAATGCTCATTTCGAATGTGCAGCGTAAAAATGGGAAGAAACATTAGCGTAATTCAGATGGATGTGTCTTAGCGTGCGCATTCATTCTGCATACTGCTTGAATGGCACATGCACACAAAATGGGACACAAAGCATTACATATCAAACCGTATACCAACCGGTACAATGATCAATCTCGATTCACGGCTCAAACAAACGGCCGTGTCAAAGTGGCGGTAACGGCACACTACACCCGTAAAATGCAACGCACAAATCACACCAATTCAATGATGGCGAAAGCCATCTAACGAACTGCACTGATTCAAAATGACAATGTCGATAAAAGGAGTATCATCGGTATAATCGGTCTCGGCGATAAGTATTTTGTGGAAAAATAAATTTGCATTTTTGTGCATTTTCAATTTTTTCGAGTTGGCTTTTTTCAACGCATCATTCTCCCTAGTCTGACACATTTCTTCTCTTTTATTTTGTTTTCACCGCCCGCTTTTGCCAATGTATGTGTAATGTCTGTGCATCGAGCATCAGCAGCATCAGCAGCATCAGCAGCAGCAGCAGCAGCAGCAGTAGTAATAGTATGAAAAAAAATTCCCGAACAGATTACTGACAGCTGCATATACTATGAACTATGAGGAATAACAATGGTGGAAAAAATGGCTTGCAAAAAGAAACGACCCATGTGCGTATATGTAAAAATCAGTATAATCGAACAACTCGCAGTCGGCGAAAACGGGAGATTTGCGTGCAAAAAACACAGAGAGAGAGAGAGAGAGAGAGAGAGAGAGAGAGAGATTCGAAAACATTCACAGTACCATAAATACGAAGGCAGCCTCTCTGAACTGAGTGGTGTGTTGCAGCCAAATAATGCCAACGAGTATGAATACGAAAACAACAACAATACATACATCAAGAGAGCGGCGGGAGAGAGAAAGAGAGAAAAAATCAAACAAAGCATGAAATAAATAAAATAATCTCGACGGATGGCAAATGATCGCAATAATTTTTCAAAGTGCACTAAAAATAAACGACAAGCAGCTTAACAGTAGCATTCACGGCGTACAAATAATACATATACGGAGATAGACGGCGTACGACGACGACGTTGGCGGCGGCGGCGGCCGTGTCATAGACACAAAATATATATAGACGAAAACGACTATTGCACGACAGCGCTTTTTAAACCATATCTTTCGGTTGCTTGTGGCCCACACTCGTTCGCTATTCCTCATTCGTTTGCTCTCACTTCGTGTGTATCTTGTGCCATTTGGTTGGTCGGTTGGTTGGTTGTTTGGCTATGTTTGATGCGCTCAATCCCTGTTGTTGCTCATTTTTCGGTGGTGTTCAGTTCGGTGTGACGCTCAATGCACCAAAAATGCATTTTACACAAAACATGTATTTCACAAACACACACGCTCGGGATCTCGCGAAAAGCATTTTTTTTTCAGCTGTATCTCTCTCGCTCCTTCACACTGGTGTGCATGTATGGATTTGATGCGCGTATGGAAAAAAAGCGCCGAATGAGGAAGAGAGAGCACAACATGAAAATAAAACACAAATGGAAATAAAATAAAAAGTTCGATGCAAAGAAACAAAGCAACAACAGCAAAATTGAAGTCCAATATATAATGCGCTCCGTACACATTACTATCTGTCCCTCTGTGTATGAGTATGTGTGTGTGTGCTTGGGTTATTTGGGGATTTTTTCGTTAGCAAGTAAATTGTTGTTGTTGCTGCTGCTGCTGCTTCTGCTGTTGCCTTGCCTCACTCTATTTCGCGCGCACTTCTGTTGTTCCATTCCATTCGATGGTGCATTTTTGTCATCGAATGCACATCATTTGCAGAGAGCGCGCTCTTGCCGTTTTTTTTTGTCTGTTACTGCTCATGTTGTGTTGCCGTTATCCCATTTCGATGGGTAACAAATCACATTTATGCGCTTTTGTCTTTTCCGAAAAGCATGTGCTTTCAATACTTTCACTTAGCGGCATGCAAGATGCGCTGTCTTCATCTATTTGTTTTCTGGTTGTGTGCTGGTGCTTTTTTTCGTGTCGCGTTTCAATTTATTCTTCTCTTATTTTTGGCTTAACCGGTTTAATTCACAATTTTACATTTGCATTTCGTCGTCCGTTTGCCCATTCGGCCGAGTGCTCCTGGTATTGGCGTATTGTTTTGTTTAGCTGATTCGAAATGGCCATCCTCAATCCGATGGCGACTATCCAAATACCGAGTAAGAGAGGAATGGGGAGAGAGAGAAAATGGCCATCCCATTGAATCGAGATCAAGGCGTACGAACGATATAAACGATGCCATCGATTGTATTGAAAAACACTTTGAATGAAATCGCCATTTTTTTGTGTGTGTTTTTTTTGTTATTGTTTCATAGAGATAAATTCACACTTCCCGATTAAAGCTAAAATCGCATTCACACTTAGTTTACGTGCACGCTTGTGTGTGTGCGCGCGCATGCGAACGCGCTCAAACACCCGATTCAAATTGGAAAAACGAGATTTTCGAAACCATGTTCACACTTGCATCGATTGAGTTAATTCGTAGTCAATTAAAACGTGTAGCGTGGAAGAAATTTTATGAAGTGGACAAAATTGTGTGCACAGTATCACCGGTAGCAGTCCGAAAGTGAATTCATGTGCGCCCCATTTCGAACGATATGATAGAAACACGATAGCAGACAATCAAAACGCATTATGAAACGTAGTAAAACTTTAAATGGAGTTGGGGAAGAAGCAGAGGGAAAACGACCAACAACAATAACAACGAGGGAGAGAGAGGGAGAGAGAGAGAGAGAGAGAGAGAGAAAGAGAGCGGGAGCGGGAGGGAACGAGAAAGCAAAAAAAATGATGAAAACACAAGCACAATGTCATAAAAGCAGCAATAACTAACCGTTCAAAGCGCATTTTTCATGTCTGTGTCGTTCCGTTCATAAAATCCGTTCCGTGTCTTCTTCCCCATCCCTTCCACGCTTGTCACTTGAAATTTGGGGCACATTTTCTATCTTCTTTTTTAATTAAAATCTTTTATGACACATCAAATGTCAGATACGCAACGACTGCATTTCAAGATTTATTGTGAGCATCTTAATATTTTTCCAATTTATCACGACATTGTCTCTTCTTGCTTGTGTGTGCTTGCGTGCGCTTTAAAAATCAAAACACCTCTCTGGCGACTTGCTGCCATCATCAAATCATGGGATTTTATTACGAGAAAAAAAGCAACAACATATTTTATGCTGAAATCATGTGAATTTTCTTTTTAATTTGTTTCAATTTGCTTTTGTATTAGCTTTGATACAAATCACATACAAATTAGAGTGGCATAATTTTGTAATTGGTTATCGTTCCATAGCCTCAACTTGTTCCTTGAGAAATTCGATTTTCCGCGAATTTTCAATGATTGAATCGCATTGATAGCCCATGTGTTGACGCAACAGTTCCATTTTCTTGAGATTTTGATAGGTATTCTCCATGGTGGTTTCTTGTTGAGCAAAATTTCTGGCCGCTTGCATTAGGATCTGTGTGGAAAAATAAAATTGTGAACCAAAAAAGAACAACAATATTCATTGTGTACATACATCATTGGATCGTGACCCACGAACAATTTGACGTCCAGTTGAAGCGACATTATTCACGGTGCCGGCAACTCGATCGGCCAAACGACGTTTCGAATCGTGAAAAAGATTCTTTGCACTGCTGCTGGATGCGGATGCCATTGTTTACTCTTTTCGTTGTGTTTCACTACTCAAACTCCAAATAGCCACGGCACGTTTTTATTTCGGCTAATACTTGTTATTGCGAATCGATATTACCAAACATTGTCTCCGATTTTGAACTTTCTATGGAATCATACGAGCACAACAATCACTTCAACTTTTTCAATCCATCGTTTCAAGAGCCAAAATGATTTGGTGATTCCACAACTTTTGGTTCAGAATGTAGTAAAATCACAATATTTACACCAAATATTTGACTGTCAAACAAAGGCACTTGTTAGCAGAAAGGAAAAGATACTTGTGGCGCCATCTTTTGCTAATTTTTCATCAATTTCAGCAGGGTTTTGCCCATTCAAAAAATACCAGAAAAGAATCAAATATGTACCTGTGATTTAAATTCATCTGAAATAAAAAAAACAATTGAAAATCGGTTAGAGACAGAAAAGAATCATCCAATTTAATTTCCATGATTCGTTTGTTTATTGATTTTGTTATAATATTTATGTGATGCGCGATCGTGACGCAATTGTTTCACCTTTTTTTTTGTAAATTTAATTCGAAGCTGTGGTGTGTCTGTGTATGTGTGATTTTTCGTATCGTTAACAGATAGAAATGATTAAACTTGTTTTTGAAATATTCTAAACAAACACTTCTTAAATCTAACTAGAAACAGACAGGTTGACAATAGCTCTCTACGTTTCTAAAAAGACTATCCGTTTACATGATTTGCTTCTTCTTTTTTTTTTCATTCGACAATTTTAATTATTATCAATTGAATAACTGTTGTTGTTGTTGTTGCTCTTTTTTCCCTCAAATATTTAATTTACAATTTAAATGGTTTTTTTCTTCTTTCTTATTCTTTTATTTTGAGAAAAAAAAAATCACAAAACATTTTCATTAGAAACATATTACAATTTAGCGTTATAGTTTCTTAAATTTCAACTTGAATTATCTGTGGATAATTTGTTCCTGTATATATACAAAACTCAGTGCATCTTGATTGTTAATAAATAAAATTTTAAATTGGTATCCTATTTTTTTTTTAAATGATGTTAGGACTTCAGAAAAAAATACAGACGGAAAAACAAATGACGCAATCAACTTATTTTTCTCTCTTTGCAAGTGTGAAAACGAATGAATCCATCATGTATGTTTATCATAAGTTTTTTGGGTGAGTGAGCTTAATGATCTAATGGGACATTCATGTGTAAACATCATTCAATACTTTGAATTTAATGCTTATAATGCTTAACACAAACGCATCTTCATTTTAAAACACGTGCTTTATGCCGTATCGGATGGCAAAAATCAATCCTGGGGTGGAATTCTAAGTCATTCCACCAAAATCGTTCGGAATTATTTTTTTTCGTACATAAGACCATATTGGAGTGAAAGAGAGAGATTCCACTATTTTTCAGCATTCCACCGGAATTATTCCGATAACTCAAGGAAGAGTGGAATGTGTGAGAAATAATTCCGGTGGAACGCTGAAAAATAGTGGAATCTCTCTCTTTCACTCCAATATGGTCTTATGTACGAAAAAAAATAATTCCGAATGATTTTGGTGGAATGACTTAGAATTCCAGCCCTGCTCCAATCTAAACGACGATCGTAGAATATTTTAAATGTTAATACATCTACTTATTATTTACATAACTTCGTTCGTGAGCTTTCATGAGATGACCATACGATGGTTACTGTTCCGATTCGGCCATTGCATTCCATGCTCCCCAAAAACACACAGTTTGAGAAGAAGATGAAAAATCATGTCGAAACAAAACTGCAACAAGTGAAATGATGAAAGAGGCAAGAATGAAGCTCACGTACCGCGCCTACCCGCTGCCACCCGGTAAATATACATTACATATAATACAAATTTAGCGGATGATCACCCGGAGGAGAATCTACTGTATAAACAGAGTACACATAGTACGTAGCGCAAGGTGTGTATGGTACACAAAGAGCGCGCACACATTTAGAGGCTCTGTATACGCTTATGCTTGTGTGCGCGCATCGCTAGCTGTTGTTTGTGTGAATGTGAATGCGCGCACACAAGCATAAGCGTATACAGAGCCTCTAAATGTGTGCGCGCTCTTTGTGTACCATACACACTTAGCGCTACGTACTATGTGTACTCTGTTTATACAGTAGATTCTCCTCCGGGTGATCATTCGCTAAATTTGTATTATATGTAATGTATATTTACCGGGTGGCAGCGGGTAGGCGCAGTACATGAGAGGGTATACATTTGGTATTGCCTATTAGACATCACAATTGAACATTCTTTTTCTATCGCGGGTGAAATGGATGTGTATCTTTGTGTGTGACAAAATTATGGCTGTTGGGAAAAATGGAATGCGTTCGTTTAATTGCGATCAAATCTCTAGCCTCATCAATGCCCACGTCAATGCAACTTTTCGTCCCATCAACTTTGATTCGGAAATACTGTGCATCGATTGACGCTACACAACACTTCACCAGGGTTTCTTATTTATTCAGCATAATTTCATTGACGGCTCTCCAATTGTTGTGTACTGAATCGCATACGGCCGATGGAGTGTTGTTTACACTTGTGTGTGATACATTGAAACGACTAATCAATGCAGCGGATGAGTTGTTTTGGTCTGAATAATTTAACAATTGTATGTCGTATGGATGATGTGTATTACCCAGATGATTCATTGATGGTGTCTGAAGCGGTGGTGGTGGCGGCGGCGGCGGTGGTGGTTGTTGTTGTGGCGGCGGTAGTGGCGGTAGTGGTGGTAGTGGTGGTATAATCATGCATTCATTTGGCATCATGTTCATCGGTTGACCGTTGAGTGTGGCCGGATCGGGATCATACATAATATAGTCGTCAGCTCGTGATTGATCCAAATGGTAATAGGTCGGTGTGTGATGATGATGATAATGATGATGATGATAATGATTTGATGGTGCTACCACTGGCGGTGACATTTCCACTATTGCATTTGAGATCGGGTTCTGTGTTGATGTCATCATCATTGTGTTAACACCAACCACATCTTGACTAAATGGATATGTTGCAATATCCGATTCGAAGCTGTTTTCCGATGGCGTTACCGGGGATGGTTCGCTGTTCGGATCATGAATCTGAATTTGTAACCCAATGGTGGTGCATTTGGGTGATGAAACGGGCACGTTAGATTTCAGTTCGTCTTTCTTCTTTTTACGTGGCTTTTTTGGTTCACGTGGCGCTTTCGATTTGACGGTTGTTGTCGATGGTGGTGGTGATTTTTTCTCGAGTGTCGATGGTATGGTTGCAACACCCTTTGTCCCCGTCCCCTGTTGCAAATGCCTCATGAATGCGCCCATAAACGTATCCGATGATTTTGATGATACTTTTGATGGACGCATCGCAGCACTGAACGGCAACGATAGATTTTCTTCGGCTTGTCTATTTTCAATCTCAGTCCAATCTAATAAATTGCCGAATCGCCAGAACACAGGCGCCAATCAAAACAGAAAAATCGAAAAGAAGAAGAAAACACCAAAAAAGAAAAATGACGAAAAGAAAAGAAAAAAACGAAAATAAAAAATTAGAAATGGACAATGATAACGAGATGCATTTTTTGTTTGTTTGTTTTTCTTAGCTAAGAAATTTGACTTTTTTCATACTTGTTCTTGACGGTTTGGCTGACGCTCCATTGATCGGAGGCTTTTTGATGATTGATTTCGAATCGAACATGGTTTGATCCAATTTGCCTGTCGCTGACGGTGTTTCCTTAATTTTTGCCGTCTTCGTTGTACTAGACCTCCGTCGTGGCTTCTTCTTTGGTTCCATCACATTATTCAATTCACCTTCGAATTTCACATGTTCCACTTTGACCGGCATATTTATCGCAGTAAACGTTTCGGGTGCCTTAAATGGATCGTCATTTTCAATGTGCTCAGTCTTTACGGCAATTTCGGATTCGGTTGATTCGGGTATTGAAACATCCGTTCCTTGCACCACCGATTCAATGCATGCCATTATCGCACTTATCGATGTAAATTGGCGTCGACTCGTCTTTTTCACAATACCATTCACTGATTTATCCATACTATCACGTTTTTTCGGCGTTTTCTTTTGTTTATGCTCCGATTTTCGCATCGAATCATATCCACTTGAATCGATCATCGATAGTCCATTTGTCAATTCGTGACTACTATTTAAATGTTCATAACCACTGAAACTGGTATTTGTACTGTTCACGATACTATTCACGGTACTGCTATTTAACGCACTGCTATCAACCGTACTCTCTAGTGCACTACTACCATTCAATGTACTATCGATTGAATGATTTGTCGTATCGTTCGATTTGCGCGATCGTTTCTTTTTGATTTTTTCTTTGTCGCCGTTCGTTTGTTTGGCATTTTCCCCATTTTCGGATCGATGTTTTTTCGAGCGTTTTTTCTTTCGTTTTGATCGTTTCGGTTTGCCACCTTTGCGACGACCCGTCAACCAATCTTCGTCATTCTCATCGACACGTCGTCGTCGACTCTTTTTGCCATCATCCTCTGACATATCCATTATGTAATCATCGTCGAATGTTTCGAGGCCCTCAATCGGTGGCAATTCCTCTTCTACCGTTTCACCCTCTTCAGTGACATCATCTTCGTCTAATGTTAGCGTCAATGCGCCGGTGATAGCCGCCTTCACATCTTCTGGAACATTTGGATTATTTTGAATTTCATCCATATCAACATCGGGATTTCGCTCCTTGAACGATTTCTTCAGTAACGGATTGCATTGCTTCTTTAACGTTTGCAATACGTTTTGTGGCACATTCGAATTACTGCAAACAAATCGAGAGAAAGAGAGAGAGAGAGAGAGAGAGAGAGAGAGAGAGAGAGAGAGAGAAAGGGAGAGAAAGAAAAAAATGATTATCATTTAAATGTCATCCCATTTGACTCGGCCGTAATGCAATGGATCACACTCACTTTTTGTTGACTAAAATATCTAGATCACTTGGCAATGGAGCCGGCCTAGCTGCTGACGGTGGATCCTCTGGATGTGGTCCAATGTCAGAGCCATTGATCCATGCATCGTATTTGTCGGGCTGGAAACGTTTGACGAACGTGTCCATTGAAATTTTCACCATGTCCGAACTTTTGGGAAAAAAGAGCAGAAAGATTTCAGTTAGCAATGGAATACAAAACGACTCACTCCAAAATATCATATCTACCTGCAATAGCATTGTTGCGCTCGTTTTCCGTATTCAACCCATCGTGGCATGGCAAAATTGGTTGACTCGGCACAATTGAAACCGTGATTGAATCCAGCATGGTAACCAAATGGAAATGTGATCATAATTTCCTTCTCTTCTTGTGTAATCTGTTGAAAAAGCCAATACTCAATTAATTTCATGTGAGCAATAATTGATTTGAAATTTTTATCAAAGGATATCTACCTTATTGAATGGAATATTGTGTTGCTTGAGTATTTGTGGGCTGATCAGTGTCATTTTATGACGCAAATATGCGCCGCAACTGCGATAACTGGCCGGAAAGTATTTGTTTGCCATTTTTTCAAGTTGACGCCCGTACTGCGGTGGAACTGCATACCATGTCTTTGGTTTGCCAAAATGCAGGTAATTTATGCTATATAAATCCATGTCTTCGGTATGCCATGCGAATGTCGTTTTCCACATACCAAAGTAGAGATAGGCCGTATTCACACCATCGATTTGTATCCCATAATCTTGATTAACATAATCAAGAATCGTTCCCAATCGATTGATGTTCCATTCGTTGCAATCTTCATCCGTTAAACTGCCACTGACGTCAGCTCCATAAATTGGTGCAACATATGTGATATTCTTCCAATATTTACGCTCCAAGTCTTCATAATCGAAATGCTTTGGAGTTTGATATCTATCCGTATTTGCAAGGTCTCTGAATTGTTGAATTGTTAACGATTTCTTTTGAATATTGATTTGCTGGTACAGTCCCTGTTTGCCGGTAACAACTTGACAAATTGGTGCCGGAATTGATATCGACATATTATCGATGTCGTATCCATTCTTGCGTGGCTTCCACTCGGGCGGAGGAATCACCTATATTTTCGTTGAAGATGGAATTTGAAAAAAAAAAACAAATATTAGAAATTTAACAAGGATAAGTTAGATCATATGAAAAAAAAGCATAAAAGCATTTCTTTGGATTAAAAGTGTGAAAAAATGAGAACGCATGGAAATGCAAATAATTGGAAATAGCTTCGTTTTAACAAAAAAAAAAAATATTTGAAAGCCAAAAAAAACGCAAATCAAGTTAAATTCTCGAAAGAGTTGCGAGCATTGCCAAAAATAACAAACAAATTTGTTTTTAGAAGTTTTTTTTTTAAATAGAAAATAACGAACAAATTCGACAAAAACCCGAAACTATTGTAAGAGAAGTGTTTGTTTTGAATGTAAATGCAAAATAAAGAAAATATACCTTTGCCAAACCGGCTTTGTGTGCACCCTGTGACTCCATATACTCAACGTATTTGTCGAACTGTCGGAACTCTTCCCAGGTCGGTCGAAACACCTGAATCCTTGGTATCTGTATTTGTGACATGTTGATCGGTGTTCAGTGCTTCTCTTCAATATTCCGAATAACTTGTCAATCAAGTGCTAGTATTGAATGTTATGTCGTATACTACGTTTGATCTGTTTGAGAGAAATTAAAAACAATACATTTGAATTACTTGTTCTCAACGGCTAACGTTTCACTTCACTTAGAGTTCGAGTTTATCAATGAAATTTCTGGGGAAATATTTTTCGGCGGAAACGATTATGCCAATTGGAATGATAATAAATGAAAAGGTTGACCAATATTAAATCAATTATTATCAAATTCAATGAATTTACTGAGACTGAGAAAGCCATTAGTCATTTTTTGATGACACTAAACATCAAAGTAACTTATGATGACATTCCAGTCAGAGATTGAAATAGCCGGTAGTTCTACCGGAATCCGGTAGTTCTGAATGAAAAAATGCAGCTCTAAATCCGATTTCCGGTAGTTGAATTTTGAATATTTCTCACACAAATTTGCCCAATTTTCAGTTATCAAACGAAAATAAATGTAATCTTAAATGAATATAAATGAAAAAATCGCTCCATGAAGTGAAAAAACGTCACTTTTTTTATCTGATGCGGACGATTTTATGTATATACTTTAAATTCTGACTATGCAAAATCGCCAGTGCCAATGACTCTCAGTATATAAGCATACGAACAGCTGTTGGTGATCAAAATAAACAAACTTCTTTATTTCTTATATAGAACATTATATTCTCAGAATAAAAAAAATGAAACGATTGGATTATTATTCATGTTGCAACAATCGATTATTATATACGATTGCGTTGCGATATGACTTCAAAAAACGAATCATTCGATCGGTTTGATTTCTCGTCGCTGCGAAAGTACAATGCGAACGACAATTTAGTCAGTTTGGAGTCATAAATTGAATAATAAGCATCGCTCTCAATTGAAAATGAGCTCAAGAAAGAATAAGCCGAAACATTCTGGATCAACGATCGACACATTTTTTCAACGCCCGGGTAATTTATGAAATATGAATAAAATAATAAAAAAAAAATCTTGAAAAATGAAAACCGGTAGTTCTGAATTTTTCTTATTTCAATCTCTGATTCCAGTGTAATGTTTTGAAATACGTATATATTTCAAATTGGCACATGAACGTTAAATTGAATCAGCTGAACGAAGCATAAAGTGAGTATGAGCAAACGGAAATTAGACTAAAAGTTTAGCAATACTGGCGTTTCATAGCACTCCGATAGTAGAGTTTTAATCAAAGGATAATTAATGAAGGAAAAAAAACCACCAGAAATGAACCCGTGAGCATAAAAACGACTTATTAAACAATCGCCGAACAAAATGATGCAAGAAAAAACTACCGAACAAAACGTAACACAGCGGTAATGTGTAGCACAGCGGAGTTTCGTTTTGAACGGTACCGTCCTGCTGTGTTACGTTTTTAACGTGTGTTTTGTTTGGTAGTTTTTTCTTGTATCGTTTTGTTCGGCGATTGTTTAATAAGTCGTTTTTGTGCTCACGGGTTCAAATGTCATTTTAAGAATGTATACTTTTTTGACCAGATAAACTCACTGTATTTAATAGGATACACTCACATGCAAAATCACACTTACATCAAAATTAAAGTCACCCCTTTCGATATGAAAAACCCACGTACACATAAAGGGTTGACTAATTACCGCATCAAATGAAATGAAAATGCATTTGATACTTTTAAACAATTTGATCGATATGCGCTGGCTATTCTCAGACTATTTCACAAAAGATAAACCAACATCTAAATTGGGCGACACACACACACACAGAGAGAGAGAGAGAGAGAGAGAGAGAGAGAGAGAGAGAGAGAGAGAGAAAGCAAATGTCATTAGATAAATGAAACCTTCAAAAGAATTTTATTTATGTGTACACACGAATAAAATGGTTGAAATTCGTTTGCGATGCAGAAAATGATTTGCGGAAAAGCTGATATCGAGCACATTGAATGGCATGTATGTGAATTGGATGTTATTGACGTACATGTGTATCTAAATTCGCAGATGTACCAGAAATGTTCATGTACAAACACGATTCGGTAGGGCAACAACAATAAGAACGATTCGAATCTATACACAGAGAGAGAGAGAGAGACTCATACACATGTACGTCGTTTTCTCAAATACAATACAACTGCTTAAAAATCATGGAATACCAATAACCGCTAATGGATGGGTTTTTTTTCGTCTCTTTTGTACGGCAAAAAAAGGAGGCAGTGAAAGATAACAACCGAAGAAAACAATTCGGAAAAAGGCAATGAGTGAGAGAAATTAAGACCAAAATTCAGAGATAGAGACAGAGAGATGACATACACGCGCGGAGCAGAGCATAAGCAAAGACCTGATGTATTTGTATTTGTATATGCACTGCTATAGCAAGTACGTTCTGTGTGTATGGGCTTTTGGCGTACGTGACAAAGTCGGCTATCGAATCCTACGAACGATATTTTTGCTAAACTAATGCACTAACACCGTCATTGTTCACGCGCACACCGCATCCACACACAGAACACATGCACACAAATACCGCACACACCAATTCGACTTTTCCGGACGCACACACACACACACACACACACACATAGACAGAATTTGTGTGAACCATTCATCAAAAATGCGAATTGAAACAAAAATGCATCATATTTTTTAGTGCAGAAAACACACACTCACACAGGCACAACACATGAAAACCAAAACAATCACAGTAAATTGAAGAGAGAGAGAAAAAAAGAAAAAAAAAATGGTCACATTTTTTTTTCAAATAATTTCCAGCATCCAATTTCAATTTGCGAAACAAGAGCGAATTTTTATTGCCAAACGAAAAAAAAAACAACATCAAAACAAACCGATCCGATTTCGTTTTCATTGAGAAGAAAATCAAAACCAATTGACTTCTGAATTTCCACAAACGATTGTAAACATAAACAAGATGGTGGTAACACTGAACTTAAGTATATTGACAATGGTATTGCACCTGAAGTGTAATTTCAAAACTTACAAATAGTAAATGTTGCTGGTTTCTGTGGTTATTGCTGCTGCTGCTGCTGCTGCGAATTGAGTCAATTTCTCAGTTCGTTTGCACATGAAAATCCACAAAAATTCAGCAATCAAACTTCACTTTTTGACACATACACACATTTTTTCCGCGTTTTCGTTTATGTGCCTTGTCTATTTTTTTCTTTTGCCTCGAGTGGCGATGTTTGTTTTGCTTTTTTTTTTCTTTCAAATTGATATTTCCTTTATATATTTCGATGAAATTTTCTCTTCTTTATTTTGGTATGCCGTATGACATGCACTGTTCTCTCTCTTTATTTTAAAACTTAATACTATCGCAAAAATGAATATGGGCTGACGAAACAGGACGACATGATGAATATTATTCTGTGTGTTTTTGGTTTTACATTGGCTACTTATGAAATGTTGTCTACATTTTCATATATATATATACTATTTGTCACTTCTCACATCGCACAATAACTCAAACATACTGAATAATTTCACTTTTATTTGGAACATAAATTACGAGAACCACCATAAATATACATAATAAAATATTTATTTTTTGTTTCCAATTTTCTACACCAAATCGTTGTGTGGCTTTTTTCGCCGAGTGTTTTGATTACTTCTTTTTATCTGTCGTTTACGATTCCTTTGCACCTTGGCTACGTGATAATTTGCATTTAATTTTTCACCCCGTTCGACAATTTTTTTTTATTTGAGTTTATGTATTTGTGTGTGTGTGTGTGTGTGACTGTGACTCTGTGTGTACGAAAACTGTTTAATTTGGAACTAAAGTACGATTCACTTTGATGTTGATCACTAGCAGCACCAAAATGTTCAAAGTGTGATGGATAAATCTGTCTCAGAATATTGCACCGAGACAAAGACGGCTATAGTGATCGAAAGTGGGTTTTGAATGTTGAACACACAAACGCCATCTTTTGGCATATGAAACATGGCAATGTATATGTGTGTGACATAAAATCGGCCGAGCAGATTTTGACGTAGTGAAAAAAAGAAACTACCTTTATTAATCAATTTTCAAATTGTGTCGGTTTTGATTTTATTTTTTTGCTTAAAATAATACTTTGAATAACCGAAATAAAAATGTCCCAATTATTTTATTGATTATTTATTCATGCCATTTCTAACAATGTATTTTGCAGGCTTTGGGGGGAGGACGAAAGCAAAAAGGATCACTTTCTGTCTGTCTATATATATAAATTCTTTAAAATCTAGTGTAAATGAGATTCTAGACGAAAGATTGTTGTTTAATTGATGCAGAGACAGCAGTGGCTGCGGCTGCCATCAATTCTTTTCCACTTGTTGAAATGGCAATAGCTGCATCATTGCTTTTGATATTATGCGGAGAATAACGGTTGTAGTGGCCCCAAATTGCATTCATGAATTTCTCATTGTATTTCACTGGTAGATATTCCAATTGCTTTTGATTGTATACGATTGGAGTGGCACCAGCACCATCCTGACTCTTCGATGGACGACGCGAATTCTGTTCACGCATTTTACACACGGCAAAGGCGGCTTGTGGAAGTGATGGCATTTTATCTGGGAAAAAATATCAACAAATTTTGTGGTACACACAAATATTAAATTAGCATTGCGAAAAATCTACGATTCGAATTGAATGGAAATCCATTGGATTATAAATCAATAAATTTTTTTATTAAACAATCAAAATTTTATTATTTCTGTGAAAAATCTTACATTGTATAAATAGTACACAGATGATGATTGCCAATTGCTTTAATTGATGTATAAATTGATACAATTTAGCGTGTGAAATTTGTTGGTTTGCCACAGAGAGAATGTTTGTTGGTCTTGAAATCACCATTAAAACTTTTTATTTCAATAGAAAAGTCTTTAAAATCACAATCTTTCTTTTATTTTCTTGTTAAGAAAAAAGAAGCACACAACAAAATCGATAGTTTTTCTACACTCGAGATGTTGCGAAATTTGTCGCACAATTTTTATTTGTAAAATCTGATTTTAAAAACAATGATAATGGCCGTTATATGCCACAGCACAATCGATTAGTTGCAACAGTTCAGTCTCACAAATAAGAGAAATAGACAAAAAATATATTGTTCACAAATTGCTCATTAGCAAATCGAATCGAAAATGAATCGAAACAGTTTTATTCCACTTGGTATTGAGTGATTTTATTTTCATAAACGGCTGGCTAGCTTCCACTTTTTCGGTGTGAGAAGAGAAGAGTTCAGGTTATTATGATAAAAACTTTTGCATTAATTAGGAACGTGTGTAAAAAAAGTGACTGAGTCCAATTTTTCTGGATGATTGAATTGGCTGGCGTAACGCAAGCAATTTATTCTCCTTGAAAATTCCTTGTACAGACAACGTTAGCTGTTGTTATCAATAGAACGACTGGTCAAACGAATCAGGCGCAACACTGTGAAATCGGAATTCAAACAACAGCAACGAAACAAAATTACGATAGAGAGAGATAGAAAGGAGAGAGACAAAAAGGGAAAACAGCGATTGTCGATTTTCTTCATGCTCAAGTGAACATCGTTGACGACACTCGTTGCAGTGAACTGATGGGCTATGAGGTTTTCATAATTTTAGGGCGAGATATTGTGCAAAATGTGTTTAATCAGTGATATTGGCTGTGATTAACAACATTGAAATGATGATGGTTAACCCATCAGTAGAGTGTGCACTTTCATTGCTCATGATTTCATTTGTTAACGAACGGTTTCCAATCACTTGCTGCGACAGCATGGTTAAAACGACAATTATGACACTATGAGTATTTATAAGGGTTAATAGTGGCCTCAAGTCATCATTACATACGCTTACGTTTTTTTTTGTCGTTCATCACATTCAGACTGTAGGTTATCACCGAACTTATCAATCTGAATGAGGCTATCAGCTGCAAGCTTTGTTAGTATTGAATAAATACTGGTCAAAACGGATCGAATGAAAATCCATGCAAATAACTGATTTCTCTTCTGTCTTCTCTCGAAAAATGAGAAAACCAATAAAAATTTAAAATCTCAAACGAATGATATAAATACATGAGTTCGATCTCACACGCAAAGATGGACAACGGACTATGGTTATGCGTCTCGCGAATATCTGGCTAGAGAGCAAAAAGGTCAGATTCGGCTGATCGGCAACAATATTGCAAATAAAATTTAATTGCCTAGCAGAGTATGTATTGTAGTATTGCTGATGATGCTCCTATTTTATGCACGTAGATAATGTTCGTGCAATTTGACATAATTTACAATGACTATGCAAAACATTTATCAGAGCCTGAATTCGACTGCACAAAATCTACGCCGTAAAAATGAATACATAATTCGTTATTTGAAAATATTTTATTTTTTTGATCAGCTGATAGACCTCCTATCGTGTGTGAACCGATTTATGGAATCAAGATGTAGAGTTTGTTCGGTGCACGTACATTTCGAAATGACAATACACGAGAAAATAAATAACAAATCAACATAACCTCACAAAATCCATCCATCGAATATGATTTTGACAGACACATACACACAAACACATGGGGCAGCTATGCGATAATACAGATCTGATTCGTTCAATTTCATATGCCATTTGCCAAAAATGAAAAGAAGAAAAACAAAACAAAATCTATGTGTACACATGTGAAAAAGGGAATACGAAATAGCTGGCAGTAGTAGCTACAGAGCTACAACAAAACATTAAAAATAGACATTTGGATACATGTGTTGTAGAACAGTGGCTGATTATAAGACACGAACGGTGTATCAAAGCAAAGACGACACACGACAAAAAAAAATATTTAAAGAACAACCGTACACATTTTCGTTAATTTTCTTTTCTTTCTCATTTTGGTTGTTTTTTCTGTTTTCTTCTATTTTCCTCCGCTGTCGATGTGTGATAACAACATTTCGATTCAAATCGAGCTAAATCATAAGAACAGAAATCGTTTTTGAGTTCGCAATTGATCCAAACGAATGAATCAGAGTTTTTGTGATAGCTTCTTTAAGCGCAAAAAAAAAGCCTCAAGCATTCGTATTCACATTTTTCCACTAGTATTTACTTGGCAGTGTCTTCGTTCATATTAGTTTCTTTTTCGTGTGTGTGTGTGTGTGTTTGTGTGCAGTTTTCATGTTATTGACTTGGCGCTCCGTAAAGTAACCACAGTAAAAAAAATAAATCACGGAAAAAAGGATTACCTTTCCGATTTTATGTGATAAAGATTATTGGCACGTGCAATTTTCTACCGTACTTCTTTGCGTACGTGTGTGTATGTGAGGTAAGTCCAACAATTTTAAACATTCAAACGTCTCTAATCAAATCGCTCTCTACACTCAAACATTTTTCGAAGCAAAAAAAAATAAGGCCCTCGAAAGCATATTGCAACAATACACAATTCATTCCAATTAGCACACATTTTCGCTACACAACAGACAACAAAAACACACAACAACAGATAAACTGGCATTGCTTATGCATTTTGGACATTTGGCTCTCAAATGATGAAAATGTGTTTCGCATGCTCGTTATAGACTAAGAGCATAAGCATGCAGTTATCATTTTATCACATATGACACAACACAGCAGCAGCAGCAACAACTGCAACAACAACAATAAAAGCCCACTTCATCGAAATGTAATACGCTCAAGCCAAAACAATGCCAATGAAACCTTTTTCCCGTAGTACTCATTACATGTTATGTAATTTTGAAGTTTATAGTTTGTAGGGTGGTTCGATTTGGGATGCATTTCTATTTAAATAAAATATTGTGGCTGTAGGAAAAATTATTAAGCGCAAAATTTAAAATTTTCTTAGTAAAAAATTTAATCATTCGAAAATGACCAGTAGAGTATTACGAGTCATTGATGCATTTTCATCCATAATGTTCAATGAGATCGATGCTTCCGAAAAGAAATGCGTGAAAAAATTTTGAGAAAATTCCAGCATTTGATAAAAACACGTCCAAATGAGAGTTATTTTTTGAAAGAATGAACAAATCTCGTTAAAAAAAAATTGTCGATGGCCATACCAATCCACCCTATTGTGCACAGGTTTGATTCTTAGTATGCGCGTGTGTGTGTGTGTGAGAGAGAGAGAAAGATAGTCATTTTTAGCCAAACGCTGTAGTATGTTTCGATGAAACTGTTCACTCAAAAATTTTCTTGTAGAATAAATCAAAATCCGAATAGAATAAAATATGCGAAACGAAAATAGAATTCCGTATTGATTGACACACAAACCCTTCATTCCTCAACAGAACCAGACACAAGTGCAAAAAGCCAATTGAGAAGAGAGGTCGAGATACATATACAGATAGAAAGTGTCGGTGTCCACACTGACTCCATACACAACAAGCAAGAGAAAGAAATTGATTGTCAAATTCAAAGACTTTATTCATCATGGCTGATCCGAACCGGATTGTTTTGAATTTTCACAATACATTGTTGCGTGAGAGTGATGTAAATTTACTGATGGGTCCACACTGGCTAAACGATCAAATCATCTCATTTTATTTGGAATATTTGGAGAAGAATGTGTTTCAGAATGCGCGCGGTTTGCTGTTTATATCGCCGGAAGTGGTGCAATGCTTAAAATTTGTGACACGCCAAGAGATGAGCATCTTCCTTGAGCCATTGAATGCCAACGGGAAATCGTTCATATTTTTACCATTGAACGATAACAACGAGGTAAAAGCGGGCGGTAATCATTGGAGCCTTTTGGTATTTTCACGGCCTGAATCAACATTTTACTACTACGATTCGTTAAGCAGTGGCACATCATTGCGATCACTACGGCCATTTTTATTGGAGTTGGCCGCCGCAATCGATTGTCCCGAGTTCGATGTGCGGCAGGGCGATTGTGTCAAACAAAATAACAGCTATGATTGTGGCATTCATGTGGTGTGCAACGTTGAATGTTTGGCACGACGTGCTTTCAAATACAATTCCCTCGATGATGACGACACAACCGTATCAACGGATGAAGACCCCACGAAAATGACCACACAGAAAATTCGGCAAAAACGACAAGAAATTCTCAATATTATTCAAAAGCTCGGCGGCAAATTGTAAATATCCACACAGGAACAACAACAACAAAATGACCAATTCAACAGCAACATCAATCAATGCAAAAAAAAAATTTCTCACGCAGAATCCAGAATAAAATCAAAATAGCAAGAATGAGGCACATCAGAGAAACAAAAAATAAAAGAAACGAAGATTCTAGAATATAAATGCACTTATTTATATAGTTGAAAATATTTTATAATACATTAATTGAACCGAATCACATATAAAATTGAATGGAAATTCCTATGCGATCTGTAATGAGCTGCACTCTCAGATTTGGTTCTTTTCTCACACAGAAACATAAAAAACAATAATTATTCAATAACGTATATGTATAGCAAGTATGAAATGAGTCGTAAATAAATGTGTTTGACCTTTTTTGTTCGTATCTCTTAAATACACAATTAGAAGTAATCAATTGATTTTTCATTTGTGTGATCTCACTAAGATTGAACGAAGAAACATCTTCCTTTCTCTTTCTCTCTCTCTCTCTCTCTCTCTCTCCCCTCTCACTCGAGACGTTCATTTCGATAACATTCTTCTTGATGATGTCACTTACCAGCTAATTTACAATTTTATAAAACAGAGAAAAAAAAAATGTTGAGGGTGATTTTTTTTTCTCCATCCGATTATCATATGTATAAGATTTACATTGTAAAAAAAATATATTGATATTATATCGAAACCATATCAAACAGCCACATTTATTACATCATTTTTTTCTTCGTTTTTTTCTTCTTTCAATTTGTTATTAAAACTTTGTTCTCTTTTTTCCTTAAATATTCAAAAGATTTGTGTTTTGTTTTGTATATGAAAATAGATTTCACTTAACACTCAACAATAAACGGGATAAGGAGACGAATGCAAAAAATACTATATAAATGTGTGTATATAAACTCTCTTTCTTAATTGTAATAATTTCCATTTGAAAACAACAACAAAAAAAAATTAAAAAACTAAAGAAAAGCGGTAACGATTGTGTATGTTGTTGTTGTGTTTTATGCGGTGATTTTCGGTGCAACCCATCCGCCAAAACAACGTTCCAATTCGCTGGCCACAGCCAAACAGAGACGATCTTGATTCCGATTTGCAATCACCTGTAAGCCAATTGGTAGACCTTCTTTTTTGCCAAGACCGAGTGGTACGGCTGTTGCCGGTAGTCCGAGTACGTTAATAATGGCTGTGTAGCTAAAATTGAATGGACGCACAATGGGTTCATTGTGATAGGGTGCAACGGTGGGATGTGTTGGATAGATGAATACACCATCGGTGCCCAGCATCTCTTCAAAATCACGCCGTAAATCGTCACGTTCTTTCACCTTTTCATAGTATTCGGGTGTACCATTTTGAATACCCAAACGATCCGTGATGGCTGTCATAATTGCAATGAATGTATGCTTTGACATTCCAAATATCCATTTGAAGAGTTCGGTATATGGATTGATACGACCATTTAAATTTGCCAATTGTGCATCAAATGACACTGATTCATCGTCTTTCATATTGGCCAGCCAAATTGCAACGGAATCCTTGAGCTTTGTCAATTTAGCGCGTTGTGGTTTCGCCTTAAGTGACACCTGTAAATGACGAATCACTTTGTCCATGGCAACACGTAGATCGTAATCAACCGGTGACACAAAATATGACCCACTATCACTTTCTTGGTAGAAATATTTGATGTTCGATAAATTCACCGGTTCATCTAAATTCAACTTTTTTGCATTGTCAGCTGCCAAGATTTTTAGCATTGGTTTTAGATCGCAAGCAAATCGACTCATTGGTCCAACGCCCAAAAATGACATTTGTTCTTTTCCCTTTGGTATTGGATATTGACCAAATGACGAAACGATAAATGGTGACGGCTTGTGACCAAAAACTCCATTGAAAAAGGCTGGCATACGAATCGAACCGCCAATATCGGAACCGATTCCGAATGGCGAACCAGCCGCACCCTGTTATAGAAAAAATGCATTAGATTCTTTTGAAATTCAGCAACATTTGGATTCAATTTCGAATAAATTTCATTCGACTCACCAATAAACATCCCTCGCCACCACTTGAGCCACCAACAATTCGATTTGCATCATATGGATTTCTACTTCTTCCATGAACGGGGTTCGAACTCTCCCACCTGATGCAACAACAACAAAAAAATGATCAAAGTACAAATCAATAAAATAAAAAATTATGTACAACAAACTGGAGCCATTTAAAAAAAGCCATAAAAATTTATAGAAATCAATAGTCATTAAAAAAAAAACGGCAGCACCAACATAATAAGCTTACCACATGCACACTTCCGATACGTTTGTCAATGCAAATGGAATGGCACCAGCATCTCGCATCAAACGAATGCTGTCCGCATCTTCGGTAGCGCGTGTGTTACGTCGCAGCCAAAGGCCACCGGTATGCAACATATCCTTAACGGCGATACAATCTTTTGTGGATATTGGAACGCCTAAGAATGGTTTCGTTTCCCTGAGTTGATCGACAGTGTATTTATCGGATGCAATGAGCTCATCCACTTGGGCAGCCTCTTGTAGCGCATCATCGTAACGTTCGTCAACCACACAATTTAACAATGGATTTACTTGTTTGATTCGAGCAATGAATGTGTTTAGCACTTGTGTTGATGTGATCTAAAAAGAAATTCGGAAAAGAAAAGCAATTTGTGGTTAATTTTGTTGAAAATTCCATTACAATCTTCAAACTTTTAACTTTAATCAAAATTCAATCAATTAGTTTGTAAACTTGAATCAGTTGGGAATTTAAATTCAGTTCAAAAACCAAATTTTGATTAGGAATTGAATTTTGCCATATTCTTCTTCTATTTCGTGTGAATCATCGTTATTTTTACTGATTTAATCTATGGTTTTGTTTTTTATCATAAAAACAACAACAACGATGACGACGACGAACAATGGAGCGAAGAAGAGGCAATAAAATTAAAATAAATTAATAATAAAAGAGTCTTTTATTATTGTGAAAAATATTTACTTTTTTGGTGCGAATTTTTTCGGCAATCGATGTGGCTGATTCGAGTAGGAGTAGATCATCGATGGGTGCCATTGATGGTCCATGTTCACCGTGCACTTGAACCACAACAAAACGAACACAAAGACAAAGGAAGCGATGCAATAAATTCAATGCGACTATAACGATTGACGGTTTCTGTAAATCGGCCGATTCCTTGGAGTTGGCCAAATGTTGGCCATCTTGTTGCTTGCTGGTCATTGTGGCTTTGCGAAAAAATGCCGCAGTCCCTCGGAAAATGGTGATAAAATCTTGTTCGATCAAATGTCGCACAGAGATCAATGACTTACGCAAAATCGTTGTGAATTTGGCAAGTGCATGCTTTGCACCACGCGGTACCGATCGTCGTACACGTAATGGCCAAAAATTGAAATGTCGCGATGATGCTGACACGGATTTTGTGTTTGATTTCACTTTAACCGACGGCAACTTACAAATTGTTCGCTGTAAAATAGCCAGCTTTTCTTCGTTATTGTGCTCTGTTGTTGCTCCAAATTATGCTATTTTTATTCTATGTGTCAATAGCAATGGATTCAGCTGAAAAGAAATACACAAGTATCTGTCACACGTTATAGAGTTTATCTGAAAATAGAAAATAACGATAGTGTTTCAACTTGGAATGAAGTGCAAAATGAAAAAAAAAAACAACAGCAACAACAATACATTTTATGAAGAGAAAAAAAAAACACAGCACAAACAGAACAACACATCATTGGCACATACAGCGAAATAAACAACGATAAAGTGAGAAACTTGTTATTTTTTTTCTTCTTTCATATTCCGTTTCGTGTGTTTATCAAGCGAAAAAAAATCGAGAGAGAGAGAGAGAGAAATTCCTATATATGATTGAAACAAAGATGGACTTAGAACTATCGCAATGAGTGTGAAACGAAGGAATGACGACTTCAAATGATTTTTCTGTTTTGTTCATATTACATTCATTCGACTTGAGCAATGTGACTTGGTGTTGATTTGTTCATGAGTGTTTGCCTCTGTGTGTATATTGTTGCCGTGCGGTATGTTGCTGTTGTTCTTTTTATTAGTGTAGTTTTTGTTATTGTTGTTGTTGCCATTCAGTTGAATGTGATCTCTTTCATGTACTGGCACAAACAAAATAACGAATATATCCGTCTTAATCGCATTATGTATTGAAATGGAAATGGAAATGTTCAATTTCGAAGCGCACACTTCAACAATACTGAATGATATGGGTACAACAGGCAAAAAAACGGACCAACCGAATGACAACGACCAAAAAAAAAACAATGCGCACATAAAACAATTTTTATATTGACTTTTATCCGAAGGAAAGAAAAAATTATTATTATTTGTTTGGCTTTTGTGTAAATAAAATATGTGCCATAGGCCGTCACATATCATCGTGTTCGTCAACATGGATAAAATGTTGATTAACTTGTATCGCCACACTCTATTTTACGTTTTTTTTTATACTATTCTGGTTTTTTATTTTGTCGGTTGATTTTTGGATGATAGACACTATTAGTGACTCACTAACGGCCTGGAGTCAATTTCAATTACCGTATGATAATTACTTTTCCGTCGTCTTGCACACCGAGAATTCTGATATAATTTGAAACACGCGAACGCCAACACACGACAATCCCTTTGCTAGTGACAATGGGCAACGAGTGAAATGTGCATGGGCTTTTAAAGGTGGCTCCAAATTGATTCACACAGCCGCGAGTCCAAAGCCGATAGAAATAAATACGCAGCAATGATGTCGATTGATTGATAGAATAATTGAATTTTTTTCATGCATTGTGTGTCATTTGCTTCGTGTATGTTTTACTTTTTTTTACTGTAATTCTCTGCCACAGTTCGCACACCCATTGCAAATAGAGTATGGACATGGACAATCAATTAAAATTGGTCAATTGATTGACAAAACTTGAAATAAATTAAAATATGTACGCACGACGCCTACATAACTCTTGCGTTAATTACGATTGTGCATTCTCTCAGTCACAGTGATTCACTTTAATAAACTTCTCTCGACCTCTTCAAATGATAAATACATTTCAAAATGTTATCTTAGTTCTACGGTTTTTCCATGCACACATACACATACTCGTAGATACACGCGCGTGTTTTACAATAATGCAAAACGAACCATAAAACGAACCACACAATCAAAAATTTGATTAATTATTCTTACAATTTTTGTGATGATTGATTCGAGTAAATCTTTGTCCCGTCGCCGTGCTGTCACTTAACATCGATGAATTAAGCCTGATTCGATAAAATTCTTCTTCTTCTTTTTTTCTATTTAATTTTCGTTGTTGGTTCCGCGTTGTGCTGTTTGTACTATACTATTTGGTCGTTTCAATTGAAATGCTTATTCAGTCTTTTGGAACGATTTGTTGTTGTTGTTTTTTTTTTCACTTTTCAACATTTCGTCGTATGAGTACGTGTGAGTTTCGGTGTGTCGTATTGGTTTAGAAAATTTGCGTGTTGTGTTTTTTTGTGTGTAAGTTATTTTGGTGTTGTTGTGTTTTTTCTCTTCTCTCCTTTGAATGCCACTTCAGATTCATTGAGTTTCATTTGCCAATGGAAGTATATCGTGTTTCTTTGTTATACCTCGTTCATTCCATATGAACACGATGGATATCTCTCTTTCAGAAATTGTAAGTCTATAATGGTGAATGTCAGTCGTTTACTATTGGCATTCCTCACACGAACCGTACGGTTTTTTTTTCCAACGAATTCAAATTAAATTATACTTCGTTCCACGGGCACGCACGAACACAATTCTCGGCTGTTTTTTCTTCTTTTGCTCTTTCGCGCAAAATACACTTATTTTTATTCGCTATCAATATTGAGTAAATTCGTTTATTTGAACAATATTCCGTTTCGTGTGTATGGCTGTTTTTTTTTCTTCTATTTGGTCTTTGTTGTTCGATACATGTCAAACACTGACATTTGACAGTGCAACCAATATCCAATAGATGGCGTTGAAGTTTCCCTTGCTATATTCAACTGCACCAGATTAATCGTTGAATATTTAACGGAATTTCTTCCGTACCGTAGCCTAATCATTTATTTACGTTGAAATGGATTTAATGTGTCTCATTCTTATGGGGCATGCAATCGTCTTATGCATAAAGCTTAGCATTTCCGTCGTTTATTCATTTTGCTATGCTTTAACTTTAAGAAAAATCGATTAGAGCTTTTCTGTAATCTTTTGTGTTCCGGGTCATTATGCAGAAGGAGATAGTCAAACGGTACAATGTACGGATGACCAGTAGCTGTTGAGCAAAATTGTTGCAATTGAATTTTATGATAATGAGTATGATGAGACACAGAAAGGCACAGTTACAGAGCAAGTTCACGTTCATTCATCATCATTCATTTGGTGAATAATCTCTTCTGCCTTTGTAAAATAAAATTTACATATTCTTGAGTCAAGAGTGACACCTGAAGAGTGCTTCATTAATTCAGATTGATGATGAAAATACACCGAAATTACCATTTGAATTGAGTTGTATGCTCTCGCTTGCTCGCTTGCTTTCGCGCACGCCGCACCATGGGCATCCCCTTCCGATATATAAAGATACGCGTACCGTGCACACGTACAGATGAACAAAGGGCATTTTGATAACAGCATAAAACAGCAAACACCTGGAAGTTGTTCAGAACATTTTGAGTGCGGAGTTTATTCGAAATTTGATTGAGATCAAAATTAATATTAATATTAATAGCGCACCGCCATCACCACCAGCGGCAGCAATTGCAGAAGCTGTGCGTCAGCTTTGACTCAAGAAAAGTTTATTTTGAAATTTTCATATTGTTCGGAGTGGTCTTTGGTGGTGTTCATAACTTTTTTTTGTTGCTGTTGTTTTGTATAGCTTTTGTTTAATCTTCATTCATCTTCCCCTTTTCCTCTTCAATTTTCCGTATAGACTGATTGACTTAGAAAACGGAAGGGCATCACAGTGTGCTAAACCACCTTAGTGCGAACAAATAAAACGAACGTAGACCAGAATCCGTGGAAAATTGGCACAAAAATGGATGAAACGCCCTCGTTACCTGCTGAAAAATCACCCCAAATCAAACTAACATTACCCACAACGGAGCCGATAAAAAATCTATTCAGCCGCTCGCCATCGCCTTCACCCACCCAGAAGCGGAAACAACTTTTGCTTCCAACAACAACGATGTTGACGACGACGACAAACGACCCAACCAAAGCACCCAATTTTCAAACCAAATGTGAAACACCGTTAAATGTTAGCTCGGCAACAGGTACGTAGCATCTTTTTTGTTTTTCCCAGTCTTTGTTCCATGCTTATCCGTTCGATTCTGGTGTTTATGGAGTATTTTTCTCATTTATGTTCATAAGATGCGCACCACGTATTTTCCACTTCTTCTTCATCATCATTTTTATTTTCTGGCAAATAAATTGCATATTGAATTACTTGGTTCCGGTTGCTTCGACCAAAAGAAACCGTTAAATAATACTCATGTATTTCATTTACACTTTGAGTATATAAGAACTTTTTCCCTCCGAATTCGTTTGGTTACGAACCAAAATTCCTCATTAGGATAAGACGAAGAGAGAAAAAAAAACAGAAATTACGTATTGGATCATTAACACTATATGTTTGCACAAACACAAAAACCCATTACGTTGCTAATGGAAAGTTTTTGCAGCGCTGGATTTTTTCTTCTATCTCCCTTTGTCTTCCTCTCTCCCTCCCTTTCTCTCGCGTTAATCACAGATATTTGATATGATCTAGTAGAAAAAAGTTGGTGAGTGACTGAGAAAGAACGAAAGATACTTGCAACAATCACATTTTCATTCTTCACGCTTAATAAATTGTTTTTTATGTGACGCATTAAAAGCGACTCGCATCATGAAAAAAGCAGCAACAACAAAAACAAAAACACCAACAGCATCTCATCGCATACGAATTGATTGTTGACATCATCTTTCCTTAAGACATTCGCAATCTCAATCTTATTTCCCTTGATGTCGAACCGACTCTATTCGATATAAATACTTATCGATGATAAAGAAAGACTCTCGCTGCAAATAAACGCTGGAGAGAGAGTGAGAGAGAGAGAGTCAGAAGTGAGGAAAATGGGAAGAGCGCATAGCTTCGTGCAGAACGAGATGAAAAAAATGCCATTATTTTCAACAAGTTTTTCCCTCTTCTGTGTGTACCAACCACTTTGACAACATAGATAATTACTTTTCCGCTAGAAATGGAATACTCAGTTAACGTAAAAGGTAAAAAAAAAATTATGCGTCATGCAAAATGCAAGATGGAGTTAAAAAAAAATGAAAAACATTTTTCAATTAAATTGTTTTCTCTATCTCTCTATCTCTCTGTGTATGCAGATACTTTGGTCTCGCTCTTGCTCTGCGTTCTTGTATTTAACTTGAGCGTTATTTATTTTTATCAAAAAAAAAAAACGAGATCAATTCGTTAGTTCAAGTGAATAAATGCTGTTTGTTTATTTATCCAATCGTGGCAATTGTTGAAGCGATGGTTGCGGTGGCGAGGACGAGGTAGATACACGCACAAATACACCGAGATATACAAATAGATAGATTGATAGAGAAAGAGCGGAGCGGGTTTTTTTGGAATGCATTTGAAAAGCTTTTGTACACAAACTCACAAAAAAAACGGAAAACAATTTTGCACATTTCCCATGATCCTCTTCCGATACACATTCTCTATGTTGCTCTTCATATTTATGCCAACAAAAGAGCCGTTTGATTGAGTAAACGAGAGAAAGGGAGAGGGAGAGAGAGAGAGAGCCGATACGAGATATAGATAGAAAATGAGAGCTTTCAAATCGTTGATTTCATTCTTATGATTTGCCAATGTACGATTTCGAGGCCTTAATTCACTTTGCATGCTCATCTCCATTTGAGATATTATCAGCAAGGGATTCAAGGGAATTGATCTCTCGATTGGATTGGCTTGCTTGGAAAATGACGACCCAATCAATTCGCCATCGAAACGGAATCGGAAATGAAAGATGAACATAGAGAAAAAAGAAAGAATAACCGATACGATACGTTGATACATACTGCTCTCGCTTCTATCACGACGGTATGCAAACAACAACGAATGTCAACGTCGCTTTTGGGCAACTCCATTCTAAATATGGCACAATCTTTCTTCAACTCATGGATGCCATCGTAACAGTTTCATTTTCCAATTTGTATGCCTTTTTTTTTTAAAAAATGTTGCCTTTGCCTTGTAGCAGCAGAAGCAGCTCTGCAAATGGAACAACAAGGATAATGCTAATGTTGACGACGACAACGAACGGCAGTTTGGCGGCATCAACGGCAACATAAGCAGCAGCGGTATAACACAGCATACGAACTTTTCTTCTTTTCATATGTTTAAATTATGTTATTGTCGAATGCCATGTGGATAGCATTATCTTTATCAGAAGCATACATCGAATGTGTATCATGCCAGCCGCATTCATGCTTGTGCCTTTCTCGCTCCACATCCCGATGATATTCTACGTATTATTCTGCACATGGTCTCTTCACTCTATCGCACTCACTCATTCACTCTCTCGCCCCGCTTCGCCAGCTCTTTCTATCCGTTGCTCGTGCTCCCTTACTCACTGCTCGCTGTGTGTATAGTATATGGCTGAAGTTAAGTTAAATTCAACATACCATCCATCGCGTTTATTTTGCAATCACGCTAGGCACATCGGTGTATATAAAACACAACGGGCTTGATAGAAGTGCTTTCGCTAGCACTTTAGTCAGTTATGATCGAAACGCTTGGCCGACAAGACATCGCCTTTTTCTTTCTGTCCCTTATTCTTTGGCTCGAGTGTTGAATTCAAATATTCGATTCGTTATTCGTACCGATTTATCATCATCATCATCATCATCATATCGGTGGTGATTGCAGTTTTCATGCTATCACAAAACCGACATTTATCGAGACGATTATAGAATGGTTTCTTGTTATTCCGAGCCATATAAGTTTTTATTGTGAAATCAGTAGAAAACAAAAAGTTATGACAATTTATTTTTAATTCGCACATTGCAAAATGATTGTTCGTTCGGTTTGTGTTCGGGCATTAATTGGTTTCTCTCTGTCTTCTTCTCGATCTAAAACATAAGAACAATGTAGTTATGTATCAAATTACCGTCTATTTCGGTTGATAATGGGCCGTTTGACCGAGACAACGGTCGCAACGACGACGACGACAACGGTGGCGGCCATCCATCGTCCCAACAAAGACGACTAAAATTCAAACCCATATTTTCTAAAGAACAATAAACGAATATATCAAGCAAATTAGCAACAAAGAAAATATCATTAAATTGCGGTGCTAGTGCTACTGCTCACAATCAAAATTTTCGTTCCAAAAGAATGCAAAGTCAGCTACTATGTTTTGTGTAAAGTGTATCATGTGTATTGCATTTAGTGCGTTTGAGTTTGTCTACGACGAGGACAATAATGGCTAAACGGCTAAAGCAAAGGCAATAAATGACATTGATAAATGCTCTGGATGAGCCTGAAGATCGTGCGTATTAAAAAGGCTCACAGACACACACACACACGCGCGATATATGAAATATAAGACATATTTATCTATTATGAATAAAAACTTTTTATTCTGTTTATTTTTATTGGGTTGTGTATTGCCCGCTGTTGCCTGCCAAAGTTTTGCAGCGACTGAAAGTCGCGAGAAATTGCCTATGTCGTGATATTATTATATGTGTAAAAGCAAAAGCGACAGAAAAATAATATATAATAAATAACGCCGTACTGTTTGAATATGCACGCATTAAATTTTAAGAAGCATGGATAAGATGATGGGATTGTTGGGAAATCTCGTTAAAATTTACATTCAACGCGTCAAAAAGGGATAAGCGTGCAATTGATTTTCGTTTGGCGTGTAACAATATTGTCAACCGTTTTTGTCATCATTGCCATCGTTGTCGAGATAATACCAGCAACGGCGTGAACATAATCATAACATCGAAAGTTCCAAATCTTTCTTGCTCTCGATCTGGCTTAAAACTCGAGTCATTGCTTCAATGTTTTGGATTTTTACACAGCTTTTGAAACTTTATTGAAGTGAGGGCTGTTCGGTTCACTGTTTCTCCTTCCACTATTGCTTGAGTGAGTCTCTTTCGTTGTCTCCCGCCCTTCTATCGCCGTAGCAGCAGAAGCAGCAATTATGACAAATGAAAACTTTAACAATTCAATTATAAACAATTGTTTGGCCAATCTAAACGGCAAATTTAATGGAGCACACACACACACACTCAATTGGAATGTTTGTGGTTGTCAGTTTTGTGAAGCTACACATTAAATATCATACGGCAAAAATAAAACATTTAAAACGAGTCACAGCAAATGAACGGGAAGAAGGGAATGAGGCAAGCATAGAGTGCGCGCGGCCACTAACAAAACACAGAGACCAAGAGACAAACTAAATGCGTGAAAAGTATTTACTCAAGCGAAACAACACTTCGGCTTGTCATTGGGTCAATATAAACACACTTAAACACATACTCCTGAAAGGGAAAAAGGAAGAGCGAACCGAAAAAAAAAACTCGTCAACAATAATTTATGATGTTACTATGCGGATGGCGAAAACGACGAAATAACAAAAGCTCAACGGCTTTGAGCCGAACACAAGCTACGAATTCATCGTCTTCCGATGAGCACGAAATCAATGATAATGCAGCACCACCAATCGCCACCACTGCCACCATCGCCACCACCACCACCACCACGGTCAAATCGAGCGAAGAAGACCATTCAACTGAAAATCCCAAAAGTATGTGGTATACTTTTTCTTCTTCATCACTTCGTACTATTTTCTTTTCTCACTTTCCGTTCTTTGTTGACGTCTTTCGATCGGGGTGGGGGTGAGAGAGGAAAAACAAGACCGCAGAGCTTCGCTTCGCTCCACTCTGCTCTGCGTTCTTGAGTTTTTAGTTACTTAATTTATTTTGTTGTTTCACAACAAACTATTTTTTGGCGCACTACATGAAATGTATTTCATCAAAGTAACTTTGAAGTAATTTATTTATTTGCAAAATGAATTACAAGATCTTGGTTTAATTTCTTTTTTGAAATATACTGCCCTTGGTTTAAATTAAATAAAAAATATGAGCATAAAATTCAAATTCATCATAATTTGTTTCAACACTCAAAAAGTATCTAGGAAAAAAAACAGATTAGTAGCTCTACATTTCATGTAGTGCTAAAAAGAGAGAGAAAGAGAGAGAGAGAGAGAGAGAGAGAGAGAGAGAGAGAGAGAGAGAGGAAAAAAATTCTGGGGAAATTGCAAAAAGAAGACGATGAAAAAGGCGATATTCAATCATTATCCTCTTTGAGCCGATGTCAATCACATTTCAATTTGATTTGGATGTTCGCCTCCACCCAAAAAAGCACAATCAGTTGTGGCGTTTCAATATAATGGCCCATACAAACTCATTAAATACAAATTGAGGCGTTTTCTTTGGACAACATTTCCACTCACTTTCTTCTATTCCTCCTATTCTTTCATTCTCGCTCTCTCTCTCTCTCTCCCTCTCACCCTACCTCTCACTCCACCTTATACTATTTCTGTCTGTGTGTATCTCTGTGCTGATTGAACTACTTTGTGTTTAACATTTATGAATGATTGCATTCGCTTGCTAAATAAATGTTCGAATGAATTATTCGCATGATTAAATGGTAGTGATGTTGTATTCAGTGAATGTGTCTTGTGTGTGAGAGAGAAATGCTATGTATAAATATTGAAAATACGTTTGAAATAGCATGAAAATCGAAAATAAATTAGCTAAATTTGTTTGCAATCCACCTTTGGGGCGCGATGAAAATTTCATGGAATTCATGGCTTATACGATTGCGTTTGTTCGTTTGTCTGCCTCATTTCTATTATATAATACGGAGTTTTGCGAAATGGAACGTGCTATGGATTCTCTTGAATTTTTGGACCACGCAAAACGTTTATCGTTCTCTCATCTCGATATTCCACTAGATTGGTAAATGTAATCGGAACTAAGTTTATTAAAGCATAATTTCAATGCAGCATTGATTCGGGGAAATAGTCTAGTTTTAGCGCTGGTGCCCAATAGAAACTCAAACCGATTAATTATATTGATATCATAATTCATTTACAATTATAATAAATGTATTTTTGGTTCATTTAATCGCTGCCAAACCATAAACAACAATAACAACAACAAAGGCAATCCCCGTAACAAATGTGCGCTACAACCTGGTCATTCGCTAATGGACTGGGTGCGATTGGGAAGCTCAAATTACGATTTAGCTGGTACGAAAGGCATCATTCGACCGATTAGTTACGAAGAACTGGCCAAACACAATAAAGTCGACGATATTTGGCTGGCGATACGTGGCAAGGTTTACAACGTTACGAAATACATGGCATTTCATCCGGGAGGTATGTATTCAGCATTATCATCATTTTTCACACGAAAAATACGACTACACACAGACACTGTGTCATGATGAGAGAAAGCTTACAAAAAAATCCCACTCTTGGTTCGCTTCTCTTTTCCTCTTATCCATCGCTTTTCATTTTAAAAAAAAATTACAGTTTGCTTCGGAAATATTGAACAAATTGATATAAATTCCCGGAAGAGAAATTGAGCAACGATCGAAAAAAAAGTAGAGCCGAAAAGAAATGAGAACGTAAAAAAACCAAATTCTATAACGAAAGTGACAAGCTGAATTGATATGGATTTTTCGATTGGAATGCGACCCAGATACGGATATTTCTCATCTCTGACACACACACACACAGGCAAAAGAGAAAAACCTATTCGAAAGTCTTTTTGGTGCAAAATAAACAAACATAATGAAAATTGAATCAAGTAGCAATGTCACTAGCGAAGAACACGAGATACATATCCTATACATAGGATGATGGATAAAAAAATTACATTTCTCGAATTCGTGCAACCATTGTTATTGTTACTGTTATTGCTGTGGCTGGAATTGAAAGAGCTTTGTGTTTGGTCGTTTTTTTTTCATCCCTTTTCATCCGTGCATTCATTTTTGTTCCTTTGTTCATTTGCTTTGCTTTTCATTTTCACCTCCCGCTCTTTTCGCCGATGTCTAGGTGTTGATGAGCTTATGAAAGGTGCTGGAAAAGATGCAACAAAACTATTTGATGATGTTCATGCATGGGTGAACTATGAGCAGCTTTTGTGTAAATGTTTTGTTGGTCCGTTGCGCACCACGTTGACCATAAATTTGGATGTGAGTGGAAATAGTTCACGAGCAAAAAGTATCAATCAATTAGCGAGCTCAACAACGCCAAACGGTTGTTTTAAGGCGCCATTCTTGCCTATATTGAATACGGTTAGCAGTGGCAGCAACAAATCACCAACAGCGTCAACGGCAACGACAGCCAAAACAACGGACGATGACGCACAATCCACTGTAGAAAGTAGCTTAGGTGCAGCAATTGAAATTGTGCCACGGTTCGATTGGATACAGAAAACCAATGAACTTTCACTGGTATTTTATACAAAAGCATTGTGTAATCCAGCGCTTATGATTCGCTGCATAGCCGCAACCAAATTGGAAATTAGCATTCAAATCGAGCAAACGCTACACTGTAGCCAATTTCAATTGGCCGATCAAGTGGATTTTCCGCCAATTGCAACGAAAATTAATTATGAAACGGGGAAAATTGAATGCATCTTTCATAAACATGTGCCTGCACTTTGGACAAATTTCGGTCTAATGACACGGCAAAAACTCACCGATTTAAGCAATTGCAAATATCTATATAATGTCATTGAACGAGTACAAATCACACACGATTCTTATGCATTAGTCTTGCAGCCAAAGCATACTCTCATCCATAACCTACCAATCGGCCATCATATCAGTGTCACTGCAAATGTAGAAGGTAGGTGAACATAAACATTTCATTTTGCCATTGGCCGATTTCTTCCGAAGAATATTCTGATTTATGCTCTCATTTAATTCATTCTGTGTCTCTCTTTCTCTATCTCTTCCTTCGCAATCTCTCCGCAGGCACCAATATTACACGTAGTTATACACCAGTACCAAAATCATATGCACCAATTAGTTGTAATCAAGTGGCCGATCCAAGTTTTTATCTATATTTATTGATTAAGACATATGTAAATGGTGCGTTAACCAAACACATCACCAATAATTTACCGTTGGCCCAAGACTTGACAATTTCGCATGCAAAGGGAAATTTCAAGCTGCAACAAATCAAAGATTTTAAACGGATTGCGGTGCTGGCGGCAGGTAGTGGCATCACACCAATGCTAGGTATCATCGATTATTTGCTCGAACGGAGAACCAATAAAGTGTATGTATTGTGATAAGCGGAGCTAAAGTAAATATGAAATGGCAATATCAAGGTCGTTTCGAAGCAAACAAACCAATAATAAATTATATTACGCAGAATGACACAAACGAAAAATAACAGCCAACCAACACATTGTGTTTCTTTTTTTTTCTTTTTCATAGTGAATCGATAAATATGCTGTATTTCAACAAAACGGCCGAGGATATTTGGTGTAGGAGTAATTTAGATTCATTGGCCGATAAAAATAATAGGTACAAATTGGTTAAAAGTTCAATCTTTCTTTGGGTTTTTTTTTCTTCTGAATATCGATTTTATGTTGTTTTGTGTGTTTTCACTTCTGTTTATCTTTTGATTGGCATGTTTGCAGGTTTCATATGCGGTATATTTTATCGGAGCCGAAAAATGCCGAGGATTGGCACGGTGAAATTGGCCGTATGACAGACGAAATAGCACAGAGCCTATTTAAATCGGATTCGAAATTTTACTCGGAATATTGCCTAGTTTGTGGTCCGCAACCGTTCAACGAATTGTGCACGAAGACATTGGGATTGGCGGGCTATGACGAGAATCGCATGCATTATTTCCGCGGTTGATGCATCGCTTTTAGGACGATATTTACCTTTTAAAAAGCATTTTTTTTTCGGTTTTAATGCCGATCAAAAACACTCGAGCTAAATAATTCCAATTTGTGATTTAAAAATTAACAAAACCAATAAAAACCAGCAATAACCAAATGAAAATGAAGAAAAAAAAGCAACAAAATCTTTTTAAAATGTTTTCATTAGAGAAAAAAAAACTATTGCTATGGATTTGAATTTATTTAATAAACAAATGATCAAAAATAACTAAAAGTAAAAATTGGCATTTTGTTTTTCTCTTGTATGAATTCGATTCGCCAGAGAACCATTGAAAATGATCGTCGATTTTCCAATTACATGAGTATAAAATTTGCGCAATTTGTTGGATGACACACAAAGGTAACATAAATGGCTTGATTGTTTTGGGGTTGTTAATCAACAAATAATTCACCAAGCGATGAATGCAGACACATAGAGATAGAGCGAAATAAAAAGGTGAGAATTTTTTTTCAACGCATAGCAACCATAGTTACGGAAAAAACTTTACGTCATTTTTATGCTGCTACGATTGGCTATAGTATAGAACTACTGGTTGAGTGTCGAAATGTGGGTAGAATTTGTTTTCGTTTGGTCGTTGAAGCATACAGATTAAGAAAAAAAATCAAAATACCAGAGCACTAGTGGCACAGGAAGAGAAAAAGTGAGCTCTAGTGAACAAACACACTACAAAATTCGCATCAAAGTAATCGAGAATTAAAATTTTTTGTATTAAATGCGCATAGTTCGTGTTTGTGCAGGAAAAAGAGAAAATTGTGTTTGCTTTGATAAATCAAAGAGAGCGAATCGTGTGTGGACGTATTCAGGTTGAACGTAAAGTGAGCAGAAAAAAAAACGGTGTAGTTGAAACCAGAGAGTGGAGAAGAAGAAAAAAAAAGAAGCACGATGTCCATAAACGAGTTATGTTATGTGGATCAGATGAAAAAGCAGTCGTTAAAAGCACAGGAACTGCTGAAAAAGCAATCACCACGGTTTGTTCCGCCGTTTTCAATTCAAAGCTTGCAGAAGAATACGAAAGTGATGCCGTACAGTGTGTTCAATCGAAATCGAAAATTAATAAAAAAACCAAGACGCACTTCATTTCGTATGCATTACGAACGTGGCGATTTACCATTACGGCTCGATTATTTTCCGGGTGGTGTACGAATTCTGTGGACACTGGATCTGAATAAATTGAATTATCATTTATATTTACCGTTATTTTTCGATGGTCTATCGGAGGCAGAACATCCGTATAAAACGTACGCTCGTCAAGGTGTTCGTGACCTAATTAATTTCGGTCGCGATAAAATCTATCCCGTTATACCGCAGCTCATTGTACCAATTAAACGTACGTACAATGCAACAAAACAATGATGCCCATTCCATGTATAAATTAGAAATTAGAAATTATGACCTTTTTTGGCCATTGTTTGCACTCATTTAACATTCATTCCCATCGGCGCTATTTAGCTCTCTAACGGCTGTGTTTCTCTCTTTCTCGCTATCTTTATTTTTAGGGGCGCTTAATACGAAAAATAAAGAAGTCATGTGTGTGACATTGAAAATTATCCAACAAATGGTCATGGCATCGGATCTCGTTGGCCCCGGCTTAGTGCCCTTTTATCGTCAACTGCTGCCCATGTTCAACGCATACAAAACATTCGAAGGTAAGAATAAGAATTTCGTCTGAATTACATGTTGATTGCAGTATTCCCCAAATGGATTACACAACAAATCCATTTCACTTGTCCCATTCTTGTCCCATTCTTGTCCCATTCTTGTCCCATTCTTGCACTGTTCCTCTTATACGCTACACAACTGTTCCTTTCCCAAAACACTTTCACCCCATGCTCTGATCCATCTGTCAAAACCATTTGACACGACAAAATACAATGAATTTGATTATTGTTCTTGTGATTCCGTTTTTTGGTAGTGACATGTGACGACAAAGTCGACTATTCGCAGAAGAAAAGCTGTAATCTGAGTGTATTGGTGGAGGAAACGTTGCAGGTACTCGAACGGCATGGTGGTGACGATGCGTTTATAAACATCAAATACATGGTCCCAACGTATGAATCATGCCTTTTAAATTGAGGCATCAGACCGGATCGAATCGCATCACAAACGTGTACTTTTGCCGACGAATTTTCGACATAGCGAAATCGAATATATTTGTATTGAGTTTTAACATTTTACGTTCCGATTTTCTTTCATTTTCCATACCATTTCGCACCAATATTTAGTCCCCTCAACGAATCTAGATAAAATGTATTCCACCTATTTGGCAATTATTTATCGATGTCGTTTGTAAGCAGCACGTACAATAAACAACTGGACAAACTGAAAGAGGATGCGAAATACTTATACACGCAAACACGTTTCGCATCAACCAAATATACAAATTCTATTATTATTAATAATGTGTTGAAAAATAATTCAATAAACTGATTATACTGAAGCATTCAATTTCTGTGTGAGTTGTGTTTGGTAGAATTATTTTAGTATCACATCGATATCAAGAATCTGTTGGTATTTTCATTTTCCATTCAATAATGCTAACAAGTTGGAAGTTGTGAGCTATTTATTGAATGTTGATTGGACTCATAAAATGCTTTCCATTCGAAATTTTCATAGATATTTATTCGTTCAGATATTGGTATATTTCGTCATGGAAAGCGATCGAAACATTTCTCTTGTTGGTAAAAAAAAAGAAAAAAAACAACCAATTTATCAATAAAACTTGTTATTACCAATAAATACATTTTCAGGACATCGCACAAAGGCACTTGACAAAAATGTTTTCGGTGAAAGAATGAGAGTCGAAAAAAGCGTGATGTATCTGAAAAATATTTCCAGTACTATCTCAGTTTCAAGAGCGGAATACTTCAACCAAATATAAATGGGAAAAAACATTTTCCATCACGAACGCATCTCCAAAAATGGAAAAAAAAGTGACCTCTGTTTTTATTGCGCCATAGTCGTTTTTTGTTCATCTGTTCGATGAAAATTCCATCGTTGGTCGCCATTGGGTTGAGTAAAAAAAACTTCGACACATTTAAATGTGTACAAGAAGTAGCATCCAATTCGATTTTCAAATGAAACGCGTTTGAATACTGAAAGCCGAATAAGTCGTAAACAAATGAACACGCATTAAAATTTACATCACATTTTTTCCCTTTTTTCCTCTCTCTCTCTCTCTCTCTCTCTCGCAGCTGTTCGACAGAATCATTCGGATGAAAATAATGGAGCACATAAAACGAATGTGCTTGAACCGTTTTTTTTTGTTCGTTGTCATCCGTTGTCGCTAGGCCATTCGGAAAAATTAGCTAGTAACACCATCAACGCACCACCAAAGGAAAAATTGATCTCGATTTGATTTAATAAAGAAGTTAATCGCATAAAAGAATCTAGCGGAGATAACAGGCAAAATGACATAATCATGATCGCATCTCTCTCCATGGCCACCATTTGTCTACCAATCGACTCATAAGACAAATAATACTACACTGGTTGGGCGAATTTTTCCCGAATTACATGATTGGCCCTCCGGAAAACTTTTCTCATCATCAGCACCGACATAATCGTCGTCGTTGACGCATCTGCACCAGTGGTGAGCGGGCTTGGCATCATCGTATATCCAAAATTTCATCATGAATCTGCTAATTAATTCATTAATTAGTGTAGTATGTTCATCAACCAATTAAGTGTCTGTTTTTGGCATTTATTTAGATGACTCCATACCCAGGGGCACCACATGTGGGTGGCTGTGTGCTTCCATTTTTATTTGCACTTCACGAAAATTCACACACATCAAATGTCGAATTTTTTTTTCTGTCCGTCATTACATAAAGCATAAATACGTGAGTCAATAATACGTGATCTGCATAAATTTCGGTAAATTTTATCCATGTGAAAAAGTTGTCAGGTTTTTCATTCACGATTCGCTGAAATTGTAGGAACAACAAAAGAACAACAAATTTATACTGAAATTATATGCAAAGCCAGAGAGATTTTTGGAGGATAAATATTTGGAGAAAAACAACGACGGAAAAATTCGAAACATTTGTTATCGAAAAGTTTGCTCTCCGCTTTTCATGCGGCAGATGACCGTATTTTACCATTTAATTTGTTGCCGTTGTGAGAGGGGGATAGAAGGGCAGAGCGAAAGAGGGAGATAAAAGAGCAGAGCGAAAGAGACAGAGACAGAGTAAACAAGACCGCAGATCTTCGCTTCGCTCCGCTCCGCTCTGCGTTCTTGAAGCTTGTAAATTTAAGGGGTTTAAATAATTTGATATTTCTCATCAAATTATTATCGTAAGCACTACATGGAATGTAGTTTTAATCGTTGGAAATGTTTGTTTCACAAGTTTTAGTTATAAATCATTTTAATATTGTCAAAAATAATTAAATAAATTCATACGATGATATTGTATTCTTGACTTATGTGTTTTATGTACAATGTATATTGTACGTTCAATGTGAATGGTCATCGCACATTATTTCACATTGGCAACGAAAAAAGTGTAAAGAATATTTTTTTAGTTATCTCAAAATTGAATTACGTGAACATTATATTATTTCTTATTTTGCAATTAGGCGTAATTGCTTCATTTGAAATAAAAAATATGGATATTAAAATGAATTAGTTTACGGTCGAAAAAAAAATGGCCTAAAGAGTCTTAAAAAATTTTCGGGAAAAAAAATCACTACAGTAGCCTACATTCCATGTAGTGCTAAACAAGACCGCAGATCGTCGCTTCGCCCCTCTCTGCGTTCTTTATGTTATTTAAAATTGAGTATTTAAATTAATTTGATTTTCCCATCAAATTATTCATCGAAGCACTACATAGAATACTAATCGAAGCATACATTTCTTTATTTTATGAAAATTATTAGAAATAATATCAAGTATGTTCGATTCGGACTCTATTTTTTCTGAAGATGTTAAAATCTAAGGTGGAAATTGTTAATTTACGTAATTCAGTCAAGAAGGGAAAAATGAAAGTTCAAGTACCAATAAAACAAAAATTATTAATAATATTGATATTATAAATAATAATAAATCAATCAATTGAATAAAATTATAATTCTATATATTATATTGTAATCTCTTAAAAATGGGTTTTGGGTACGATAATGTGAACGTGGATTATACATTATTTCACATTGAGAATTAAAATAATATGAATTTTTTTTTTTGAGTTATCTCAAACATGAATTACATGAACATGACATTATTATATTTTTATAATTAGGCGTAATTGCTTTATCTCAAATTAGAACTTCGGATAGAAAAAAGAATTAATTTTTGGTCCAAAAAAATGACCTAAAGAGTCTTAAAATTTTCTCGAGAAAAAAAAACAAATACAGAAGCCTATATTAGTATATATTCCATGTATACTACATTCCATGTAGTGCTAAAAAAGGAGCGAAAAAAAACAGTTTCATACTCTGCTTGCATTTAAAATACATTAAAATAACCGGACACTTGGTAAACTATTGCGAATATCGTTTTTCGAATGGTGGGCTTTGCAATGGATATATTGCAGTACGTAGTCTTCGTAACGTTGGATCCATTCAGTATACCTCTATATCGGCAAAGTCCATGAAAATGAACGAAATCGAAAACTTTCATCATGAATCATTTATTTGTTTTTCCCCCTTTCGACGCATGGTTTGTCCCGTTGAAGAAAGCTCTTATCATTCCTCTGTAAACTATCCACTTTTCAAAACTCTCTGAACAGTGTTCAGAATGAGTGAACACATGGATAGACTTAATTTCACTTTTTTTTTGATAAAAACATTTTCTTTTGTGAAATACTTTTACTCAAACTCAATGTTGTCCAATTGATGAAAATTTCAGATAATATTTAACATTGTGCAAGAAATTTTTGTTCAGCGCGCAACGACGAAAAATTGTCTTTGTTTTTGATTCATTTCGGCAAATATTTCATCCGGGTGAAATGTGGATTAATCAATTTAATTGAATGTCGCTTGTCATTTTCAAGTGACTGCAATGAAAAATGTTGACTTTAATTACAACTCTCAGACATAGAAGACGTATGCTTAAAAGATTCAAACCGAATGATTGAAGTGGGCATTGCAAAAAGCAATTAGTGTTACATTTATCGATTGTTCTGTTTGTTTTCGGTAGATACAGTTTCGAACCGCTTTTCTTTGTTGTTGTATTTTCTTCGTTATTGAAGTTGTTACTGATTACGAATGAAAAATTTAATATCACGAGATAAAATTGTTAAAACACCGTTGTATATCGTTAGATATCGTCTTGACAGTGCAAACTTACGGCGATAAACAAATAGTTAGCTTAGAAACGTTTGACAAAATCCAGTTAAAATTGGTGCGTGCACATATGACTTAGTCTCACATATTTCGGCTTATTGAACGGTGAGCCAAACAGAAAGCGAAAGAGAAAAAGAGCGAGTGAGGGAACGATAGAGGGAACCGAACTTGAAAATGCTTCGTGCACGAGCGGTACAGCATTACCGGCTGAATGACGAATTGTAACTGCTTATGTTCACCTAAAACTGAATCACCCGAAAAATGTGTGTTGTTTTCAGTCATACGGTTGTGTACACGGATAGATATATAGTATGCGAGTATATCTCAAGTACACAGTTTCAGTATAGTGTGTATAGTATATATATATAAATGGAATACGATATGGGAGCATGGAATGAATGTGGCAAGTATGCGCATTTGCGCACACCAGATGACTATGTTTGAGCGAATAGATGAATTTAGTTACAACACGGATGCCGTCGCGACGTATTCAACGTTTTATAAACAGTGTTTTTCTGTCTCGTCTTATTCAAGACAAAGTTCAATCGCCGTGTGCGTTTGCCGGACGATAAGAAACAACAAAAATCACAGATTTTCAATACGGTTTGACATTTTTTTTTTATAACAATATCAATTTTCCCTTCAATTGCAGGAAATTCGTTGACTCATAGATCATGTTTGATACCACGCTTTTATAGCGGCATTTAGTGGAATACAGTGAATGGTGTGTGTGTGTGTTTTCTTTTTTGACTATTGAAAGTGAAACCCGAATGTAAGCGTTGAAATCCCACTTGATTTATTGGATTTTCTCTCAAATTCGTGAACTTTTAATTTATCCAATAATTTATTTGAACTCAATGTCAATTGTAGCGTTTGATTGAGGTGAATGGATGGTAACAAGAATGCATTTCCATGATTCTTACTCAGCGAACTAAATACAGTTTTAAAAGAAGAAAACAAATTCAACGAGACGAACAATATCGTTGTGATGATATACAATACAAGAGAATAAGTCAACCAAGTGTCGCCATTTCGATTGATTTAAGGGTGTGCAATACATAACTGGTGAATAGTAATCGTGACCTCATTTAATAGCCTAGAAAATCGAAATAAAACCTAATTAAAAACACAGTTTGAAATTTTATCCGATCACAAATAGCACTTGTGCGCAATTTATCCATGCAATTAACATCAATGTAAACAGCAAAAGAGTGCAAACTCTCTCAAACAAACACCAACGGCTGTTGTCATTCATTCAATTTTTGTTTCGGTTTTGTTTTTCTTCGTTTTTCCTCTTCGTCTTTGTACCGACAATGTGTGTAAATAACAAACAAAAATGCAATTGATTCGGCATTTTGAGCTGAGCAAAACGTAGGCAAACACAACAAAGCGAAGATGAAAAAAAAAAATGTCAATATAAATCTAATAATATATTTGTAGTGTATAGTTTTTCCTCACGTTACCGCATGCCACACTGCGCAAGCCCCGAAAACATCCGCCTGTCTTTCATTTATATACCAGTTATACACAGAGAACGGAACGGAATCGAACGGACACACAGAACCGTTCTTGTGCTCGGGTTGGAAGAAATGACGACAAAAAAAGGGGGATGATAGACTCACACTGACTGTTTTGCATGCAGTTACGATGTGTATACAAACTGTCCTTTTAATTTTTGAAATATTTCTGAATATGGTTGCTATCCCCTGTTCTGAAAATTTTGTTTTCCTACTGCTAGCTTACACGTGGTCGAATGAGAGAATGCCGCTAATGAAATATGTAACTTTCCATTTTCATTCCTTGGTCCGCTTATTTTCCAACACACATACAAATTACCAATTTCGAAGTTAATTTCAATCGAAATTTTCCGATTGTTTGACAATTTCAACTGACAAGCCTACTTTGATTTCCAATCGAACGCATTACTATCGATCCGAATCCGATGTCATCTCTTTTACTTTGTTCAAAATGATTTTCTGTCAAAAAATTCAACTGTTTAACGACATTGAATTAAAATTTTACTTTTTTCTGCTGTAAACGGTGTTTACTTGCACCTTCCAGATTGATCTCAGCCAATCAGAATAACACTCAGTCCGAGATCGAAAAATTCGTTTGTTTTGTGTTAAAAAAAGGTGCAAAAATAATTGCGATGCAAGAGTGCGCTAAATGCAAATATTGAATGTTTTTCTTCTTCTGTTGTATTCTATTTGTAAACAAAATTCCATGCATTTATTGATGTTTATAAGAATCACTCAAATGTCAAGTTTGATCTCGCGCGCTAGTAAATACGCAAAATGTATTTAATCAAATACAAATGTTTGTTTGTTCGCAGCATCACCAATCAAGGGTAGTTCGGGGCAAATCAATCGAATGTGATTTTTATGGACGGTTACATTAGTCCAGAATCATTTACCGTCGGTATTGTGTCTATTTTAGCGGCAAGCCATTGCCCTGTAATTCATGGAAAGTGATTAGTTTGATGGACGGTGTCGATTGAGATGAAACCACAACAAAGTGTCAGAACAAAAAAAAACACGTCATTGTTTTGCATACATAATCTCAGTCTATTTACCCGAAAAATTATCATTATCATCGTCGATTCATCCATCTATCTGGCGCGAAGAGTCACCGCATAGTATACACAGTGCATAACCTGGTCGTTCGTCTGGTTCGTGTGGTTTTGAGCTTCTCTTCATTTTTTCTCTCCCCCTTTTCTCTCTCTCTCCCTCTTTCTGTATAAGCATCTTGTTTGCTCAATCAAGTGCTAATATTCAATGTTTTCTTTTCTCTGTTGTTTTGATTACTTCACGTTTCCACGTAATTTAAATAAATGAACGCAAATTCATATTTGAGACACAATAATAGCACAGGTGAATTTCGTCATTTTTCTTGCATTTTGAGTTTAAGAATCGCTACAAGAAGGTATCAAATTGATTCAATCAAATTGATATCGATATAACGAACGAAATCATTGAACCGAACGGAAAGAATGATGAACCAATATGTTTTGCCGCAATTTTAAATAAGCCCAATTTAAACAAAACCAAATAAATGAACATATTTTGCCAAAATCATTGAAAAAATACATATTTTGAGAATCAAATAAAAACTATTTGACATATTCATTAACTTAAGTTGATAAAAGAAGGCAAAACTTGTGATTTCACTCAGCCTACATCTTTGTTGAATCAATACAGAATGGAGATACATCATTTATAATTAACTTTATTTGCATGCAGCAACTGATCGATTGCATTAATGTAATGTGTGTCTCGCTTTTTTTCGCTTCTCAAGCAAATAAGAATGGTAAATAGTCGCACACCAAAAATTGAGTGGCTCGGCAAACGTTTTGTGTGAGAGAAAAAAACGAGAGAGAGAGAGAGAAAAAGAGAGAGAGAACGAGATAAAAAAGTAAAATAAAAAAAAGTGTCAAATCATCACCTAATTCATAACTGAAAATTGGTGAATTTGCATTACGCGCAGTCCGAATTTATTCGCGGTATATAGGAATAATGAAAAACGTGCGATACTCGTATTTGAACGATAATTTCTTTGTACTGATCACAGGCATCAAAAAGCAGAAACAAAAAAGCGATTTTTGTTTTAAATAAAGTATGCCATTTACACTCATCTCTAGACGACAACGGCAAATGAAATGTGAAATGTTGAAAATTTCAGCATATCGGAAATCATAAAACGCACATAATTCGCCATTAAAAACAATTACTCGACCAAAAAGAAAAACGAGCGTTGTGTAAAAAAACGAGAAGAAGAAGCGATAAAATCGAATTATTACACATGAGTAATAATAAAAGCAAATTCAATGAGTTGGCCACGATTCCGGCACACACACATTCTTGGGTCGGTGATTTGTTCGGTATCGATTTCATCAAGTCATACGATTTCACTCTCATTTCAAAATCTCTCTCTTGCTCGCTCGGTAATTCCAAAATAGCACAAAATTTTCCTTTCATTTTGACATCAAAACCATATCCAATCATAGCAATAGGTGATGAAACAAAAAGCAAACGCCGAATAATTTTGTATTTGCGCTCAGCGAATATTAAATGCGTAAATAGATTGAATGAGAAAACATTCAAGTACTTAATTTTCGGCGCATTTATTTTTTCGCTGCTGTTTACCAAATGGATTTTGGCCGATATATCAGGGCGCTTTGTAATTTAACGAACGAACAAAACGACCAGTAGAAGACTGAGAGTGAGAGCGAAAAAGAGAGTCAAATGATGCTAACAAAGATCACGTAATATGATTCATGCATCTATTTGAGAATGCTGATTGGCGATTCCGTGCTGCTTTTGGCACTCCTGCAAACAATGTTCAAGTCATTAGTTTGAGGCGGCCAAATATTTGACCAATGTCTGAAAAACATCAGAGTTCACCGAAACCAAACGATGCACAAAATCGAAACTCGCTCTCTTTCATGCAATTTCACTTGGAAAATCCGGAGAAGTAAACAAAAACAAAAACAAACTGGTCCATGACTGTTGCAAATCGTTCAATTAAGATGAAATTTGTGCGAGAGATCGAAAGTGTGTCTGTGTACTAAACAAAGCACACATGGGAAAATTCAAAACAAAAATAAACCAAAAATATAGTGTTTTTGTTTTATTTACATGAGTTTGGTATCTACCGTGTGTGTATGTGGGGCTTGATTTTTTCCATGTGCCGAGTTCCGTGTAATTTTTTAATCATTTGTTTCAAACAGCTGTGTGTATATGTCGTGGTCGTTGGACACAGTGTGTTAAGTAAACAAAAGGTGCCACACAGCCACCAGGTCAAATCAATAGAAAGAAGAAGACGAAATAAACGCAAACTACAAAAAAATTATCCAATGATTTGCGCTATTTTGATGGATTTTTTCATCTTGGCTTTTATTTTTGGATGCTCGGTCGTAACTGTATTGAAATGGACCGAAATGGTTGTGATCACATTTGCCAGCGCTCCATTATTCACATGTACTTGAAATGCCTTATTTTGAATTGGTTGCATGCGACATTCATTTGCCGCTTAGAATTCGGATGTTATGCGTAAACACACCTGTCAAACATTTCATTTTTTTCGCTCTTTCGGTTTGAATTGAATTTTTCGACGCGCAAATCTCAAGCATCAATGAATGAAGCGCTCGTGCGTATGCGTGTGTGTACACTTACGCTGTTTTTTTTTGTTTTTCGGCACTGACCCATCTTCATTTTTACCATTCCTTTAGTAGGAGTGACTTTTTGTTTGTATTGTTGTTGCGACGACCAAATAGAATTTCAAAACAAAAACAATCCCATTCAAAACGACCACGATTTCCAACGTCGACCAAACACAGCACCGACAAAAGCAAAACCAAAACCAAAGCCAACCAAAAAACATGAAATGCTCTCTTTTTATTTATTCATTTCTATGTGTTAACTGATTTTTTTTTCTCTGTTTTGTTTAAACTCATTTGATTTCATTTTCATCCATAGTTTGGTTGGGTCACCAAAGAGCAAACATACCGAACAGAAAAGGAAAAAAAAACGCTGTAACAAATTTGAAAGCGGAATAAACACATCGGTCTATTGCATACACAAAAACAAAAATAAACGGTAGAGAAGCGAATAATTCCCAGTGCGAGAGAGTAAATTCGATAAACAGTTCGTCGTTCAGTTCGGTAAGAGTTTGAACAAAAGTCATACATTACTACGCCAATTGGCGATTCGAACGGCACCGAAAAAATGGCAGAAACAACTGATAGCAAATCGACCAGCAAATCTACAAATAAAAATGCAGCCACATCGGTTTTGGCACGAAATAATGGCACTGGCAAGGAGATCAAAAGCATCATTCCAAGAGAAAGGTATGGTATCGAAAATATAATTGAATCTTAACATAGGATAACTCAATTAAAATGATAGAACAATTTAAAAGAAACTTTTAATGAACAACAAACTGATGAAAGCTAAAGTCATGAAATTGAATTTGATATTTTCCAGAGAGAAGGTTCTAAAGTGGAACGGTTGGGGCTATAATGATTCTAAATTTGCGGTGACCAATGATTTTATGATCTACTTTTCGGGCGATCGATATCCCATTGGCAATCTTTTGCTGCCTTACTTCAAGCAATGGGTACAGCAAATATTCAATTTAGATTTTACATCGAGACGCGTACCAAAACCCCTGCCAACGGTTTATCCTGACCCAATTCTCAACGATACATTTATCAACGATATAAAAGCTGGAAATATTCTGTTTTCGGTCAAAGGAGTGGATCGTTTGATTCGATCGCATGGTCAAACACTGTACGAAATCCATAATTTGCGGGAGGGTATCATCAAACGCATTCCAGATGTTGTTGTTTGGCCACAATCCCATGATGATGTGGTGACAATTGTAAATGCGGCCAATTCCAGAAATGTAACCATAATACCGTTTGGTGGTGGAACATCTGTATCCGGTTCAGTGACCTGTCCACAAAATGAACAACGATCAATTGTTGCATTGGACACATCACAGATGAATCGAATGCTGTGGCTGGACCGGCCAAATATGACGGCATGCTTTGAAGCTGGAATCATTGGTCAAGATTTGGAGCGAGAATTGAAAGCGATTGGGTTAACCGTTGGCCATGAACCGGATAGCTATGAGTTTTCTTCACTCGGCGGTTGGGTTGCGACACGAGCATCGGGCATGAAAAAGAATGTGTACGGCAACATTGAAGATTTAGTGGTGCAATTGAAAATGGTCACAACAAAAGGCGTTCTCGAACGAAAGTGCCTAGCACCGCGGCTATCGTGTGGCCCAGATTTCAATCAAATTATTCTTGGATCAGAAGGTACATTGGGTGTCATAACCGAGGTTGTGCTAAAAGTTAGTAAAATGCCAACAGTACGGGCGTATGGGTCACTAATTTTTCCATACTTTGATTGTGGCGTCAAATGCTTACGCGAAGTAGCGGCACGCAAATGTCAACCGTCAAGTATTCGCCTGATTGATAACGATCAATTTAAATTCGGTCAAGCACTTAAGCCCAAAGCCACTCTCTTCGGCAGCGTCATTGAGGGTATGAAAAGAGCCTATATCACAAAGTTGAAAGGATTTGACTTGAACAAAATGTGCGTCGCAACGCTACTGTTCGAAGGCGACGAAAAAGATGTGAAACGTCAACAGAAATTAATCAATGAAATTGCCGATAAATACGGCGGCCTTCCGGCCGGTGCGGTAAACGGTGAACGAGGCTACGTACTTACCTTTGTAATTGCATACATTCGGGTAATTGACAATTTGATTGTGTTTGATTTTGTTTTTCTTTCCTTCCTTTTTTGAATTGTTTCAAATTTTCCACCATTCCGTTAAGAATTGCTCATTTTTCATATTTTCCATGTTAATTTCAATGAACAGGACCTGGCATTAGAATTTTATATTGTGGCTGAATCGTTTGAAACGTCTGTTCCATGGGACAAATGTGCGCAATTGTGTCGAAATACGAAGCTGCGTGTCTCAAAGGTATGCACCAATTCAATTGCTTTTTTCTCAGTGGTTGTTTCTGGACTGTTATTCAATTCATGAATGAATTTTCAATTCAAATCACAAATCATTTGACAACAAATAAAATATGCTCAATTTATTTTCCACAGGAATGTGAAAAACTCGGTGTAAAATACTATTTAATATCGTGCCGTGTGACACAAACCTATGACGCGGGTGCCTGTGTTTATTTCTACTTCGGTTTCAACTATTCCGAAATAAAAGATCCCGTCGAAACCTATGAGCACATTGAATCGGTGGCTCGAATGGAGATTCTATTGAATGGTGGCTCAATTTCACATCATCACGGTGTTGGAAAGCTGCGTAGCCGATGGTATCCGCAAAGTGTGAGCAGTGTTGGTGTTGGCCTCTATAAATCGGCCAAACAAGAACTCGATCCAAAGAATATATTTGCGGCGGGCAATTTATTACCCAATCCAAACGATGTGGAACACAAACTGGAGCACAACAAGCCACAATCAAAGTTGTAACAGCATTCAATTCGAAACCGGGTTCCAACATATACATTCGTTAATTTCATTTGTATGTGGTTTTCGTTTTCATTCATCATTTCCAAGAGACTAGTGTAAAGTTACCATAAGCAAATGTTTAAGGGCAATATTTCTTAAACTCTTTTTTTTTCTTTTTCTTTATTAATTTTCCAATTTCCATCCATTTCTATCGCAATGGTTCGATTTCGTGTAAGTTTTAAGTTTTTAGGGAATTTTTACTGCGGAAAAAAAATGTATGTCTTTTTAGTTGATTATTGATACAGAAATAAAAGAAAAAAAGAAGAAACAAAACAACAACAGAACTTGAGAGATTTAATTGGTTTTATTCTCTTATGCAGCATTTGAAAAAAAAAGAGTAAATTTGTAGTTCACAGAATGGAAATGTGTTTGTATAAACTCAAGTCAGAGGTTTTCATTGTCGTGTTTGTTTGTTTTTTCGTGGATATTAAAATACTCTCTCAGAAAAGTGAGAAACTTATCATCTAAATGTTGCCTAACAGTATACACGATTCGGTTTTTGGAGTCGATGTTTTTTTTTTGTCTGTCGCTCAGCCGGAACAACCGCGACATCCACAATGTACACATTCAACAATCCGTCCTTCTTCCAGTTTCGATTTGGGCACACGACATATGCAATTTGTACCGAAATTTGTGTCACGCGTTTGGATGCAACGCAAACAGCACAGATTCTCATAACCAGACTTTTTCCATTTCGCTATTAAATTGGGATCGGCAATCTTCTCCGCAATACAGTAATCGTACAATTCACGGCTAATCGCCTTTCGGCGATAGAATAAATCATAGATATAACGGGATTTTTGATGATGCACTTTGAAAATTGGCCACAATGATTCATTTATACGCTTTCCTTCATGCGGATCCGTTTCAGCTGCAAAAAAAAGAAGGGAAAAAAATCAACTCATTTAGTTATTCACTTCAATGATAACAGAAAACAAGTGTTGCTCTCTTTCAGTTCTTGATAAAATGCGTTGAAAGAAAAACGGAGTGTAAATACAAAACCACCGTATCGTTTGTTAAACGTATTGTGATCGTGTCAAAACGTTTACCTTCTCTCATTTTCTGTTCCAATTCTTCCAATGTGGGTTCGATCAGTTCCCATCCATCTGGCGGCTTCTTGCGACTACGGCGAATTTTCGGCATTTTTCTATACTTTGGACGATACTCAAAAAAAAATTGACCTAACTATACAAATTCGGTTCAGAAGAATTCAACAATAAAAAAAATGTGTTTCTTTTATGGAAGTATCAACTTATTTGATGGCTTGAACTAGAGTGAATGACGTTTGGTGTGTGTGTGTGTGTGTTTATGTGTTTTTTCTACATCGTTTGTCATTCATTCCGTGTTGCCCGATGTGTTGGTCTGCATGTGTATATTTGATGCGATAGCATCAGATCACCGATAGGGACACACAAGGGTGAAAATTCGATGAACAGAGAGAGTGAAAAAAAAATAAGAAGAGGAAAAGGTATCTGTCAACAAAATTTTTTCTTTCTCTTGTTAGTAGTACATATATGCAATTTTAACCATGAAGATGGCTGACACCACACCAATTATCCGCAGAAATCGTCCTGGAACCAAGGCAAAGGTAAATTAATTCCCAGCTAAATGATATTGAATACCGTACGATTGTGGTTAATCTATCAAAATATGAAATCGATTGCATCGCTCGAAAATGGTTTGATGGCTGAAAATTTGGATGCTGAATTGGTCATGTTTTGGTTACACCTGATATTTGACATACAGACGGAATACGATTAATCTCTCTCTCTCTCTCTCTCTCTCTCTCTATCACTTTGGGTATGCTGTTTTTGTGTTCGCCTGTGTTGTTGATGAAATTAAATTGTGTACCAACCAGTTTTTTTTATTCAATCAATTAGTGGCTTGCAAATTGCAATTAATTTCAAGGTGTCGGCTGGAGAAATTGTGTTGTGTGATGGCGACTTGATGAGTCGTGTGTGCGTGTGTATGTGCATTGTTTGGTTTTATGTGAAGAATTGCAAGTTGCACTCTAGCAAATCAATCTAATTTCATTTCATTAACGAAATTATGTCATTTACGTAGGACTGGTGCCATTGGCCAGATGAACTGTTTGAGGAAATGGACAGCACATTGGCTGTACAACAGTATATACAGCAGCTGATCAAAAATGATCCATCAAATATCGAAGTAATATTAACGATGCCGGAGTCACAAGATGAAGGCGTCTGGAAATATGAGCACTTAAGGTAAACTCTCCTTGCTGGATGATTTAATTCTTCTTTTTCTCAATCATAACAAGTGAAAAAGGGTAGGCAAGATGAAGTGATTGATGTCGTTTCGTTCTAATTTTTCTAGGCAATTTTGCATGGAGCTAAATGGATTGGCGGTACGATTGCAAGCCCACTGTGTTCCTAGTACATGTACACAAATGACTGCCACCGAACAATGGATATTTTTGTGTGCCGCCCATAAAACACCAAAAGAATGTCCTGCTATCGATTACACACGCCATACACTGGATGGTGCAGCCTGTCTATTGAATAGTTGCAAATACTTTCCAAGCAGGTAATCAATCAATCTCCAATTGATTCAATTTGATTTCGGAAATGAAAACATTGCTCTACAACTTTTCATATACACATAGAATTTCCATCAAAGAGGCATCTGTAGGTAAACTAGGTTCGGTGTGTCGTCGAGTTTATCGCATATTTTCCCATGCGTACTTTCATCATCGCCGTGTTTTCGACGATTTCGAAAGCGAAACGTATTTGTGCCATCGTTTTACACATTTCGTCACTAAATATACGTTAATGTCAAAGGAAAATCTCATCGTACCAATCGAAGGTGAAACTGATGTTGGCACCGTTGCCGGTGAAAGTGAAGCATAAATATTACAAGAAGAAGAGGAAAAAAAACAACAACAACATCAACAACAATTCCGCATTCAGCTATAAAAATTTCAAATACGATGATTGTATAATTTATTTAAACTCAATCTTAATATTTACTGAATTATCGAACAGTAATGATGAAAAGAAAACACTCAATATGACACATATATAAGAAAAAAAAATTTAAACGTAAAGAAAAACCAATATGAAACATTCTTAAAACAATAGATTGTAGGTGTGTGAGATTCCTTTGCATTTTATTATGTTCATTCAAAAACAAAATCATTTAAAATTAATTTTTTTCCTTCGTTTATTTCATTAGCCGAGAGAAAAAAAAATACATAATAGAAACCATAACACTAACTCTGTACAATCATTTATTCAGTGATTTGTTTTTTAACCGTTTAACGGCATATCGTCATGTTGTGGACGACAGGATCAATCTTACTCTCATTGACCAAACCTTTCAAATAGAAATAGCACAGGAACTATGTTTAAGGACATTAGAATGCAAATAAATCTTAATTAATGAACAACAATAACAATGTTATTTTATTCAGACAAATGCTGCTTAGTTGCGCGCTCATGAATTTTATTCATTTTGTGACTATTGAAATTCGATTGAATTTTTTAAGTGGCACGGATTCAGACTATTGAACTCAACATTTGGATAACATCCAGCCAGTTGAATTAAAGAAGAGTGTATTTCTTTATGATACCAATCATCGCTCAATTGAAAATGAAAACCAAGCGTAAACTCAATTATTTCCGAAACGAATGGAATTTTGGAACGAAAATATATTTCCGTGTGCAAGAATAAAATAAATGGAGTTCTTCAATGAAATAGTACTAAATCATTCTCTGTGACCACATTACAGCTAAAATTTGCTGAGAAAATAATCATTGTAGAAAATTAAGAAAAATTACAATTTTCAATTATTTCATTACAATGATGATCTGCATGTCTTATGCTACATCTTATGTGCTCATCCCATCAATCAGACGGATCGAATCAAATGGATGCATCAACTCGGCAAAAAAGAATCATAAAAGTGATTTATGACATTAAAATTGAGACACAAATTAAACAAATGGTCGGTGAAATATTCGAAAGTATCATTTATTTGGCCATTGACTTTTGAACATTGTGTTCTTTTATTTTGTTCTACAATTTTCTCTCCAAATCTCTTTTATTTTACAATTTTATTGTTTCTCTAAAAAATATTTTCCCTTTCTAAGCATTATCTCTTGAGTCAAATTATCCTTACTAAATTTACCAAATATACATTTTTTTTCCCTTAAAATACAAATTACATATTGATTAAACTGACATAAAACACGCATAATAATCACATTGGATCGATTTATGGATTTTGAGGTACAAAAGTAGAGTTTTTTTTAATATAGAGTTGTTGTTGTTGTTATTATTATTTTTCACTCTGTTAGCATCGAATGAACGCCCATGTCAATTTTGATAACACCATCTTGGCAAGAAAAAAGTGTGAGACCGCCAGATCAATAGTAACAGAGTATTCAGTACGAGGTGTATTGTGGTTTGATTGCACTTTTTTTTATCATTGAGTCGCTTTGCGTTGTTATTGAATGCTGTAGATTTGTTTGCAACGTTCGCAGCACGCATTCATGTCGACCGAATTATCGCAGCATCCGCTGTAAGATAGAATAGAATTTGTGATTGGAATTGAAATTTTATCCCAAACATGGTAAAACAATTCGAAAATATAGACGATTAAAAACCGAAAAGCAGAAACATAGTTTAAATTGTCAAACTCTTTGAGTGGATCTACTGAATCACTGGTGGTATCATCCATGATTCTCACTACTTACAATAGTTGAACGCAGCTCATGCAGAGCGGTGCATTGCACTGGATGCACGAAATACCACAAAATTCGCAAATTTCCAAGTTACAATTGATGCAATCGGTGGCTTGAATAGCCGATGGTTTGGCGCAAAAGCGACATCGACGTGACACCGTTTCGGCGGCATACTTTGAGCTTGCATCGATGTAGTTGATTTGACCATCGCCCATAAGGCAAATATTATCACCGAATTGTTGCCACTTTGACATTGGCTGCTGAACTGGGGTCATTTCAATTTCATTGTTGTTATTGTTTGCCTTTTCAATTGATTTTGGATTCGCATTTTGGAATAACATCCGGATGGTTTTATCTGCACAATAAAAAAAATCATGTTAAAATCGCGAATCAATCATTCGTCTGCATGCAGTGCAATGAAAGATGATCCAACCAGAATGATCCTCTTGGGTTATCGATATGTTGTGTATTTGTATGTACTTACCATGAATTTCTTTCATTTTCGTTTGATTATTCATGTTAACTGTTTGCTCGTTGATAAACTGTTTCGATTGAACCATATGATCAAATTCGGTTTCCGAACGGGTTCGCTTACGACTCACGCTCAAAGCCATTTCAATAGATTTTTTTTTCAATTGGTTCTCGATTTGTACTTTAGTCAATCTTTTAGTCTATCGTTGAAATGTTGAACCAGTTCTAACGTCAGCTTTGAATCAATCAAAATTTTAGTGGAAAGTTGTGTTTTTACCACCGGCCGAACAGACGCATAGTCAAACTGACAGCAAAAGTGACAGTTCAAAATACATACACAGAAAATGCTGTTAGATACGTGAATTGGAGATTACCCGATTCGAATCATATTCATAAGCTGTTTTTAGACAAAAATACGTTAAGTACACAATATTTTTTTTCAGTATTTTATTCTTTAAAAAAAAAAAATTCGAAAAATTCCCTTCAAAAAAATTTAAAGATTTTTTCCTCTTTTTTTCGTCTTAAAAATAAATTCAACAATGTTTTCAAAAGAAATCGTAAATAAACGCTTCAGTCAACTTCCATTTGATTGGAGTTTCCTTTGGGTTTTCGATTGGGTTTCTTTGGTTTCTGTTGATTTTGATTGTTTGATGGTTCATTTGCATCGGATCGGTTTGCTCTCAATGGTTGATTCCCCTGCGATTCGCGTCGATTTGAGTTGTTTGATCGATTATGGTTCGATTCCACCCAAAATGTTGTCTTATTCTTCGAAAATTGATACCTACGCAGGAAGAAATTGGAAAATTGATTAAATTTGAATAAATTTCGTACGAATTGCAATGGAATTTCGATACAATAATGAAACCCACTTACCCTGGTGATTTTGGATCGATTTCATCGAGCGACATCAAAATATGAACACAGGGAATATTTCGTTTCACCACAATTGGCTCAAGACCATCAAGTAATGGATCCCAGTATTCTTCGTTTCTGGAATTGAAAGAAAAAAGTTCGTCAAAGTTCGTCAAATCAGTATAGAATCTTTTTCTTTCACTCATCTATTCATGTTTTGACCATTTTGATTCCGTTTCCGTTATTTTCTAATTTCTAGTATTGTTTTTAGCACAACATGGGTATCTCTTTGTCGATTCTCAACTTACGTTTTATAGCATAATCTAGTAACTTGGTGTAGTGTGAAATCTCTCTTCAATATTTCGGCGCATGATATCGTTTTCCCAACGCCACCGCCGTACCCGGTCCATACAATTGTACGATGCTCGCCCGACTGCAGTGCTTTCTTAGCAAATTCAATCACATTTGGCACAGCTGTTCCACCTTTCACCTAAAAACCGTGCAACAACCAATCTTTATCAATTTCGTAAGTTAAGCAAGGAAAAAATGTACCAACTCACATGCATCCACAGGAAATCTTCGGGTAAATTTTCGATTTGAATATCGTTTCGAGTCAGCTCTTCCTCGACATTACGCCCTTTTCGATAGTTCATCATTTTTGAAGGCCGACTTCTTATGCTGAACACCTGAAATTGAGTAATTGAATAATTATATGAAATTTTTTTTTTACAGTTTTGTTGATAATAAGTATAGCTTCAGTTGAGTTGACAAAAAGCGAAAAGGCCTTTGATCAGAGATTTGATATCGAAAAAATCAATTATTTTTCGAATAAAAGCCAGAAAATTAAACAAATGGTTCATTAAGAAACCAATTTAAAAAAATGGCACAAATCATGATTACGCTCTTGATAATTGCTCATAAAGTCGACTCACGTTATGACTGTGGAGTGTGTACTTTAACTGTAATAATAAAATTGATCAACGAAGTGTCGAAAGTGCGAAAAATCGGTAACAAACTAGAGAAGAGTGACACAGAAAAACGGCCGAACATGATTGCACATTTCATTTGGAATGTATTTTGAGTGAAGATTGTGTGTTGTTGCCCCATCATCGTTTGATTGAGTGAGAGACATCATTCGACTTGCAGTGCTATTGATTTCAATGGAAGTTTTGGCAATGGCACGTAGGCATTGTGGAATGCTAACTATTTAGCTATATTTTCTGGTTTGATAAGAGAGCGAGAGAGAACAGTCAACAGCACCCACGTCTGATGTGCATGTGACTAGATGGCGCTAACCAGCTTTGGTAGTCACTTTAAGCAAATTTTTATTTTGATTGCAATAGATAATGCGGTTGTTGGTGATAATTTCATTTTATCTATGTGTGTGACTGTCGTTTTTTTTGTGCGAAAGGCACTGGATTCGATTCAGCCAGTCAGTCGATAAAATCGAATGAACGAAGCATTCGAACAAGGAGGCAACAGCAGCAGCAGCAGCAGCAGCAGCAGCAGCAGCAGCAGCAGCAGCAGCAGCATTCAGAATGATATGGAAGGAGTGAGAATTGGAATTCAGGCTACGCATTCCATTTCACATTCTTCGATAGCACTCGGGCTGTTGATGATGATGTTCAGTGTGCATTGTATTCGATTCGAAGGCGAAAATGCTCATTCTCGTTGCCACTTCAATGTCGATTCAATTATAATTTTGCTGCTGATGGTAGTGCTAAACATGTCATGCGTTTTTTTTTCTCCCGCAAATAATACGAAAACGTCGAACATCCATCTCCCTCTCATATATTTTCAATTTCTAAGTTTTTGTTTTTCCCTTGAGCTCTTCGCAGGAATTGGTATATAGTTTAGTGTATGCGCGCGTGTGTTTGTTGACAAACCGCATGCTGTTGTGTAATAATCAACAAACTTCTTGATCAAGACCAACACTTCATTCATAGTTTATCGATAATGCCTTCTTAATTCTTGTTCGGGGCGAAAAAATATTCGCGTTGAATATCCCGGATGAATTTCGTTGCGAGAACATTTTCGGCGTTGAAAATGTTGCACTCAATCCCAATGGTAATCCCGGTTTTGGAGCGAGCGAGAGAGAGAGAGAGAGAGAGAGAGAGAGAGAGGGAGCGTATCCTTAAATGAATTTGATATTCAAATAAACTTCTGTTGAGGATTGAGTGCGAATAATATCAACAATAAACCTTTTTAAGTATTTCAAATGTAAACTGATGCCGTAATAAGCACTAATCTAATACTGCCATCCCCACTCCATTCGCTCATTGTGCGCGACTTCGAAGGAAGAAAAAAAATGACATTAACATATCGTTCCAAAGAAAAAGTGTGCAAGCAAAATTGAAATTTACTTAGAAACAGTGAACATCCTTACCGTCGACCCACTACACATTGTTCAAATAGAAGCGACCGCTGCGGGTTCATTCACAGATGAATATTGGCGAATTGTCTCACGCGCTCGAATTACATTTAACAAAAAAAAATTATATTAAGAATACCACATATACACGTCACATGCCAAAATGTGAGCACATGGAGCCATTGAAAGTCGATCGTCAGCCTATTCGCAAGCGGCTGCTCGATACAATCGATTTAAATAGAAGGAAAAATAAATCAACCAACCGACCAACCAAAAAAAAATGACGCAAAAAGCTCACGTCATAGATGTGAATGAATAATTCTATTTGTTTCATTGAAATTCGACGAATTGTGCAAAAAACTACGGATGAAAATCGATCTTTCCATCATAAATAGAAAAAATTGTTCTGATAAAAACAGGAAAAAGAATGCAAAAAAAAACGATGAGTCAAAGGTATCTTTTTATCGTTATCCCCTCTAATACGAAGGGAATTTGAATTTCCAGCCACCAAAATATTTACCGCACTCCAGTCGATAGACGTGTAAATCGGGGCGAAAATTCATTCACAAAAATATTTGGCTGGAAGTGGAGCGGAAACACAGAGAACCACGAAAAGTGCCGTCGACGTCAAAGACAATTTTCGAATAAGACGGTTAGTGAGTTTCATCAAGGGGGGGGGGGGGGGGTGGCGAAAAAAGGAAATGATTTCGATGCCGTCGATTTCGGTACATACGTCATTACCTCATCTCAAGTGCACAAAGGGTAAAAATGGTGCGAGAACATTTCAATAGCACATATTTTTTTATAGCCAGTCACTCCACATTACCGAATGGAATAATGAAAAGTGCAGACAAATTCGGGAAAGAGACAGAAGAGAGAGCAAACGGGTGAAGGTTTGAAAGAGAGAGAGAGAGAGAGAGAGAGAGAGAGAGAGAGAGAGAGAGAGA